>NW_025335268.1:126177888-126503524 GCF_004798865.1 Varanus komodoensis
TCCCCATCCTTGTACAGTGAGATAGAGCACATGTGTAAATGGTGTGTGTATATATTAGCTATGTGTATGGGGAAAGCGTGTATGTGAGCTTTGTGTGTGTCTGTAAGAGTGAGAGGTTGGATGTGTGTGTGGGAGGAAGAGTGGGCGACAGCAAGATTGATGCTGGCCTGGTCACAGCTACTATCAACTCACAGCCTACTCACTTTTTCCCTGGGCCATGCCCACCACCAGCATGTGGCCCCAGTCTACCACCACGTGCACCCCTTCAAGGGCAAATGTTCACCCAACTCACTTGCTGCCACTGTGCAATTGAGTCCTGCAGCCAAAACAGAGCCTGACTTTCCCGCCCTTCATTTATCACCTGGCTGAAGCTGCTCTTCAGCCAACAGAGCATGCTTAGGGCCACCAACACCCTATTCAAGCAGGCGAAGAGCAAGGTACAATCATGCACGTGGCGTGTTACCTCTGCAAAGGAAAGGCACCTTCCCCGTCTTCAGGAGCACCTTTCTCTTCATTCCTTCGCTCCTGCAGCTGCATCAGCCTCACTTATCCAAAGGTGTCCTGTGCCCACAAACAGTGCCACCCTTCCACCCCATTTTCCTCATGTCCAGGACAGCCTCCCCATACAGGACAGCATGAAGCCACCTCTTTTCCCTGATCTTATCTCAAAACCTGACTGCTCCATGAAGCTTTGGTAGAAGCAGCAGTCTTCTTATCTGGTGCTAAGTAAGCCTCAGTATGGGTAACTGCAACAATGGTGTATTCTTCAACTGTTTAACTTTGTTTCCATTTTTTTTCTCCATTTCCTCTATTCGGTATAGTCTGCTGCAGCCTTTCCCAGTCTGTGCCCTACAGGTGTGTTAGACTATAACTAGAACCAGACTGGGTGGTTCTGGCAGGTGCTGCCCAGTAGGCACCACCTTGAGAAAGGCTGGTATATAGTCTCCCTCGTGCTTTAGATTGCAAGTCCATTAGGGCAGGGAACCATGCTGGGGAGCAGCATGCACATCAGTACTGCCTTGATGTGGTTGGTACCACCACTACCACCACCACTGTATTTCTCTTACAGGGCGTTTATTGTGTGCTCATTAAACCTCAAGTGAAAGAGGAGCCTCTGTTTTTAAAAGATGCAGAAAAGCTAGAAAGGATACAGAGGGCAACAAGAATGACTGGAAGCCAAGCCCTGTGAGGAGAGATCGAGAGAACTAGGCATGTTCCACTTCGAGAAGACTGAGCAGCAATATGGCAACACTCTGCAAGTACCTGAAAAACTGTCACAAAGAAGAAGGACAAAATCTCTTTTCATTCATTCCAGAGTGCAAGACATGGAATAATGGACAAGTTAAAAGAAACTAGATTAGACACCGGGAAGAATTTCCTCACTGTTCCAGCAGTATGACAATGGAATCTATTACTTGGGGAAGTTGTGGGCTCTCCCTCTCTGGAGGCATTCAAGAAGTGTTTGGACAGTCATCTAAATGGGATGGTGTTAACTTAGTGTCCTGCAGTAGCAGAGGGTTGGACCTGATTGCTTGCAGGCCCCTTCCAACTGTATTATTTTACGATTCTAAGTCTGTTTATCCTTTAAATCATGCTGTCATGTTCCACGGTGTCCTCTGAGTTCTCTAGCCTTTTGATTGGGCTTTTTAAAAAAGCTCAAGGAAAATCTGCTATTTCCCTTGATGGTGACATTATTTATTAGATTTATATGCCATTTTTTTCTTTCTTACAGAACTCAAAGTACCTTGCATCATTCTCCTTCTCCTGCCCTCAATCTTATCCACACAACAACAACCCTGCAAAGTAGGATGGGCTGAGTTTTGTGGGGGCTCAAAGTCACCCAGCTGGCTCCATGAGTGAGTGGGGACTCAGTCCTAGACCACTACACCACACTGGCTGTCTTATTCATTACAGAAGCATAGCAACATTTTGCAATTCCATTCTACCACAGTGTCACTTGCATTGTGTAATAGAACTTATAAGAACATATAGAAAAGCAGAGAGGAAAGAGCCTGTGGAAAGGACCTTGTGTATAGACCTCTCTAATCCTCTCACAAGGAAAACAGAACATGCCTTGGTAAAGCATCATATGCTCTCTGTAGAGAAGCCAACAATAAGAATAGCAACCTTGACCTCCATCGTTCTTCATAATTGTAGATCCCTCCTGAAAGGAAACACATTCTACCCCTTGATGGAAAACCAAGATCTGAGAAACTTTTGAAAGCAAAAGTTGGGAAATGCATCGACCCAGCTACACAACCAAGCAGTGCTGAGTAAATGCAGAAGAATCTGCAAGACAGATTCCTGCACATCTGTGTGTGTGTGGGGGGTGATACTCTGATGAACACGGCGGTAGCTGGGACTTCAGGGGCCTCCAAACCTCTCTGCCCTATGCCATGGCTGTTCTGTATCGCAGTGTAAGGGGAACTTGTAGCTCTCCAGATGTGGTTGGACTCTGATTACCTGTCAGCTCTAGCCGGCCAGGTTGCTGGTAAAAGATGATGGAAAGAGGAACTCCACATCTGAAGGGTTCTTCTTCAGAACAGGAAAAACACAAGGGACCTTCCTGGCTACTTAGCTGGAGCTTACCCTCTTCCAGAAAGTTCCATTCAATACCCTCTTGGTTTCCATGGAAGCAGAGATGGGTATCTTCCTCCATCAATTAAGCAACATTATGGGGCCACTAAGCATGCTCAGTTTAGTTCTCACTAGACTGTTTTTGAAGGTTTTCCCTTAAAGTGTTTGGGCACTTCTGAAGATGCCGGACTTTGCCATAACCCTCTGGTGTGTGAATGGTGTTGCTCTGTCCATGTAAGGAACAACACTTGGAGAACTGGGACGACTATTCATTTTTATTTACAAGCTGGACCCGAAACAAACTGTTACAGTGTGGCATGTGTCTGTTCAGGATCCCACATCCCCCATTCCTCCTCCCCTCAGGTCTTCTAGTTTCCATGCTGGCTGGAGGTGCTAGAAGCTGCAGTTCAACATATCTGGAAAGCACCAGGGTGTGGGGAGGCTGGCATATATGATTATTAAGCAAAATAAGTAAACATACAAAATTTTAATTTCCATAATTTATGTGAATTGAATAAATGATCCTTCTGTGATGTAAAATCAGACTTCTGGCACATAATTTTGGCATGTAATTTAAAAAACTCCTTAGTTCACACTGCTATAATGACAACTTCAACCAGCTTAGCACTCACAGGCACTGCTTGCCTGGCCACCATAGTTTAAACAAGCCGTGGCTGCTTGTTTAAGCTGTGGTGTGTACCATGTGCCATTTACTTTATTATCTGCCTGTGTATGCCTTGTGGTGCCATCTGAACCCAAACAACATGGCTTAACTGAAGGGGAAACAATCCTCAAATCACCGTGACAGGCTATTGGTTATTTGAGGGTTGTTTCCCCCTCAAACAAGCCATGTTGCCTGGGTTCAGATGGTAGAACAATCCACACTTGTGAATCAGGTCATACCATAAGGTACAGCTGTTGATTATGAATTGTCACAATACCACGTGCCGTTGCGCATGTCCTGATTGGATAAATGCTCTGGTGGTACTTTGTCTCCATCTGGTGGTTGGTATTTTCTACGTGTGACCTTTACAGTTGCTCACAATCAGCAGCAAACATTTATGTCACCAGTACCCACCACTGATATGCACATGGGAGCAATGACAGGTGATGTGATTTAGGGGGGGAAAGATCATTTGTTCATTAAGGTGGTTAATTAATTGTGGGCTGACTATCTTCTCTGGTCATTGAATAAACATGACAGCATTCCCATATTAAGAGTCAGTGCTATAAAAAATCCAAAACCAAAACAGCTTCAGTGATGTTGGTCATTATTTTGATATGAAAAAGTGTAGTTTCTGTCAAACATTTTCTGAGCAGATCATGTATGCTATAGATGCACGGTGGTGGCGGACACACGAACATAAATAACATTCAAACAAGAAAATATAATGCAAAGGTGAATTCAGAGAAAACCTGGAGTAAATTGGAATGCATGCACTGAAGGCACAACATGCCATGCGAGAACATTGCCAGCTCAATGCTTTCTATGCTGTACAAACCAAATACATCCCATTCTGTTTTCTCTCTGTGGGAGCACTAATTTGTTCAGTTACACAGTATCTATGGGGAATCTGCAGCATGCAGTAATATCCAGTATCTGCTGGAAAAGACACTTCCAATGGATTGGCTGTAGGTTCAGAACAGAAACAATGCATAAATGAATTGTGGAATTCATTCCTTCAGAATATGGTGATTGCCACTAACTTGTATGACTTTATAAGAGGATTAGATGAATTCTGGGATGATAAATATACTGAGAGCTATACTTCAGAACTTTCATTGACTATAAACACTCAATGAGATCTCAGCGTTCACACTGGTATATTGCTAAGTTTGCTAAGGTCATATATGGTGTCCTGCCTTGCTTGCAACTTCCCAGGGCATCTGACTGATCCCTGTTGGAAGCATGAGGAGGAGCACTGATCTGATCCAAGAGGGCTCTTGCTTTTGCTGGCTTCAGGTTGTAGACAAGGCACCTTCAATGGGTTCCCCTGCCCTGATATGGGTTCTTCCCATATTAATGCAGCTGCTATTGCTCCTTGTTCTCTTCCACATCATTACTACTTGCTTGCTTGACAGGCAAAGCTGTTCTACCTGAGGTGTTTATTACATGCTTGTGATTCCTTACTCAAGGTAGTTCATGGGTTCTTTAGGTGAACATCATGATCTTCCACTTTCACATCTATGTTTTCAGAGCACTTTCCTGGCTTTTTTCAGAATGGGTGAAATGGGGGTATTATTTCTGAAAGTGAAAGTATGTAGAAGCAATATTACAGAGCACCACCTTAAGTTTAGCTACCATAAAATCAAGAAAGGAAGCGCTCTGTGCAGAGCTTCAGTTTCAATTTTGTGACAAAACCAAAAGTAGATAACCGAGAAGTCGCTTAATGCAGAAAAGCTCACAGAGAGCCAGTGAGCAAGCGAGCAGTAGCTTCTCCTTTACGCCACCACCACGGTCCAGGCCAGAGTGAGAGGTAGATGAATGAGCACCAGTGAAAAGCAGGAACACCTCAGGAGGCTGAGCGAATGCTGGCCTCACTGCTGGCCCCAACAGCAAGCACCTGGTTGTTAGTCCATTTTAGCGGACTTTTCAGATATAGGATGGTACAAACTGACTCCTTATTTTTAAAATTTACTCTCTCTAATATTTAGCTCAGCTAATAACCAAAAATTAATAAAATATCATTTCACAAAGAATAAGACCATCAAAAATATTATGAAGCATATAAGTATTGGAAAAAACCATCTTATATCAGTTCAGGAAAAGCCAAATGTCACGATTCTTTTGTACGTAGGCCAGTTGCACCTATGTGAACATGATGTGGTGGTTGATCATCTTTAAGACTGCAATTCCCATCATGTAGCATGTCATTGAGTAAAACAGCCATCCACAAAAACAACTAAGGTTGATTCTAGACCGGTGGCATTGAATACTAATACATCTTTCTACTTCTGCTGTAAAATACAAGTGGATTTGTAATTCACATTCCACACTCGCAGGGATACTGCACTTGCTGTAGGTTTATTCGGCTATGTTCCATTCACACTTGTGAGACATGGTTGTTGTTTGTGGCACACCGGTCAGTTCACCAGAGTGGCCACGTGTGGGTTGGCATGGGGATTCTGAGAGATTGAAAAAACAAAACACAGCACCTTATTTTTTAGTGCAAAGCACTTGTTTGTTTTAAGCATGATTGGCCATTACTATCCATTAAATGCAAAATAAAAATGAAGTGTTTAATGTTTGTTTTGGTTTGGAAGTGTCTAATTTAATCACACTGCTCAAATGGTGGCAACTGGAATGATTTTCTTTTTCCTTTAAATTTAGCATTCTAGTGCTTCCTCTTTAACACTTTATAAAGCAGCATTTTGCTAATATTTTAATATTTGGAATATATATGGAAAGGTATCCTAGTACTAATTAAACTTGTTTAAAAAATTATCAGGTTATAAAGTGGCATCTGCTTAAATATGACTGTGTGCTGATTTGTGGTAGGTTCATCTGCATGAAACGTCACTGCTCACATGAAAACAACACTTTTTTAACAAGATGGAAGGGTGCTGAGGGGTATTTGCACCTGTGGAAATTTGACTTTCTTTGGACCTTCTTGCAGATAGAAGAAAAGAGTAGGAAAACATGGGATGTCACTGTTATTTCCACACCATGTAAACTGGGAATGAATAATAATTCTATAATACATCATCCAGGTTCTGCCCAGTGTTGATGGAAGAGCTCCAGCCATGAAGGTGCCTCTGCTCAGCTTTTGGGGACCTCCCTCTAGACCCCACATCTTACCCCCCTTCTCCCGTATACCATTTTAAAGGGGTTGGAGAGTCTGCTGCATAGAGAAAGGCTCAGGGAATTCTTCTTCGGAACCTAGATTATATTTAAAAAATTGGAAAAGCTGAAAGCTATGGAAACATATATTTCAATAAATTCAACGGAGCCAGTGTGGTATAAAGAAGGCTGGTATGGTGTTGCACTTAAGAGTGTTGAACTGGGTTTTGGGAGTTCCAGGTTTTAGTCTGCACTGTCAAGAAACTAATTGGGCCAGTCAATGATTGTCCGCCTAACTCCCTCACAGGGTTGTTGGGTGGGTAAAATGAAAAGACATGTTCATAACCTTGGGTTCTTGGAAGAGGAAAATAGGTGGGATAAAAATGTAATAAGAAATGCAATCATACATGAACTTTGTAATGAAAATGGGCTACTTGAAAATCAGAATTGTCATGTAGCTGCTAAGTCTAGCTTTGTAGCTTTCTGTGTGCTATTAGTACTCATGAGTGAGGAACGAATGGCATTATGTCCCAGATGATTATGGAACACGGGACATTGCAAAGGAAACAGTTGCTAAGTTATATGTGCCAAGCCATTTTGTAAAAGGCACATACCTGTTCACCATTTATTGCACAGAAAATACATTTTTAATTTCTTCTAAAAATTTGGTTGATTTCCTCACTCATAAAAATTTACAAGAACCATATTTTCTATTCAAAATCTCAATATTTTATACACAATCACTTCATTTCTGCTTTTAAATGGTCTGGCATTCCTGCTTTTAAACCACCTATAAACTTTCTTCAGTTTTTCAACACTTTACCAGGAAATTCCTACCCCCACCTTAAAAAAAAACTGAGACATTTGATCAGTTGTTTATATCAGGTCCTGGTATTTTATTGTAACCATATTCACCTCTTTTAAATTGTTCTTAAATGTTGTACATTACAGACATTTATACTGTTTTTATTATCTTGCTTTTTAGGGGTGTAATGTTTGTGAACCGCCTAGATAACTTTGTCTATTGGACAGTTCAGAAATGAAATAAATAAGTGTGCACTCCTGTGCATGGTTAGATAAGAACTCAGGCATTCTGGGAGTTGTAGAACTATTTTGGTTGCCAGTGTGTGCACAGAATGCTGGAATATAGGGATCTTTGCTCTGATACTGCATAGCTTTTTATGTTTCTAAAGAATCATGTATCACTCTTTTACTCATGAGATCCATAATAACCTGAGCAGTTTGAATTATGGGGCTGGAGCACCATTCTGTCTCATCGGAGTAACTCTTCCTGCCAGCTGATCATTGTCTGGGTAATTTCATATCCTCTCCCCATGTCAGTTTTTCCTTCTGTAAAATGGGCGACAGCAATACCACTGATCACCTATAAAGCATGCTATGCAATCAATGAAAGAAGTCAAAGAAGAAGAAAAGTTTAAATCTAAGAACAAGAGAAGTTTAGAAGGAAGCTGCTTCTGCCATAGCACAAGATGGCATGAAGTGGGCTTTCCTTTTCTCTAAAGGTGTGTTGGGACTTTAGCTCTCAGTGCTGCTTCCAAGGTTTTTAAGGTCCTTGATCAGGACTCCTCCAGTAAGCCCTGCCTGCTCACTGCCCTGGTGACCAGCTGCAACTGGCCCTTCTGCTCACCATGGCTTCCACTTGCTTGCTTGCCAGGCAGAGCGCCAAGGAGCAAGTGAGCACCTTCCTTCACAGCCATTGTGTGGGCCACAGTGAGAGGCAGGTGAATGCAGGCAGGTTGCAGTGGTGAAAGAGGAGCAGCTGGTCCAGGGAACTCCTGTCAGTGGGCCCTGGCTCAGGTATGAATCCTCTGCAAATGCTCCTCCATGTCTATGTGCTGGTACATTTGTTCATACCCAGATAGATACAGCACTTAAGCCAAGGAGACCCCAAGGTCTGCCAGTCTTTTATGAAGCATTTCTGCAGGCCAGTCAGGTTGGTCCACCAGGGTTCCCTCTCTGACAAGCCAGGGACTCTGTCCGGCTTGCTGCTGCCGCTTCTCTCCCATCTTGACTCCCCAAAGTGCTGCTGCTGCAGCATGCGTGTTTGTGAGCTCACAGGGAACGGCGGGACACGGGCCTTTTCTCTCGTCTCTAATGAAACCCTTTAATCATATTCAAATAGGTTACTGTTCAGGGGGAAAATAGAAATATGGATTTGATAGCAATAAATTTCCCTGGCTGGCTAAGCCCAGTTCTTAATTGTCCTGTCCCATGGCTCGCACATTTCATTGTTCGTTAGGTGCTTAAGTCCCTGCTCTCATTTTGTGGCGGTGACATTACCGCTGATGGCTCTAATACTCTCATAATTTGAAAGGGGATTTGCATGATAGAACGCAGAGTATTAAAAGAAAAAGAAAAAAGGAGAGTTAAAAAAGGAGGGGGGCGCAAAGCAAGGGGGGGTAGAACAAGAGGACCAGATCCAGCTTTCACTTAAAAAAAGTCACTTTCTTCAAAGTCAAATCATTGTTTTCATTAAAGTGGGGGGGGGGGGACAGTTTTCTTTAGAATGAGCCTGTCCAGCCGCTGGTATTATCCTTATTGTGGCTAATGGTTATTAATTATTATTATCCTTTTGCACAGTGCACTGCGGACGTGATGTCCTTAATGTCCTTGGGACAAAGGAGAAGAAAGGGTGTTGAGCTGGGGGTGGGAGTGGAAGAAAAAGCTTCTTGCTAGCAGTTATTTGGATGGAGATGGTGCCTTTGGAAATCTGTGCGTTCTTTCCAAACCCGCAGAAGCTCTTATAGGTGTCTGTAAGATGAATGAGATCTCTTTGGTGGCTTTTGTTTTAAATTGAATCTAGTGCAGTCCTTTTTTCTCAGTGCTGGTCAATAGTTAGATGATAAGTGTATTTGCAAGTAGTTGATGGCTGCAAAAAACCTGAAATGGTTATTAGTTTTACCCACTGCAACAATGGTTTAGCGGTGGGCCATGATCATCACACACACACCTTTGGCAATGATGTTCTGTTGTAAATCAAGTAAAACACCTTAGAGTAGATCCACTGGAATGAACTGGAGTTAAGTTAACCATGACTACCCTAAGTCCCACTTCTTTCAATAGGTCTGCTCAAATTAGTTCTAACATTGATACAACCCCTTGTGGATTAAACACTGAACAGGGAATATTTCAGATTTGGATCTAAAATTTGTAATGCAAAGCAGGAGGATAAGGTGGGCATGAAAAAAGAAAATGGATGTTAATGCAATAGGGTGCCACAAAACTTTGTTGAATTAACACGACAATTGGATTTCTCAGATGTGCTCTTTATATGCAGATATCAGCAAGTACCTATATTTACAAGCACTTCTGCACTGCTACAGTCACTGGAATAGACCAGCCATGTATACTATATTCCTAATGTACTATAGTTGCAAGGAATTGAGCAATCTTTTATTTTCTACAATGTTACTTATTCCTGCCTTGTCTAATATGTTCCACTAGTATTTCTTAAATCTTTTATCTTCTTTATGTCCTGGAAAATTTACATTTTTCATTATGGTTTGTATGTTTGAAAATACAACAGGCTAAATCCCCAAACAGTGTAGACCAACATGCATCTTCTTCCATCACTTGACCCCACAGGATTCACACTATTCAGCAATTCAACAAGTTCTGGTGCATGGCATAGCCCAGATTCATTTCTCTGAAATGCGTGTACGGTTGCTGTGCAAACTCTTTCAAGATGAATGCAGACTACACAACAGTGGGCCCTTGTGGATTGCCTTCAATGTTCTCTTTGCACGCTAACAGCCTTTTCATGTGTTACACTTTGTAGCAAGTGTGCCTGCCAACACATATGTATTCATTCAAAAGGGAATCATGGTTAGTCCTGAATCAGTAAATCAGAAAGACACTTTTGCTGCATGCAATATTGAACAGTTTTTCAATTTTGTGTTCTTGTTCAAAAATAATAAATGTGAAATGCAATGTCTGAAGAAGCTGCAATCTAAACAGACTTGCGAAGGACTCGGGGCTTTTCTACACAATGCTGCTAATCCACTGCATTTAATTTCCATTTTATCACAGAGCTGAAATTTGAGTACAAGAAGAGCATTTCCTTTTTTGCTTTTACACTATATAACTTCTAGGCAGCACTAGCATAACAGAATAAACATAAGGAAATTATACTTTCTTTTGTGATCAGAAATAATACTCAACCTTCCTTGCTCTAAAAACACAGAAAGTGTTCTTACAAACAGAAGTGAAACTGGAAGGCCACAAGTCATGGCATCATCTAAAGAACCTGTAAACAACTGTGAGCATACAACTAACGTCTTGTACAAAAGTCTCATTAAACTCTGGATCATTTTAGGATTCTTTACTTGATTATCCTAGGCTATCCTATCCATCACACATTGCTGATATTTCTTCTAAAAAGATGGTCCCAAACCCATGAAGTTATTTTAACAAGAACTACTGTGTGAGTATCCACACAATTACACATGTTTGCAACAGTCTGCAAGCCAAAGTTCTTCCACATGTCTTTGAATAAAATGGGCCGTAACAATCACAGACAGAGCTGCAATTAACAGTATTTACACCAGTGTGGATTAGTATTACACTAATGTGGAAGCAAGTGTGTTCCCAAATTCCCAGGTGTAATGCTTACCTTTTAATTTTTGCCCTTCTCTTTCTTATGTGAGTGTACACCAGTAGTCCTCTGGTGTTGGGAATACAGAGCACACTTAGGGCCCAACTAGACATGATGATGTTAAATGTGTCTTTGCATAATGTGCAGGTTTTTAAAAATGCAAAGGGCATCAGCTGAAGGAGTGTGTGTGTATGGTTATTATTAGGGCTGCAGGAGGCATGGAAAGGAAATTTAACCCTTTCTTTCTTTGCTGCAGTCCTCAGGAAAACCTCATTCCTGAGATTGGGATTTGCAGTGGGAGGAAATGGTGCTCGTTATTGGCTGAATACTGGAACAAGTAATTTGGGATGGAATTCTCATATCCTCTGAACGAACAATCAGAAAGTCTTGCAAAGAAGTATGAGGATATGGTTTTAAACCTGTGATTTCTTGAACACTAGATGACAGTAAAAGGGTTCTGGCATGAAAAAATCGAAGATGTCAAGCCAAAAGGCAACTGCTTATGGCAAGGGACACCTCAGCACTTTTTCAGATGCTTGCTATCTTACAGAGCCATTCCTTAGAAAGAATCTGCTATAATTCTCCCTACACCTTGGTAGATGATAATCAATTCCTATTGCCATTGCATCAAACATCTTCTAGTGCTGCTTTAAAGCATCTGACTGTAACCTGTCATCTTTATTTGCAGACTTTGGTTCTCCATTCCCCAAGTGGCCTTCCCTTTGGGCCTGATAAGAAAAGGTATCAGTGAGTTAAGGTGGTTGGGCATCATCAGATAGGCTGCCCTGTAGACAAACTCATGTAAGTCCTAGAATCTAGAGCTCACCAAGAGCACCGGGAAATGCTCGGCTTTATGGATTCAGCTGTATGACTGATCCTCAGGCATTTTCTGCCAATAGCAGCAGTTTCAAACGGCCAGCTGTCTTCCCTGCCAGACCCACCGTGCAAGGACTTGTTCCTTGATTGCATCATCCTGCATAAAAAGGGATTATTCAGACATGGGTTTCAGCTAAAACAATACTGCAAATTAGCTAAACGTGTGCTCTGTATGCCTTCCATCTCCTCCCCCATTCCACCCCTTTCCATCTCTTAAGGAACAACCACTGTGGTTCAGATGGGGAGGGCAGGTTGAAATTAGAGCTGCTCTAAGATGCAGGGGATTAAATCACTGAATCCGATTTTGTGTGGTTTAGAAAAACACCCATTTCCTTTCAAAAAGTATGTATGCTTTGAAAGTAAGGCCTGCCACAGGAGACAGCAAGAGCAATTGGGATGTCTTTCCATATGCAAGACTTCAGGCTTCTGCTTCATTTAGAGATTTCCCCAGTGATCTTCCAGCAGCAACAGAGGCCACACTCTGCATCCCCAGAACTTTTTCTTACCCAGGACTTCCAATACCTCTTGCATCTGAATACACCCCTGAATACAATATGCCCTTTCCTTCCTATCTGGTAGTTACGCTATGAGGATGTCTTCAGTGCCAACTCCGAGGTCCTGTAGCTTCTCCCCTCTGAACCTCAGCAAAGGTGTCCTCCAAGAACGTGCTAGAACCAGAACGATCTTAAATATTTTCATTCATGCCAGTCACTTGGGAATTGGGGGGGGGAGGGGAAGGAAGGGGGGACAAAGGGGGTTTAATAGGCTCCAGTGACAGCACAGTGTCCACATTGGGAGAAGATTAATGACAAAAATTAATCGCATGACCTTTCTTTCGAGGAGCTGGAGGTGAGGCGAGCCATTAAAGCCTCTTATGTTGTAATTAACGTTTGAGGGGAGAAAAGACTGGCTTCAGAATGGATGTGATCATTTAATTAGGGTTATGCGTCAGTGCCACAACAGGTTCAGAGAAGTCATAATTTAACTATAGCTTTAAATTACACAGTCAGAATGCGGATGGCAGGGTTTAATGGCAGGAGAGCCCCGCCACGGCAGAGTAGGGAAAACAATTAAATAAACACCTCAAACGGGGGAGAGAGAGAGAGAGCGTGTGCGTGTGAGCAAGTATGCAAGACTGAACAGCGAAGAAGCAAATCTGCAATGTGTCATTCTCTAATTTTAAGGGGATTCCTACAATCAACTTGAAGCAAACCAAATCTTTGATTCAATCCTGGGTGCTCAGCTGCAAAAACTGACTGTGAAATTTTGTCATGAGTGCAAACTGACCACATTGTGGGGGGATCTACCTCCCATTAACTTAAGCGGAGGTGTGGGCATGGGATTAAATTAGTCAAAGGCAGGGCAATGATATGGTTAGAGAGTGGCAGTAACATACAGAACTGTGGCTAGATTTACCAGAAAAACCTTTATAAGCAAAAGTATACTCAAGGAGCATCCTATTCTGTATGGATTTCCTGATGTTTAGGATCAGCAGGTGAGAGCCTACTGCAGGTTTTGTTTTATTAATAACCCAGAATGGTTTGCACAAAAAGTAGGGACTTTTCAGTTGCTGCTCTGGAGCTTTGTAAAGCATTTCAGTAGAATGTTTAACACCCCTGCCTCCCCATACATACTTTGAGGTGCTCAGGAAACAGGAGAAGACTATTTTGGGTCATGCTTTGGGGAATTTAAGATTTACTGTACAGAACATCCAACTAGTTTGTGGTCAGTTTTTTGGATGTTTTATCTCAAGGGTGGCAGCAGAAGACAGGTTTGGGATCTGTTGATAGATTATGAGTCCATGCCTACAGTATGAAATGGTTCTGTTCATTCTACTACATTCTTTTTCCTGCATTCAGCATGTCTAAGATTCAGCCTGAAAAGACTACAAGAAAACATGTATGGTATAGTGATTAAGCATGTGAGCTGTGCAGCACAAATTTGTTGCCAGCAAGAACTTCTTAGGTGGTGTTAATGAAGGTATGCCACTTTTTAATTGGTCTCCAGCTACAAAATGCCCATAATGGGGATAACACTGACCTACCTTACAGGGTTGTTGTGAGGATTACTGAGATGTGTGTACAGCCCTGGAGAACTGTATGAATGTGGTCTTATTTGGCAGTAGGAACACAAGATTCTGCATGTACACCTGCCACTCTGTAACACTATTATCCCCCAGCTTTTGACTGATTCAACCCTATACCCACACCTCTGCTCAAGTTAGTGGGAGGTGGATGATATTTATTTATTTATTAAAACATTTTTATGCCGCCCCATTCGCTGAAGCCTTGGGGCAGCTTACAACATTAACTGAAAATACAAGCATTAAATATAACAATAAATTAAAATGTTTATTTATTCCAAGAGTAATGTGGTCAGTTTGCACCCATAACAAATTTCACAGTGAGTTTATGCAGCTAACACTGAATTGAATTGAAGATTTGGCTTACTCCAAATTCATTGTAAGAATCCCCTTTAAAGTAGAGAAGAACATATTGCAGCTCTTCCTGCCCAGATGCTGTCCCATTGTGGGGCTAATTTCAGACGTTCCACAATCGGAACAAAGCTAAGCTCCAGTAGGAGGCCACTAAGGAGGAATGGGATTCCTGGGAATATCTAGACCACACTTGTTTACATTTCCCAGCTGGGTGCTACAATACAAAACTGCGAATGTGAGAAGCGTTCCAGGAGAAGGCAAGGTACTTTCCCCCAAGGATGTAGTGTGGTCACATTGCCAAAAATTTTGAAATGTGTCTCTTTAAAAAAGGACAAAAGAAGGTGTGGATTTGCAAAGTGTGCATTTCCTAATTAGCTCATATAGGTGTAAATTTAGAAATAATTACTATTCATTAAATAGAAATACAATACATATCACCATAGTGGAGAAGACTTTGACTTTGACTTGGTGACTATTTGCCTGCTTAATCTGTTAACTGTGGATTGGAAACTTCAAGATTCTTGGTCTTCCACATTCTAATAGTTCTTGATCTTTGAACTGGACAGCTCTTCAAATAGAGGTCCCCTTCAAATAAAATATGGTTTTCATATTGCCCTTCAAACAGAAGACTGTCCTATGAAAAGTTGGACACACGGCCACTCTACCAAAGTGTTCCAGTAGGTTGGTATGCATCCCCCTTTACAGAAGACAGTCATTCGTTTCAAGGGCTGCTAGACAACTGTCCTGTTTTGAGGTGTTTTTTGTTTGAAGGGCTGTCCACTCCATCTCTGGTGTAAAGATAACGAACCATCAGAAGAAACTGCTGTGCCTTCAAGCTGCCCATCAACAGACAGCAGACTGAGCAAGGCTTACAGGAGAACTGTACTTCTATCTAAATTATTTCTTAATGTTCATGTATACAGATCAATACTGTATCCAGATTAGTGTCTTCCCCTTTGTGACAGAGACCTCCTCTCTGGCCATTCCACAAGGGGCCATCCAAACAGGGAGCCAGATCAACAGACTTCTTAACATGCACCTCTTCTATACTCAGTCTTATTTGCTCTGCAATGATGCATCTGCTCCTCCAAGTGAAAGCTGTTTGTGGGGTCCCCACGCCTCCTGATCTCCACTGGTTTACTACAAGTTGGTGACCCTTACTCCAGCTACAACTGCAAGCTGTCCCATCCATGGTGATTTTGCCCCCTGAAATTTCACTCCACCAAGGCTCAGCTTTAGGGAACACCTGCCTAGAGATGGCACCCTCATCCGTCTCTGCTGGCAGTTGGCCCATAAACTCTAACATCCTCAAAAAAGTTTTTTAAAAGTAATAGAAGTGACTCCTTTTCTTCCTGGAGGTCTTGAGGCCTTAAAACTTAATAGTCTCTCAAATGCTGCAACGCAAGAGGAGACTTTTATGGACTTGACAAGGGATAATATTATTAAGGTGCATTATTATCCTAATTCCAGTCTTTCACAAGTTCCAGGAGGGGCAGTGGGGGGGGGGAGCAGAAAAAAACTCACAACCCTTCTGCCTACGAATTACATCCTTCTGTCTGGTGACTTGTGTTGGGTCCCAGAACATTTGATTGAGCTGGGCCTGGCCTATCTGAATGGCATTATCATGTCAGCATGGCAGAATGAGATTTTCTCTCTTTTTAAAACAGATGTAAAAGGGCCTGGTGGGAGGTTCAGCCCCAGGCGTGTTTGAAGCGTGACGGGTTCAGATGAGAAGGTTGGGTAAATAGCCTGGTGACTAATGACCAACAATTTAAAGCTTGTGACGGAGTCAATGGGGAGCAGATGGAGAGAGAAGGGGGAGGGGGAGTCTTTGCCAATTGCTGCAGGAGGAGTTAATAGTAAAACTGTGCGGTCTTAGGGAATTTCTTATCCACGTGCTTTTGTGGATGCTGTTCAAAAGAGAAGCTGCATGACAACTTCTGTTTTTGCATGATAGTCCATCTGAATGTCTCCTGCTCATCTGCACATGCACATACATTTAAAGGCATTCTAATTTATAAAAGATTCCCAAGAAAAGAGGAAGGGAAAACACAAGTCAGGGTTACAACTGTCCAGGTTTTAATTGCTTGGGAAGAATTAACCCTAGTGTGTCAAGTTACAGAGTACCAAAATACAGACAAAAAAGGAACATGTGTCCATACAAAAATGGCCCATGACATTTTTATGTGTAGATGCAAATTCAGAAATAAGTATAATTTAAATAGAAATACAGTGCATCTCACCAGGTAATTAACCAGATGATCTGTGTGTCTACTCAGTTTGCAGACCAGGATAATTGCCAAAAGACAACTGTAAGGCTTCTTCTCTTCTTATAATTTTTAATGGTTATATATCTTTACACCTGAGTTGGAGTGGACAGTCCTTCAAACAGAGCATATGCTCAGTTATCATCTGACAAATAGAGGACTGTCCTCTGTATAGCCACATGCTTTGACTATAATAGCTGTTTACAGACAACAGGACCAGTGTGAGGTATCTGCACCATGTATATTATCTGCATTGTCAGCCACAAAACTCTTAGCAAATGATAGAGGCTAAAAATGCATTGTTTTGGAGTAAATTTCCCCACTCAACTTGTCAGCTACAAAAATATGCCTGGACTGATCTGTCCTGAACTGGACATTGCTGGCATCACCTAGGGGTTTTTCTTTGCAAAATGTACAATTACCCCATGCCTTTCTGCCTTGAGCTTGTTGGTCATGCAATAATAGAAGGCACAGATAAAATATGGCAACGTAGCTAGAAATGGGTGTGACTCAGTGCTACACCACAGGATCTCAGGACTGTTCTCCTTATATGGATACTTCCAGATGGAGGGCTCTCTAGCACTGTTAATGCAAGGGATTAGTTAGTTATTCTGCTCTTGACTTCTTAACATTATTTACTATATTATTTCTTGTGGGCAGTATTTAAGACTGCTTGTGAGCCGTCAGGACTCAATCCTAACCTAATGGGGAGGTAGCAGTTCTAAAAGTTGCCTGGGATGAGTGGAAATGGTCATCTCTGCAAGAGACCAGGTCAGTGGAGTTTGCAGAAGGAAGTGTTAGTGACCTCCATGCCAATCACCAGCTTATGTCCTGTTGCATGAGCTAGTTTTGCAACAGATTGAGCAGGAGAGCAGGAGTAGGATTTGATACTGCCCTGTATTTCTGTATTTCCTTTCTGAAGGCAACTAAGGCTGGTTACAAGGATTGGAGAAAGTAAAAACATAATCAGATAAAAACACAGCCAAACATAAAGAGTGGCATTAAAAAGCTTTGGGACCAGAACAGGAGAAAATCCTCTCCCACATGCCCAGTGAGTGGACCACTGCAAACAAGCGTGTCTGCAAAATGGGCTCTTAATAACTAAGTGGGTTCTTACCAAGATGGACAGTCCCTCAGGTAGCCAGCCACTAAGCCATGTAGAGTTTGAAAAGTTAAAGTCAACACCTTGGATTCCGCCGAGAAGACAATTGACAAGGGGTACAGATCTTTCAGTACTGTGGTGATGTGGTCAAAATACTATGTACTGGTTAGCAGCCTAACTGCTACTCTTGCCCCAGTTGGAGCTTCCAGACACTCTTGGAGGCAGCCCCTGGTAGAGCACATTGTAACAGTCTAGCTATGATGAAGCCAATGAATGGGTAGCCGTTGCCACATCAGACAGACTCAAGGAGGACCACAGCTAGTGCAGCAGACATGGCTGTGGCAGATGCGCGTCTTGCCGCTTATAGATCCTGAGACAACATAGGGTCCAGGAACACACCCAAGCCACAAACCTGCTCTTTTAAGTATGGCCACATGCAGAAATAGGGTTTGAAAAAAGGTGGTAGAAGTAGTGAGAAAACATGCAGGGTTATAGATTCAGGACTACCTTTAACATTTTGTGTTTGAAGCAGGATAACTGCACAATAAAAACTCATCTGGAAGGACCCTTAGTCTGTAGCAGCCATGACCATTTTAGGAGGCAACCTAAGATCCAAGAACTCAAGGTTTATTTTAAAGTAGTTTGGATCCCTACTTATGATTTTACTTCTCATTTCTTCTATCGCAGTTCCATTATGTTTGCTATGTTGATCTCTGACCCCTGCAATAAGGAAAGTGATCTATGTACATATTAAGGTGGGCTTCCTGAACCCTGCTCCTTGTCTCCCTTTGTAAGCTTGCCCAAGTACAGGAAACCTTGAACACCTTTCCGCATACCCCCTTGTAAAACAAAGTGCATCAGAAATAAATTTATCTCCATCACTCTGACTCTGTCTCCCTGTCTGCATGGGTGCGTGTGCATGTGTGACGCCTCCATGAAAAAATATGGAGTCCTATAATGCTTTCCTGACTCTTTCATCTTTTACATTTGCTGTCCTGTTTTTGCTTCTTCTTTCTGTCTCTCAGATCCAGGAAGCCTGCTGCGAAGAATTTTGGAGGTTGGCCACTGCACAATTTTCACCATGTGTGGGCAACACCAAACAAACAGACTGTAAATAAAGTCCGCTCTCTCTCACACGCGCACGCATACAGGCACATATTTTCTCCATTACCTTTGCTAATACCATCTTTCTTCCATTTTGAGCTCAATGTTGTTTTTTTGTCTCTTTCAAACCCCCTTTCCCTTCCCCTACCCCTCAATTTATTCCAGCTGTGAAAACCTTTTGCCATCTCCTCTGTCACACGGGCAGAGAGGTGAGTGGCAGGGAGAAAAGCCGCTGCAAGCCATGGCGGATAATCTATTCCACATGTGTGCCCTGGCAAGAGCCCCACCGCCAGCACTAGGCTGGACGGAACGGCTGCTGCTGAAATCGGCTTGGCCATCCGTGTGTTTTGGCCCCAGCACTTGGCTTCCCGTGTAAACACACAGCAGAAGCAACATTGCTTTGGGTGCTTTATGGCAGCGTTTAGTGGATTTGTAGGTGAAACCAGAACATTTTGGGGAAAGAAAGGGAGACTCCAAGAGGGAAAGAGGGCAGAAGAGCAGATGGAAGAAACTGGAAAGAATAGCAGTATGAACTTACACAAGTGCAGGTAAAGGGGGAATCACGTCCTCAGCCAAGGATACATTTCTCTACAAAAATTCAAACTTTTAGAGGGAGGGAGAACATGATACTTTCCAAGAGTGCTTTAAAATGATACTGTGCTTCCCATCTGAGAATGTCAGAAACACATTCAGCACAAATCCACTGTTCAAACAGCTGTGTTGGAAGCAAATGGACAAAGGGGTGAAGCCCCTTTCTCCCAGATGGGTGAGAATTCAGTTGGAAGAGACATATAGTGGCTACAGGCCAGTCTCTCTCTCTCTCTCTCTCTCTCTCTCTCTCTCTCTCTCTCTCTCTCTCTCACACACACACACACACACACACACACGGGGGGGAGGGGGGAGAGGGAGAGAGAGAGAGAATGAAAGAGAGAATTCTTCCTGTCATGCTTCTCTATTGCATTTTGGTTTGAGTAATGCATTTGGTTTAGACTGGGAGGCAACACTGGGTGTGCTCAACTGGAACCATCGGGTTGCCACAGCCCTCAGGTGCTCTGCCTCCAGAAGCAGTTATGCCATGTTTGCTCACACGATCAGGTGGGCCACTTAGAGAAGTTTGCAAAGAGCCTGGAAAGTCAAAAATAAAAATCTGTGTATTGGGGTGGGGTGGAGGGAAGGAGATTTCTAGGACATAATAAAAGGTGCAGATTGCTTGCAGGAGAAAAAAAAGTACAAGCCCAATGCCATGCTTGTGCATTGGGATATAGTAGTATCTCCAAAATTACTTAGAGGGAGACCTTGAGGCCAGGAGAAAAGAAAAACTTAATCTCCCTGAATTTACCCCAGATGTGTGGTGGGCTCACATGATTGATGGCATCTGTTTTCTGCTTTATTAAACTTGTGCAGCCATGTTCAGCCTGGGATTTGCAAGTGGCTTAATGAGCGTTAGGCAGGAATCTTTGGCAGGACAGAGTGATTTCAGGGAGTTGCTGAGCCCGTGGCCAAAAGTGTCCCATGCAGTGAGATGCAGTCCAATGGTTCCCCCCTTGCTTGCAACTGTCAGTGCCACTCTTAATGGGATAGGGATGAAAGGAAGAGCCACACCTAAGGCTCATTTAACATCAGGGCCCTCATCCACACAGGCCAAATACTTATGTGTTATCTTATTGGATTTAGGGAATTTTTTTTAAATGCTGTTGCAGGCCTAAAGCTTCTGCATACTTAGTTAATCCTAAAAGTTATAAAACCATGAGTCTGGCTCTGAGCACTCACACTGCTCTAAAATAGCTGGCTTTCTCCTTGTAGTTATCACTTTCATGTGGGAAAAAGCATGTGCAGCGCAGGACACCCATGAAAAGCACATGTGTCACAGGAGAAAACGGCAATTTGATAAGGGCTTCTGAAAGATACTTGTCTGTTTTCACACATGATGGAATAAAAGGAATCTATACACTTTTTATTTCGCTGAATTGATATCTTTGGGAGAAAAAGAAGGCTTAGGACCCAATCCTATGCATGTTTAAACATAAAAGTTCTACATCTTCTGCATTCCCCAGAGAGCATAGCTTTGAATCTTCTTCTGTCTAAACTTGCACAGGCTTGCACCAGTATAAATTTCATGGCCAATGCTGGAGCTTAGGGTGGCTGTGGCTCTGGGGATGCCCACTGCGTTTTTTTAAAGAAATGAGGAGAGGAGGCTAGAAGAGCTAGGCTTGTCCAAATCAGCAAAACTAGAGCTAATCAAAAGTTGTCTGATTTCTGCTTCAAAGCTCATTTGAACTCATTTTGGATAACAAACTATCAGTTTTGTTCACGTGGCAATTTGTATGCAATTCTTCAAGCATGTCGCCAAATGTACATATTTTCTCCCACCCATTAATGTGCACTTCTACATATTTTTTCAAACATACTAATTCTGCATACATTTTTAATGTCCATATTTGTTGTGTGAATTGCATTGAAAGGTTGCATTGTTAAGGTTCCAGGAGATTTGAATTGGGTAAATTCTGCATAAAAATGAGCCAAAACTAATTTCTTACCTGTCCACAACAGGAAAATTCCTCTGCTTAAATGGTATGAAGGCACCTCTACTTAAAATGAAAAAAATATGTACAAGGTCCCATTGGAGTCCAGGAGAGCCCTAAGAATAAATAGAAAGGGTTACGTTATAACTATCTCAGGAACATATATTTAAGTTGAAAGTGCAGGATAAAAATCTTGCAAATCAATATTTTTTTTAAAAAATGGCACAAGTCACATGGAAGATGTGTCTCTCATCATGGATTGCGTCACAGGCAGGGATGATCAGCTAAAGTAAGGCTGGCAGTGCGGTACCCATGGACACTGGAGCATCCTTTCTTGGCTCCTGCCAAAGTGCCCGACTTTTCTTATTTTTCTTTTTAATGAACAGATGTTCTGACTAGCAGCTCAGATTCCTCTGAAATAGGTTTTTACTGACTCTGAAAACTGTGAGTTTAAAGGAATTACTTAATGTGCTGGGACTCCTCCTCTGCCTTTTATTCAATGTTTTGGGCAGGTTACCTATCTTTTACCATGCCTCCCATGGCAGCCCTTTTGTCATGGTGCTTAGGAAAGTTTCTCAAATTGTCAAACAGCTCCAAAAGGTTGCCTCTCCCTGAAACAGAGGTATAATGACATGGAGCCCATGTAGTAGGATGGCCAATTATGCATGTCAAAAAAAGTAAAAAAGATATATGAGTCCCCTCATCTCCAGCCAGCCTGGACAATGGTAAAAGAATCATGGAAGCTGTTAATCTACATCAGGGGTGGGCAGAAAGCAGATCCTCAGATATTTTTGATTTCTACTTCCTGCATTCCTGATCATTGGCCATGTTGGCAGGGGCTTCTGGTAATTGTAGTGCAAAACATTTGGAAATCTATCTTTTACCTGTGCCTTCTAGTATATCTTGAAGGAACTGAATTGTTTATACCTGATGTTAGTGGATTTATTTTCATATGTGCAATTCTGGAGTATATGTGATTGTTTGAGTCTCACAGATACGTCATGGAATGGTAACAGTATTTCTCTTAAATCAATTTGTTCCTTTGGCCTCTTTTGTTGTTTGTTGTTGACCTCATCATCATCATGATCATAATCATCATCGTTAATAACCTCAGGCTCTTCCTTTTTATGGGGTTAGGGTACGTGTGCATTGTCTCTGCCAAAATTAGGTTGGGGCTCAACTGCCTCAACTTCTCCACTAGACCCTATTTCACCCTTCCTAAAGTTCACTGCCTTGTCAAACCTAGCTAATCTCCTGCAGAGGTGGAAAAGGGTTATTTCAAACTGCTGCTCATTCAGGGAACTAGGGCTGGAGAGTGGGGGTGGTGGAGGTCTTCCTGGCTGCTGCCTGAAAAGACCCAGGACAATAATACCCCTTTTGTTCTAAGTCAGTGGGTGGGGGTTAGGCGGCAGGAATGAAAGATGGGGGATATTAAAGAAGCAGGTGAAAGACATGTGTCTTCAGCAGCCTCAGATAAGAACCTGCCCCTTCTAATCTGACTGAAGCTTATTATCTTTCTGCCACAGTCATTACTATTTTAATATTAGATGCAAGAAAAAAATGGCATGAGACAACAACCGTAAGATGCTAGTTTAAAGTGTTAGCAAATTCAAAAATAAAGCTGACAAGCTACTGGCATCCATAAGCCCACTGGCTCCATCAGGTTTGCAAAAGAGGAATTTGGTCTTCAGCTACAGCTGTCCAGGACTTGCAGCCTGTAATGTGCCCAGGACTGAAGTACTCTGCTACAGCAGAAATGGGTAATAAGCAGCTGCAGGCTTCCTGCAAAGTCTGCCTGCTCTGACTATTTCATGGCCCTTCTAATCCCAAGTAGCCACTGCCAAATTGCCACCGAATTTCAGTAGCAATGTGGCAGTGGCAAAAAAGCCACAAATTCTCTGATTTCTATTGTTATTGTTATTGTTGTTATTGGTAGTAGCTTCTTGCACATCTTGTTTTAAAGATGGACAGTGGATGAATACTGAGATGTAACAGAAGATATCTAAGGAAAGCAACATAAGAATCAGGTGATGCCATAAATTAGAATGAGGGACAAGCATATAACTGGCAAAGGACCCTACAGGTTGAGACAAGCAGGGACAAGCAGGGAAACTTTTCCATGTGCTGACCAGGACAAAGACACGGCAGAGGATAGTCCAGGAGAGATAAAGCAGAAGAAGAGACTGCACCAAGGACACACCTGGAATCTAGAGGGCAGCCAAATAAAGGATGGCAGTTGAAGGATCCAATCACTGAACCTAGACACACTCAGAGGGAATGAGTTACTAAGGTATCTGCACATCTGAAAGAGTATGCACAATGTTCTGGGGTTATTTGTTTTCTTTCTCCAAAGAGAAGGCTTCTAACAATATGAAAGAATTGATGAATGCAGCCTGGGTTGGTGTTTCTTGGGAGGGACCAGGAAGTGGTTGAGGGCAACACCTACTGTTTCTGGCCTGAGGAAGAACAGTTGTGAGTGATCTGTATAGGAGTCTTTGTTTAAATAAAATGTGTAAATAGGTCTGGAAGCAGCAGCTGTTTGAATCTGTGGGCTGCAATTCACCAACTCTGAAACAACCATTACTTGCAAGCAATTCTTTTGAAAGCAAAAGTTTCACCAAATGATAGGCCAGAGGAAGGAGTGACTATGAAGGATTTAGCCACTTTAATGTTTCAAATAGTGGTGGGCAACCTAAGGCAGTCTAGGAGCCCATTTTCCCTGGGGGCTACACTCCGGCTGCCACACTGCCCGCAGCAAGAAAAAGAAACAGATGGGTTTCAGCAGGAAACCACCAATTGTAGTACTGAGTTTCAACAGCATCGGGGTGGTGAGGGTTTTATTGAAGACCATGAACCCCCCTTAATTTAGAGGGTTCTATGAGCAGCCCTGCAGTATAAGGGGGCTTCTGCTCATCCCCTAAAAAGCCATGTTAAAACTTATTTTTATTCACTGAGTGGCTTGAGCATCAGGAAACGAGAGCTGTGTCAGTGCTAATGATAACAACATGCACTAGGAGTACTATCTACAATACTCAAGCAGCCACATTCTACGCCAATGGTTGCAAATGTCATACTGTAGAATGGGGAAGGAATGAACAGTATTTTGTTGAAACAAAAACGGCTGTTCCAAGTGCTGAGAAAATGCTGTATGCTTATGACAGCAAGATATGCTAGCTTAAGTAAAGTTTGCTGGAGCAAACACAAACAGTGAAACGTTTGTGCTGTAAATGGATTAGATCCAACCACATAAAATGAGTTATGACGAGTCCTAGTGAAAGAAATTGAAAATTCTTGTTGCCATCAGTGGTGCTTTCATCGTTGTTGAACAAGTGATATACTCCTAAGCATATCTTTCTGATACCAGTGTGCCTCAAGTAAGAGTTTTTAGGATTGTAACCAAAATCACAATTTAGTAATACTGGGGCCAGTGCCTTTATCCAGAGGGGAAATAGACCTGGAGGTGTATACTTTCCTTGGACACATTCAGTGAAGCCAAGTATAAGATACCTAAATCTGGAACTCCAGAAGAACTGGTGCAGCAGAACTCTTCAATACCTCTCTGTGGTCTCTGCTTCTCTCTCTCTCCATGATTTGGAGAGGCATTCATTTTCTAATTAAAAAGCTGAAAACAAAGGGCTGCTTAGAGTCCACAGCATTTGTTAGTCTTCATCCAACCGTGCTTCTAGGAATTTAGGAACCACCAAGCACAGCCTGTCATGGGATCATGGGGGTGGAAACAAGCCACATGGGCTTATTTCTGCCTCCACAAGCTTGGCTGTATGCTGGGAGGATCTGCAATTACTCTCTCTGGCACACCTTGCCATATTGCATGAACCTGGTGCAGGTGGTTTTTTGTTGAGGCTAACTAGCCACCCAGAACTGATGGGTTCTTCCGGGGTTCTGGGGTGGCTTGTTAACTTGTTAATCCTCACTGGGTTGACACGACACATTCAGAATAATTATGCAATAATACTCCTGCATGTGCGCGGGGGCAAAAGAATAAATCGCCATGACTTATTTCTAGAACCACATCAATGATTTCAATCTATTTTCGACCATTTGTTGGAAAGGAAGGGGAAACAATAATGGCACCCCTCCGCCCCAGAAAGCAAATTCTGGATAATTTTGGAGACATATCTAAGGGTGTAGGGCTTTCAGTGCTTACCATACTGTATGGAGGTGGCTGAAAGCTGTGCAAACTGTTTTCTTTTACCATTTCCCCTCCAGTTTTGCCCTTGCTGTCTCTCCAGTTGCTTGAGCTTCTTGGAAAGCCACCTGAAGGACTTAAGCAGGATTTTCTTCTCTGTGGTTTTCCAGTGTTGCTGCCTGAAAGTTGAGTAAGGAATTGTTGTTGTCGTTAAAAGGACTTTAATAACAAAGCAAAAACAAACCAATGCCGCTTTTACAGGCATCAGCAAGTGGCAGTACAGGGAAGCCCCAAGGAAGGAAGTCCTTGCAGGGGGATTTCCAAGAACCTCAAACTGCTGGAGAGGCTGCAAGGCCAGAAACTCATGGTGGTGAGAAGAAAATAGTAAAAGAAGTATCATACCTGGACTCCTCAGTAACCTCTTTTCAGTAAGGTAAGCCCTGAATCCTGAGAAATTTCGCAAAACTTCTCAACATCCCATTGAAAGAGGCAGAAAAAAATCTGCCTGTTTTGCAGGGAAACAAGGGGGTTGCAAAAGGGCAGGTAGGGTTTTGGCTAAACTAATATTTATTCCCATATCATTCCTGGAGCCTGACAGATGTACTGTTGCATCAAACCAATCCTGACCTGATGTTTTGTCAATCCTGCAGTCCTACTGCACTCTTCTAATGATGGGGAAGAAAGTGATTGAAAGTGAAGAAAGTAAGTATGGAACAGTCAATCCATAGTGTTTGCTTGAATCTTCAAGATTTTCTGGGATTGGAGTGGGTGTTTTTGACCAGAAACTGCCAGTGCCTTTTCACCAACCACCACATCTGCTGCCAGGCCATTAAAAAATGCAGCATGCTTGCTGTGTCTGCAGGACAATGTCACAGGATCTTACTTGCCAGCATACCATTTAGGCCAGCAATCACATTTTTCAGCAGTAGATCATCAGTAATTCCAGGAGTTGGCTGAACCTGTGCCAAAATTCTCCAGGGAGGGGAGGAGGCAGGTTTCAAAACAGCCTTAGTAGTGTTACAAGTATAATAGTGGATAAAAAACACTTAATATCTCCAACGGGTAATATCATTTAAGGCACTTTCTAAAGAAGAAACGTCACATCAAGTTAAGGCTGTCAAGTCAGCTCCTACAATGCATGGTGATTATCCACATATAATCTTGTTGTGGTGGGTTTGCTGTCTGATTACTGTGAATGGGTCTGTCACTGTGGTTTTGCCTAAAGTGACTCTGGATGGGAACTGGGGATTTGGCAAGTGTAACATAATGTTTCTTTAATGGCTATGACTGTTTCTGTGAATGGGGAGTTCACATAGGTAGGAGCAGACTTGCAGGTAGAAAACAACTGGAATAATTGGGTGACTGTGTGTGTGAGAAAGAAGCAATGCCAGGTCTTGGAGTGGGAGAAGTGAGCTGGGTGAAGCAAGGGAGTTATCATTGGAATGCCTCTTTGCTTCCATTTCTGTTCTAACTCACCTGCTCAGGGCTAGCCCTACCTTTAAGCAGAGTGGGGAAGTTGCCTCAAGAAGCAGATGCTGGGAAGCAGCAGCAAAGAGTGCTGGAGGAGAAAGTGTGCCACATATCCTCCACAAGTCCCCTAAGTTTCGCTACTGCCTTTGGGTGTTGCAGGGGATGCTGCCCCTTTGCAAGTACTGAAGAAGCATCAAATTGTCAGTCTGGCTAACTCTTCTGCTTGGAGTAGGAGGGGTGCTGCATCGAGCCAGTCCTACACCTAGCAGTATAGGGTGGAGGATGGAAATACCTGCTGCATTTCTGTGCTAGCTATGGAGGGAAGCAAGCCCCTCTCTGAGGCTAACATGGAAATACAGCTCCCCAGCCAGCCTCTGCCAGTCCATTTGTAGGTTCTATTTCTTCCCTTTTTACCACCCATTTAAGAAGCTAGTAGAAAAAATGTTCAAGACAGTGACTTTTCTGGTTTTATATTCAAGGTTGACCAATATTTTTGTCACTAAATAGCACAAAGATATTGCAGGTCTCTGGTATCAGAAGGAAACCAAAACCAGTCATGCCACACTTGGAACCCTGCACCACTAAGGGAACATAACAGCATTTCATTGGTTTACTTTGTATTTCCTCCTTGCTTTCAAAGGCTGAGCATTTGGGAAAATCTGGACTGCAGTGTTGCATTTTAACATGTTTTGTAAGCTAGTAGCTGTGTGCATGGAAAAAAAATAGGACAGCCTTAAAACAGTGGGAGTTCTCGTTTTCAAATTTCATCTTCCTGAAAACTGATGTTTATTAATTAGTGCTGACATTAATTTATCACATTAATACTAGGGGATTCAAACAATAATCTAGACAATTATTCTGTCTTACTTAAAAGGTTATTGTATATATGGTTCTCATTAAGCTATGCTTTGAGAGATGACACCGTTTAGTTTAAATCTGATATATGCTTTTACAAAATTATAGCTCAATCCAGAGATCAAGACTACACTTGGTACAATGGATATTAATGAGTAACCCCTCCCCCTGCAGCTGTGTTACTGTATCCCTGGAATGCTGCACTCATATGCTAATCAGTATCAATACCGATTCCTATATGACTTTTCAAGATGCAAATACTTTAGCATTCTTACTCTATTTATTGCTGAAATAATTATCATGGATAGGATGAACTGCAGCTATTGGCTAAACAGAATATCCCTGTTCAGAAGTACTGTGTACCTGAAAACTATTGCTGGCAGGGAAGTCTCACCTGGGTTTGAGGGATGTCTTTTGAGTTCATGCCCTACTTCAGACTGTTCAGTGTTTGAACAAACTTGTTGGATTGGAAGGCCCTTTGGTTTGTTCCAGCTGAGACTTCTGTGTGTCCTCAATCTGTGAGTAGGGTTAGGCTGAGGGACAGTCATTATAGCTGTCATATAAAGCTATATCAGTATAGCATGGGTGCAGAACTTGCAGCCCACCAGATGTCTTGAATGACAGAACCCATCAGCCCTAGCAGACCTTGACCATTAATGTGGGATGATGGGAGTTGTAGGCAAAGCATCAGGCAGGCCACAAGGTCATATGCAGTTGCACAACTGTCCATGTGCAGATTCTCTGTGCTCAACCGAATGTATGGCTTCAGCGTTGCAGTCAGAGGTGAGTGACTAGTCAGGAAAT
The DNA here is from genome assembly GCF_004798865.1 of Varanus komodoensis. Classification (NCBI taxonomy): domain Eukaryota; kingdom Metazoa; phylum Chordata; class Lepidosauria; order Squamata; family Varanidae; genus Varanus; species Varanus komodoensis. The sequence goes on from NW_025335268.1 coordinate 126,206,446, forward strand.
GGGGTTATGCCTTCTCCTCAGCTTTCAGAGAGGATTTTTGAACTGCTAGATGGGATTCGTATTTGGCTTTATCCCATGCACAACAGGCTTGAATGGGTGTATTACACTGATGGGGAAGCCCTTGATCTATTTACGTAAAGGCCAAAATAGACATTGCTTTATATCCATATAGAACAGCTGCATTCTTTAAAAAATGTTCTAGAGTAGGCTCAGGGATACTGATCCCAGTTGGTCCCACAGTGTGTGTGTGTGTGGGGGGGGGGGGCAGAAACAGCTATTAGCCCCCTTACTCTTCATATCAGGCTCTATTATGGATAAGGCTCCCTGCACCTTCTCTAGACTAAAAATGAAAAGCAGAAACAGCTGCCAGGGACAACATATGTTTGTGGCCACAGGGCCTAATGACAGGTTGCATTAGACCATGGTTTGGTCATGTAGCTGGAACTCCCTGAGTGATTTTCTTCTTCACAAGGCAGCCTCAGGACCCTTCAAATGGATCAGGGCTACAGTGGGTGGCTGCATTGTGATGCCCCTGTGCAGATCCTTTCAAGATTCCACTCCCCCCCCCCCCCGCCCACTCCCCAAACCCTGAAAAACTGATGTTAATTGTAGAGAGAAAAAACAGTAAGGCCTATTGTCTTGCTGTGCCGGTATTTCCCCTTTATGCCTAAAAGCAGCTTGTGAGGGAAATTTGGAATGGGATTCCCAATGACTCAGTGGAAAGGTTTGGGGTTCCCTGTGACTCAGTGGAAAGGTTTGGATCCCACCTTAGTGCAAGATCTCCAATATAAATCATCCCCATCACTGCACTGCTGCTTTTTAGAGAAATTATTTTGAGAGTTCCAGTCACAGAACTAGTGTACTTTTGCCATTAGGGGACTGTCGTTCCTAACAGTGATTAGAAAGTGGGGGAAGAACAGAATGACATGTCTTGCCTTTCAAAAATACATACTTTTAAAGGTAGGTATTTTCTGTCATGACAGGGCAGCAAATGGTTAGTTGTTTAAGTTGTGATTATTGTATTTTTACTGGCAGGGATGGGGAGAGAAGCTTGTAGGGCTTTCTGTATCCTTTGCCAATAACTGACCTGTTTTCCATGCTATGCACCTTACTTCACTGGGGACAGGAGCAGGGGCATTATTTGCTTCTCTGCCCCAGGGAAAAATGACTTCAGCCAACCCTGTGCATTTTCTTCTAGTGTGTCCCTTGTTGAGGGACTTACTGGGGCTGGGCAGCTCTTTCAACAGAGCAGCTCTTTCAGCTTCACAAAATCGTCTGAAAACAGGTGATTTGTTTATTTTTAATACAGATTGCCTACCTTTAAGGTTACAAGTTCTGGCATGGAGGAAAAAGAAACCTGACATGTAAGAATCAAAACTGACAGGATCATCATATGAATCACATAATAAATGAATATCATCATCTGAATCTCCTAATAAACTCACATGGTAAATGCTACAGACAAAATGGGGACACAGTAACAAGAGGGAGCTTCTATCAGTATACATGTCCAAGGTTTGCAGAAGCAATCATTTAAAACCCTAAGAGGGAAAACTGTCCATTCAAAAAGCAAGCCAATGCTCAATAACCATAAAATATAGAGTGACAGTTGGGAGTGTGATAAAGAAGGAATAGAGGATTCCAGAAGAGAGCATAGCTGGCTGAAACCCTAAGCAAAAACATGCCCTTTATTAATTTATAACATTGATATATTGCTCTACATTGAAACAGATTCTGGAATGGTAAACAATTAAAGATAAAAAGAATAGAACAGAATTTTTATTTTTAAAGAATAAATAATACCAGTATGTGTGCGCACACTCAGAGATTCTTTAAAACAAAATACCAATAAAAACTGTGGCTGATCAATCAAGAAAAGCTTCTTGAAATAAAGATGAATCCAGCGAGCACTGCAAGGAGGATGTACAGCTTTATTTTGGTGCAGGTTCTTCCTGGATCCTTAGTTCACAAAGGAGGTTTGTCCTATGGAAAGGATTGCTACCCTTGCCTTCAGTCATTACAGAAAAAGGTAGTCCCCTATTTGCCTGGTCCAGAAAGTACAGGGCTGCAGACAGGGAAACGATAATCCATTTCTGGGAGGAAGTATGTGTTTTGGTGAGACAAAAAGTGAATGTGCATGCAAATCTAGCTTCCTGAATAAGATTGTCATTGAGTGAAACCGGGATTCCTGTGCTTTCAGAATGACATTGTGGTCATCCACAAAGAGCACAGAAGTGGCTAAACAGGATACTTTACTTCACTTGGCTGCAAATCCTCTTTGATAAGGCAGGTGACTCATCCAAGTATATGATGCTGGCATTATGACTCAGATATAGCATCCCAGACGTTTAGCACGGTGGTGTTAGGTAGCTATTCTTGGCACTTCTGATAACAAGTTTGTAAACACGTCCAAATACAGACAGACATTGTGACACCATACTTAAGTGCTAAAGAATAAGTCAGATTTCACTGTATTGCACAAAGTATCTCCTGGAAACTGTCATTTCTTCTGTAGATCTGAAAAGATTTGCAAAGGAACACCTAGCAACTCTGCTTGATTGCTGGGTCTTAAATGATTACTATTCTGCTTACTTTCGCCCACCTTCCTGAAAAACAGAGATCCCAATTTATATGTCCTATTATATGGATATTTTAGTGGTTAGGCCTGGGCTGTACAATACAAGCTTCCAGGTGATTTACTAAGAGGATTTTATCAAACTCTATGAATGATTATACTGGGAATATTTCCTGAATTATCATCATGGCATGAATCAAATATGCTGCAGGAATTGGACAGAGTCCACATGTTGTTGCACATCTATTTTTACTGTATTTTCTAAAAGATCTTTTTGCATATATTGGCCTGTATAACTGAGAGACTGAGGGAGCTGGGTCTTTTCATCCTTGAGAGGAGGAGACTCAGAGGGGACCTGTTAGCGATGTACGTGAGGGGGTGCCACACTGATGTGGGACATGACCTTTTTCTCCTCTGCAGTGGAGGGTAGGACACGTTCCAATGGAGCAAAGCTCAGGGGACCAAGATTTAGGGTGGATGCCAGGAAGTACTTCCTGACGGTTAGGTCCCCAAGGGTATGGAATGGGCTTCCACGAGAGGTGGTTGAAGCTCCAACGGTGAGAGTGTTTAAGGATATGCTAGAGATGCACATGGTATGCTGGAGCTGGCTGGAGACTGGGGTCAGACTAGATGGCCCAGGAGGTCCCTTCTGACTCACTCTGTTTCTATGCTTCTATGTATAGGGGTGTCAAACCGCTTTTAGTCTGAGGGCCAACTTCAGTTTCAGAGAAGCTCTTGCAGGCTATTTTCCGGTGGTGTGGCAGGGCCAGATTACCAGCACATTTTAGTTTACTCCCTGCAATTAAGCCTCAGGAATGTCAGAAGTGGGGTGGGGGAATGTGCAAAAACTGAGAAACCATCAAATGATTGATAGCTGGGTAAAAGGGGGTGGGTCAAGAAAAGAGGGTGCCATCTGGGGAATTGAGGTAGCCCAAATATGACTTATGAGCCTGAAATTTAGTATTATAATCTGAAATAAACTAAACAGATGTTTAAAGATCAAACTAAATCGGCCACATATTAAAATGAATATTCAGATGATACAAAAGCATTTGTAACTGGTTAATAAATTCCTCACATGTTTAAGAATTGAACATCAATCCTGGAAGAGCGCATGCCAAAGCCTGAAGAGGAAGGAAATTCCATTGGGAAGCAGCCCCCAAGAACATACCTTTGTTGTTCCACACACTGTATAGTTAGTATAGTTATACTATAAATATATTTCATAGGAGATTTACAGCATATTGTTGGTCTACAGATAGCATATTTAAGAGGAATTACTTTGATTTCACATTGAGTTGTTCTTGGCTGATTTTAGAGACTCCAATGGGATATAAAGAAGGAGATGTTCTAGTGGTCATGCAGCATGGGTTCCAAATGCTGTCTTTATGTTCAGATACCTCTGCATTTTTTGCCATGCCAATATGGTTAACACAGGGGTATGTTCTACTGTTGCATCTGCTGTCATAGTCTTTCCATGAGTCTTTTCTCATGACAAAGTTACATTAAAATTGTACTGCTTTCTATTTTAACTTGTTTTTGCACTGTTTTGCTAAAGCAAAGACAAAAAGCTTGGCACTGGGAACAAAGAGTAAAAGAAACACAAAAACCCTTGTGTAATTTTTTTTCATTAAGTTAAACTATTCTTATTATTGTGAGAGAAAGGTTGCTTTATGAGTCTGGAATGCTTGAAGGTTGCAAGACTTGTACTGTGTTGGCATTTACCTGTTTAAATTGGTACAGCTTGCAGTCTTAATTTTTCAACTTCATCAATAAAGGTAGTTACATACATTTGTATTTGACTGGTAAAAAAAAGTATTCAGGTTTTCACTGGTACCAGGAATGATAGAGCTGCTCATGGCATCTTGTTCTACAAGGGCTATAGCGTTTGTACAAAGGCGAGAGAAGCCTTTCTCAACCATGGCCCATGCTGGCTGTGAATGATGGCAATTGCAGTCTGATAACTCTGAAGAGCACCAAGTTGGGGAAAGTTGTTAGAGAAACAGGCACTCTTACCATAACTCTATAAGAGTTGGCAGATATAGGCTGCACACCTATATTAATCTATGTTATATTCACCCCTATGCTTCTATCCCACCTTTTCACTAAAGATGACTAACATCATAGGTTAAAAAACTGAAACCCAATCAATAAAAAAGCTATTAAATGGCACAGTACAGACAAGAATAGCAGCAAATCAGCAATGCCATTCAGCAGAGGGAGAAAAGTAAAAGCAGTCCAAAGGTCTTCTGAAACAAATGGTATTCAGCCATTCAAAGAAAACCCATCAAGAGAAGGCTAAATGGATCCTCTGAAGCAAGGAGTTCCACATGCTGAGAACTCTGGACAAAGAAGGCCAATTCCTGAATTTCCAGTAACTGCACTTTCTGTCACCAGCTTCCATGGTCAGGCAGGGTGGTAGAAGAGGAGATGCCCTTTGAGGTCTCCTAGTCCCAAGACATTTATGGTTTCAAAACCCTATACACTGCATTTGGAAAAGAAGCACCTGCCAGTGAAGTTGCTACGCAAGTGGAGCAACTTGCTCCCTGCAAAATGGATCTTATCAGAACTTTCACAGTTGCATTTGGTAGTATTGGACATTTCTAAATGTTCAAAAGCAGCCTTGCACAGAATGAATTAAAATAATGCCAGCAATTAATTTTCACACAATTTTTGTGAAAAACTGTCTATTAAGGGGAATCAATAAAAATCTTTACAAATATTTAGCTGCAAAATTGCATGCATCTCCCTCCTGTTTATATTATAGTACTCTGAAATGACTTCTGATGAAAGTGAAAGAAGAAAGTACAAAAGTAAGACCTCAACAGAATATTAAGAAAACAAAAACATCCCTACAGAAGAATTACAGAACTTTACCATCAACAATGAAGAAACTGAAATTGTGAAAGATTTTGCATACCTTGGCTCAGTCAACTATTCAAATAGAGGCTGCAGCCAAGAAATTGGAACAAGACTGAGACTTGGAAAGGCAGCAATGAAGAAACTAGAAAAGACCATCATGTGTAAAGACATCTCACTGAAGCCTATAGCCAAAATCATTCACACTATTGTATTCCCAATCACTATGTATGGGTGTGAAAGCTGGACAATGAAGAAAGCTGACAGGAAGAAAAATGATGTGTTTAAAACATGGTGCTGGTGTTTAAAATGATGTGTTTAAAACATTTGTACATACTCTGGACCAACAGAAAGACCAACAAATGGGTCCTAGATCAAATTGAGCCAGAACTTTCCCTAGAAGCAAAAATGACAAAACTAAAGCTGTCATACTTTGGGTGCATCATAAGAAGGCAAGACCCTCCAAAGAAGACAATCACGCTAGGTAAAATCAAAGGCAGGAGAAGAAAAGAAAGACCAAATATGAAATGGACTGAGGCCACATCCTTGAATTTACAAGAGCTGAGCAGGGCAGCCATGGATAGAATATTTTGGAGGGATTTCCTTCACATGGTTGCCATGAGTTGGACATGGCATGATGACTCATTAACAACAATACAAGGTCAATATAAGTAAAGCTGGTGTGACAGTGCCCAGGTCCACCTTGCAGAGAAATAGGTACAATTGGCACATTTTCTCAAGCTATGGAAAATCCTTGCTCCTGCCTTCGAGAAGTAAGGCCAGGTCCAGGATCACCCCTCAATGGTACAATCTGATTTTTCTAAGGAAGTGCAAGCCCACCCAAATCAAAGGGTCCAATACAACACTCTGTGGAAATCTGAGAGCCAGTGTGGTAGAGTGGTTAGAAAATTGGACTGGAACTCAGGAGACCTGGGCTCCAGTTGCTATATGAGCCACAAAGATCACTTGGGGTGACTTTGGGCTAGGCACTGACTCTTAGTTTAGCCTACCTCACAGGATCATTGTGAGGATATGTAAGCCTTACAAGATGGAAAAGGGAGAGATATAACCAATATTTATAGGCTTCCCATTTGGGATACTGGGGTTGCTTCAAGATGAAGAGCTTCCTGTGGCAACAGTCAGAAGGCACTGGTATCGATTCATTATTTTTTCCTAATATATTATCTGTGGTAAAGAAAAAGCTGGAAGAAGTGGTGGGAAAAATGCAGGAAGGTTAGGGGTAGAAGATGATAACCAACCAGTAAAAATTTGTAAATGTGGCAAGAAAATGCTGTGATATCAAGTGTGTTTAGAAGCACCTAATTGTAACAAAATGAGTGGTGGGGCATAGTGAAATGAAAGGTGTTTTTACAACATAGGAGTAGGAAAGCAAAAAGTGGCCTCACAAAGTGACACTTAATTCAAAGCTTTTACATGCACTTTTCCATCTCGGAAGCATGAAAGTGCCTAAATTAGCAAAACAGAAGTAAACTGTTGACTGCTTCATTGCAGGATTAAGTGTGATAAATGGAGGTTTTGTTCAGCCTCTGTCCAGATGTTGTGTCTATGCTGTGTGTGTGTACCTCTCTCTCTCTCTCTTTTACATTCTTGGCATAGGGCCCATATATATTTTGGATTCTGCAGGGAGTATATAATATCATTGGAAAATGATGTGGTCTGGTAACCTTTTAAATAACATTTCCTCCCTCCTCTCTTTTCTAATAGTTTGTTTTTCTTTCCATGTTTTCCTTTTATTGGGGGATCTAAAAAATAATAATGAGAGAAAAGCTTTAAAACAAAAAAGGGGGGATTACTTTCCTCCTCTTCTCCCTCTTTTCTAAAAAATGAGGAGTAAAGGGACTTGTAAGGGTGCAGACATAGTTTACCTTTGGGGCCTTTTCTGTCTGGAATATATTCCTGGTTATTTTTTAACTGTCCCAGCCAACTTGGCTTGAAAAGTAAAGGATTTGGCAAAATGTTAATTTCCCCCACACACACCTTTTACCTTCTGTTTGCATTTTACACCCTCATCCCGAGATGCCTTGTTTTCTAGGAAGTACCTGCCACTCCTATATGCTGTGCCTGAAAAGCGGTGGCTGACTTGCCTTTCCTGAGTTTAAAAATACAGTATCCAGCAGGAATTCGGACCTCCCAGTTTTAAGGAAAACAAACAAAGAAAAGATTGTCAGGCAGGCCTCAAAGTGCCGCCCTGCCGCCATACAAGTTGCCCTCTGCATGCCTTTCAGTCTGGGCCTCTTCTGCTTTGGAGAATGCCCATCCAATTTGTAGTAATAGTGGCCAACATCTTTCCAAGAGTACTGTCTCCGGGAAAATGTTGAGATTCAGAAAGGCATTTTGCAATGTTCTGCTTTTTTCAAAGACTTTCACTTTTCTGAAGCTTCACTGGGCCAGGTGCTGGAGAATGTCCTTCTCCAGAATCAGCCAGTGGAATAGTGCGCATTTTTGGGTTTGGTAAGAAGCACAAAAGAGGTTAAAATTTAAAATAAGCATATCTTATTGCACCAACTTGTTGTTCCAGATTTTCAAGCCTTAAACAACTCTTTTTGGCCCAATAAAGGGTATCATTTTACTTCATCTCATTCTGCTGTGGGACTCAACATGGCTAAAAAATCCAGAGGTTTTTTTTAAACTAAAAGAGAAAATTTGCATTGCACAGGGTTTTGGATTCATCAAGTTGTGGCCACAAATTTCTAAAGTAATATACCAAATAAATATATAGAGGAGGGTGGTCTGAGCCATAAGCAGCAGAACTGTGGCTACAGCACTCCTAAATCTATTTCCAGAGGGGTAGCCATGCTAGTCTGTTGCAGCAAAAACAACAAAGGGTTTTATGGCACCCAAAGCTCCAATAAATTTAGTGTAAAACTTCTATAAGGGACCAATCCTATGGCTCCTAGGCAGCACCTGAGAGGCCATAGGATTGTCCAAATTCACAGATTCAACATCAGATACTGCCCTCAGACCTGAGAGCTAGGAAGAGGAGCTCTGTCCCCATCCTCTCACAGCAGGCACAGAAAGAACTGGGCCAGCTGCCTTTCCAAGGTTGCAAAAGGACTTTAGAGAGTGCAATGTTTTTAGGGGAAGCTTCTTTCCTACCCTTGCTTGTACTTTTATTATGTTGTTTCTAGATGTTTCATTACTCCATTGGGAGTTTCAATACCATTAATATATGGCATTTTTCCTGAGGAGATTGTAGGCAATGAGGGACAACATGATAGTATAACATTACTATATAGCTGGCCAGATACCGTTACATTATACCACAAAGCCAAAACAGAGGAGGGCAATGCTTCTTGCTCTCATTCGGAATAGATGAACATTACTATTATTACCCTGTTTCACTACCACTCCCCAAACTGTCAAAACACAGAGAGTACTTCCCCATTTCATTTAGGTTCTCTTAGAAATGAGTGCAGGCACAAATAAATAACAAGTAAGTTCAAAACAAATCAATATTTGCAGTATTTAGTATGTAATTTTTATATCAAAAAGGTACCCCATGTGCAGTTTTTGACAACTCTTATCTTCCCAGGAGGCTGAAATATCTAAAAGATTTTACACTAAGATGTATTAGCCCCTTTGCCTTCCTGGGTCTTCCCAAGAACTTCCCATAGCTTCCTTCATTTTGCCATCAAATCTTTTGATGATCGGAGCATCCCACTAATGGTTTTATTCTGATTTTGATTCATTTCTAGGACATTCCTAGCCTGTTTTCACTTTGATGTCTGTTTTCTTCTGCTGTCTCAGAGGTCACCAGAAAACCACCTGTTTTTACCAACAGAAAACAGAAACACATTGCAAATCTGTAGCACATATTTGATCCCTCGGAGTATAGCATTTAGGAACCTCATAATGCATGATATATAAATTTTCCATAGAACTGTGATGCAGGGTGGGGGCTATTCATATATATAACAAGCGCATACAGTGACTTATCAGAGCAGAGAGCTAAGGTGAGGTTCTAAAGCACTAGCTTGCATATACTGGCAACTTAAACATCACACACAAACATGAAAGAGAGCATAATTTGTACATGCCAATTAGTTTGTATTGCTGAAAATTTAGCATCTCACTGTGCTGGGAAAGACTAACTGCTCAGCCTGCTATTTGGGTGTCACCATTGAGAAGCAAACTCAAGGCCCTATTTTATCTTCTGATGCTTCTTTAAATTTAAATCAGACTTGGACTGGATAGCCCTTTGTATAGAAGACACCTTCGAATACATGATTGTCCTTTGACAGCTGTTCCAGTAGAGGTTTGTCCTCTGTAATGTAGGCTTGCATCTAACCTAACACCAGGTAATGAAACTGGTTTTTAGGGAAGACTAATGCGTTGAGCTTAATTATTTAGAAGCCAGAAGGCCCCATCTGTGACATCACCAAGTTATTTGAGTTTTGAGAGAATATAAAAAGGTGACAATTTTGGAAGATAAAAAGGCAAAGCAACAGCCATTTGCAGCAGTAAACACCTTGGAAACGTGTTCTCAATTTTTTTTCCCTTTCCTCTTTCCTGGCCTCCTCCCTCCTCTCTCTTAAGGTAGCAGTGTGGGAGCCTTGCCAATACATTGTGGTCTCTCAGGGAAGCTTTCCTCTCACTGAAAGAGCCCTCGCGCCTGCCAGCCCAATTAAAGCAATGTGAAAGGAAAGCAGCATCTGGAATCACGCTGCCTCTCACAGCCAAGTCACAATTGTTTAGTCTGAAAGTCGTTTCAGGGAGAGCTGAGCTGGCTGGCTGTGCATGGCCCCCACATCTGGATCTGCGGCTAGACAGCCTCTTTGGCTGAGGTCCTGTGTGCATGTGCATTATAAACTTTAGGATATGCTGACAAGTTGAGAAGTCAGAAAGGCAGTCACACTTCTAGTCTCTGTAGCCTCTTTCCAAGGCACACATATACACGCATGCGCACTCGTGTGCAGACACACACACAACTAAAAACAATTGTCAGAGACCTTCTTCCTACTTGCAGCTCTGATCTTCCAAATTACTTGTGCTGAGCCAAGACACATGAATAAAAATGTTCTCTTCACTTTGAGTTGAAGGTCCTGTTTGCTTGGCTTATATCCTAGAAAGGATGTGATCTACTGCTAGATGTTCTCCAAGGAGCACCTCCACAGGTCAGAGTTTAGATTACTTTGGTCCCTGGAGAAGCCGTTTTCAAGTGTGGATGTATCTATTATGTTTCTGGACTTAAATGTGAACACAATTGAGGTCAAACTAGATGTGACATTAGATGCATGCTTGCATTTAATGTGTCTAAGTTTCCTTTTCTAAATAACAGCTGTGATGGTGGGGAACAGGATTGAGACTGGCTAGTATGGGGAGGGAGGTGAAGCTTTTCTACTAGTCCCCCAGCTTCAAAGCTGCAGAAGCTTCTAATCATGGGTAGTGCCAGACACTAATAAAAATCCAAGCCCACAGGATCCACTACTTGCATATGGTAATTAAATACACTCCAAAGTTGGTATGTGTATGCATGCATGCATGTTTAAAGGACCCTGTTCCTAATTGCAGAAATGGATCTATGGGCAGGGAGAAGGCCATTTGATTTTTTTTTTTAAAAAAACCCACCTCTGGTTGAAAGTTTCAGGGCGTACAGCATAATGAAGCACAGGTGGCAAAGGCCAGCTAATTCAGGGGGATCAGATTCAGTAGAAATCATTAGGAGCCTTTATTCCAACTGAAGCCTTTATTTCAACATGCACCCATAGATGGCAAGGTGGTGGGCAGATGGTTTCTCTGAAATTTGAGGCTCCACATGAAAGTTTCAGTGCTCCAACCCTAGTGGGTCAGCTCCTAATGCTACCTCTACTTCCAGTGACACTGATAGAGTATTCTGCCTTTAGCAGCAGGAGGCAGAGTGGGTGGGGAAGAGATTTTAATTGGCACAATGATGGGGAAAGGTTAACCTCTTCTCATACTCTGTGGTGTAGGCCTTGATTGCTCCTCCTCTGGGCTCTTATTTAGAAGAAGAAACACACATACACAGAGGGATTAAAGTCAATCATGCATTTCATTTGGTCCTAAACATATAACTGTGCTTGTTCATGTGAGAGTTTGAATGAAGACTAATTTTCTGGGATGCAGTCATTTGATCTGCTGGTTCAAGGATCTGACTGAGCAGGGCTATCTTATGGGCTGCAGGATACTATGCTAGTGGATACCCCCTGCCCACAGCATCATCATCAGCGCTTAGTTTGCTTCTTCTCTGCGAGGGGTGCCTTGTGCTTACAGACCAGCTACAGCAGTGCCACTGTGGCTGGGTATGGATTCCTGAGGCAAAAACAAATGCTATTCAGTTGCCCTTTGTTTCTCTTTGCTCAGCATCAATGTTTTATGACTCTAGTGAACAATATGGTTTATACTTGTTTATATATTGCAAAAGTTCATGTAAATCTCCATTACATGCTTTACCAGGGAAATTCTGGGAAATGCCCCTATTTTTCATGTTTCTCTACTAGTTCTGATAAGGATGACAAACTGAAAATATTTGTTTATATAAGTTATATGGGAGGCTTTGTTCTTAAAACATTACAGTCAGAAGGAACTTTTCCATTGACTCTTCATGACCTCATTTGAGGTCTCAGTAGATCTATCTAATGAAAGTTCTTCTTTTGGGTTGGGAATTATTCACTGTAATGCAATAGTCAAAATAAAAAAAAACATCAATTTTCTGGGACTCAGTTAAAGAGGCTATGGTATGAATTTACATAGAAAAAACTTCTTGGATTTTAGAAATATAAAGATGAATCTAAAAACAATATCACTATGCTTTCTCCAATGCCTCTGGATTGTATTTGAAAGAATGCAAATTTCATTTTTATTATTTTGTTTCCACTAGAGTTAGAGAAAGCATTTAATTCTTGTCTTCTTGAAAATCTTTTTTCTCCTAACTTTGTTTTAAAGAGACAGAATTCTATCACATTCAAGAATTGCATAATTTTTCATTTAATTTGTCAATAAAAATATGTTTTACTGAAATAGTTTTTGGTTCCATTTGGTATGCCTGTTAATAAGAGGGCTATAAAAGAAAATGGAGCAGAGCTGTAGCAGGATCCAAAGATTAGAGTTCTAATCTCAGATTAGGCCTACTTGCATATTTTACTGGCAAAAGCAGCAATTTCTACATATGCATGTTATTCATAGATCATTGAATTAATATACTTTGTGCTCAGGAATTTGTTCCTGAATGCAAAGGGCTTCATATAAAACTTCCTGCAGTCCACAGAAAAAGCAAGCTAGATTTGTTGGTCCTCATCTGAAATAAATGATACAAGTTTTGTCAATGGTTCACTGCCCGATATAAACAATGTTCATATTATTTATTAGTTTTACTCAGAGCATTTATATCCCACCATTTGTCCAAAAAGCCTTCCAGAGTGGTTTACAAAGATAAGTAGCATGACATTTGAGATTGCACTGTCTTCCCTACAAGTCTGCCCAGTCACTGATGTCATGGATGAGGCATTTCAGACAACTCCAAATGCAGCATTCTGTATGGGTTCCCTTTCTGTAAAGTTCCTGCCTGATGGGCAGATACCAGTGTTGTTTTGTTTTCAGCACCCACTAAAGCCAGCTTGCTTAAATGAGTCTTTACTGACTGAGTTGGCATAGTTTTATTAGCATATGCTGAAATATGTTAATTTAATTTAATATTTAATTATATTTCTGTATTTTGATTCTTTTTTCTTTGTTTTTATTGTTCTCTGCATAGGAATCTTATTAGACGTAAATATAAATTCTCAAAGTACATACATACATACCACTCCCTCCATTAATCTTCCAATGTTCATATATTTGTAAGACAAGCAGATACAATACTTTTTCTGTACCTTGCTGAGAAGGAACTGTTGTTCCTTGGGAGATGATCTTCCCAAACGATTGGAGATGCCCACACTATAGGGGCACATTTGCCTCCTCAGGACTAACGAGCGCACCCAGTAATTTCCAGTGATGGAAAAGCATGCAATCCGGAGCAAAGGAAAGGCTAGAAAGCAACTCCAGACCTAACCATGACAGAAGCCTCATCCAAGTTGGGCTCTGGATTAACCCTATTCATTGTGGGCTGGGCAAACTAAACATGAGTATTTTCTTTAGATTTAAGGCCTTCTGGAGGCAAGCCAGCCTATTCTCTGTACAGCTACATCCACTGCACCTGCAGAGACAGTGCTAGAGTTCCATTCTTTCCTTCCAAAGCCAGATTTTGATGGCCTGAGAAAAGACAGGAGCACACAGGGAGAATACAGAGGGGAACTGTTCGATAATCACATCATTCAACCCTGCTAATGGCTTACTTTGGAAGAATCCATAGTAAATAAAAGTTTCTGTATGTTGCTTGAATAAACAGTGCCTATAAAAAGATGGTGAAAGAACTGAACATATCTTTCTAATGGTTCAAGTGGCATTGTTTTAAAATAAGACAAGCAGATCAGGAACAACAGTGGACATTTTAGTATTTGTAGCCAGCCTCCTGGATTTCTGGACTTGACAAGGTGTTATTTTCAATAACTGGATATTTTTCACTGGAGGAGCATTATGAAACTTTAGCTGTTTAAAATTTTATAAACATTTTTTCATTTTAAATGAAGAAGACAAAAAGTAAGACTGCCATATTCATAGTTCAACCTTCATGTTCATTTCAGCTGATGTGTCACAGGTATGTCTTTTTGTTTAAGTGTGCTTCATTCAAGAACAAATTTGACTTTGCTGATGTTACGATAGGTTCCTTGTGCACGCGCATGCATTCCCCCCCCCCCCCCCCCCACACACACACGCAAAGAAGAGCAGAAAAGGGATAATCTGGCTTGTGTATTAAGGAACTGGTTAGGCAGACCTTGGTCAGAGAACAGAGGGTAGTGCCTGAGAGGCAGCCTTGCAAACTCAGCTTGCAGACTCCACAAAATCGGAGAGTCCTTGTAACAAGGTGTCTGCGCAATCCGGAACTATGAATAGCATGCTATTCAGCAGCCTAATGTGTGCTGCTAATAGTTGGTGAGAAAATTATTCTGTCTAAAAGTGTATATGCATTCGCCAGAGTCACACTTGCTGAACCAGCGAATGAACTGTAACCCACTTGTGCAGCAAAATCCAAAGTATTCTGAATTGAGAGTGCTCCCTCCAAAATAATGCACACACAATGTGCACATCAAGGAAAAGTTTCACAAAACCCCAGATGCTATGGAAATGTACTTACCGTAGTAACCATATTGCACAGAAATCCATTTGTACAAGAAACTTGCCCAAAGAATGTATAAATTGAGAAAAATGCACTAAATGCAATTATGAAAAGTAAGGCACAAAAAAGTGTACACATTTTCAAGTGGACTTTTAAAACTAAAATCCATGCATTGGTATGGAAGTGGGTCAAACAACACTGAAGCTCACAAACATTTGAAACTGAACTGAAGGGATTTACCTATTGTTAAAGGAGACCTGGCTGTGTGCAGAGCAGAAGCTTGCATGCACCAGTCTGAATAGACCAGCACCCTGCAACACAATGGCTTTTTGTGCTACAACATGGGCCTGGACAGGGTGAGGCAATAAAGACTCCATGGCCCTGTTCAGGGTAACGTATGTGGAGACTGGGTATTGACGATGTGTCTGCAGGTCAAACCCTGACCTCTATATAATTGCTAGAATGTGTAACACAATGTACAAGCATTCAAGCAAACATTAGAAGTGGGGAAAGCTTTCAGAAGTTTGATTTGGCCCAGGATTGTTCCAAGTCCCTTACCTCCCACCCAAATGGAATGACTAATATTTTATTAGTTTATTATACCAATATGCTGCCTCTTTCCTGCAAGGAACCCACACTAGCTTACAGGCCCCCCTTCAATTTATCCTCACAACAATTCTGTGAGGTAAATCCTTAAACAGAGTCAGTGGCTCAGCCAAAGTCAGCCAGTGAGCTTACCTAGATTCTGGCTATTCCAAGTCCCACTCCGACACTCTACCATGACACTGCACTGGCTGCATGTAAGTTCCAAGGCTAAACCCATGGTTTGGGAACATGCATTCTTAATTCTTCCAAGGTGTTCTCCACACCAGTCCTCAGCCACAAACTCCCTTCCTTTCCCTTTGCTCAGTGGAGTGGGGAGAGCTGCAGTGGCCTGGAGAAAAGGAGAGGGAGCCTCCCCTACCCGCTTCACCTCATTGCCCTTGCTAACAGTGTGATGCAGTGCAGGAAACTATAGGTGGCGGCACCACTGGCTATGTGGGAGTGTTTGAGAGCTATGGGGTAGCAGATACAATTCTTGGAGAAGCAGGAGGGAAGCAGAGATGGCCCTGAGGGTAAGCCAGGAATTATATTCTTACATGGATTCAAGTGGAGCTGTGGAAGGAGGTCAGGACTCGGAAAAGTTGCCTCTCCAGTTTAGGTGGGATTTAAGGGCCCCTTAGGCTTGAACTTGGAGAATGTTGCTTGACTCTCTAGTGAACATGCCTAGGCTGATACATGTGTGGGAAGCTTAAAAACAGGGTGAGGGTTGCTTATAGAGCAGCCTATGTGCATTTGGATTTATGTATGTAGGTTTTGTGCATATTATGAATGAACTGTGTAGGTTAACAGCATGAATAGCAGGTGCACCCCTCCCCCTCCCTGGCCCATGCATCCATTTCTGCTTGGAATGAACACCTGAATGGGGTTTATTTAATGCTATACTGAGTGTCTCCCCTCATATCTTGCACATTGGGGATTAAGAGAAGTGGCTTTTAAAAGGACTTGAGCTTCAGCAGCTGTCATTTTAGAAATGCAGCAGCACTGCTTAAATGTCATGGATGCGAGGATAAAAGGAAAGGGGGCAGGGTTTGTTTGCAGAACGAGTCTGACAGAGGGAAGGGAAAAGAGGAGCCAAAAACGGATGGGAGGAACAGACTGGGTGGTTGAGAGAAGTGGCAAAAGGCAAGAAGGGGTGTTGGGAAGGAGCCTGCTCCAGCTATTGGCTGCTTCTTGCAAACAAACACCACCCCCTTCTTGGTCTTCACCTGCAAGAGAATGAGGTGGGGGGTGGACTGTACCATTATCCTGCACGTGGAGGGAATTTTGAGTTCGCCCCAGGATAATGCTCTGTGCAAATGAGCTAGCATATCTGAGAGGAAGGTTCCTGTTTAGCCAAACCCATTCCCCACTGCATTCGTTTGCTAATTGCAAGGATATTCTTCTATAAAGGAGCATTCCTAGCTATTGTCTGAAACAATACAGCCCATCCTGCCACCTTATTGCCACCTCACTTTATTCTACACCTTATACTAAGCCATGTAGATTAGGCCTGCATTGGCATAGATTTCCAGGAGGGTAACTCTCATATTCCCTACCATGCTCTCCACTAGTATTGTGTGCTGTAGCCACACATACCACTGATAGTGCCCATGGTTGAAATGCTTCCATGTTGTCTTTGAACAACTTGAGAGAGGGCTCTGTGTGATGCACACACACAGAGCTCCCCTGATTAAGGGACACCATGGCAGAATTCCATGTGGGAATGTTGTTGGGATCACAGAGCGGCTAGTGTGGCCTAGCAGGTAAAAGTGTTGGACCGCACCTGGGACATTCAGATTATAGTCCCCACTCAGCCATAAAGCTGTCTGGGTTACTTTGTGCCAGACACTCATTCTCAGCCTAGTCCACCTCACAGAGTCAATGTGAAGATAAAATTGGGAAGGAGAGGAAGAAAATAATGTACATTCCCTTTGGCTAATTGAAGGAAAGGCAGAATATTTAGATATAGATACACACGCACATACAAATTAATAAGAAAAACAGAAATAAAGCTCCTCTGCCAAAAATCTTTCTAGTTAAATGTTCTACATCTGTATTGAAAAATAACAAGGAAAATGGATCGTACGTCAGAAACACTATCTCTTCATTATAAAACTTCACATTTCCAAAGACTATTATCTTCAAATTAAGAATAAATAGTGTCAAAGAAATAGAACTAAGTCCAGATCTTGACACAATAACTAGCAGGTCATAGTTTTTGAAAATATAATACAAACTTTTATTACAAAGTGCTTGAGAAGGGGAGTTGCTTGTGTGAGGATACGTTTGTGCATTTCACTGTGTACACAAAGACAGAAAAATGTGGATTTGTGTGCGTTGTTTGCTTTTGTGGGTTGAATGTATTAGAGTGTATGAGTCTAACAGGTTTAACAAGCCTTATGGGCTGGGTCGATGCTGTTTCTAAAGCCTCACTAAAAACATGTTGTTCACATAGCTCTCTAGTATAAATAAACACCAGCATTTCCTATTTTGACCTTTACTCTCCTCCCGGGTTACATGTAAATGCTGTGCATCCAAATAAACCATTTGTTCATAAGCAGGCCTGAATGTGAGCCCTGCTAATTGTGTAGGTACAGTGGCTTTGTAGAGTCGTCTTGCTCACAGCATCTCTGTAATACAGGATTCCGAGTTGAGAGTGTAGAGAGAAACATGCAGACTGTTTGTTGTGTTCCAGTTGAAGCAAGGTACAAATTAGAATAAAGCAGTAGCTCATAGTCCAGTGAGCACAGCATTTTTATTTCTTTGTTTACATTCACAGGAGTATTTCTATACCACCTTTCAGCCCTTAATAGAAGGAAGCTACCAAGCAGATTTACAACACAATCTCAGTACAGTTAAAAAGGAGGGCATTTAAAGCCCAAATACAACAGAGTAATAACTTTCAGTATTAAAATACACTAACAGCCCTGTCCTATCCCTGTTCAGACAGATCAAAGTCCTACAACTCCCAGTATCCCCAGCCAGCATGGGGAATGCTGAGAGTAGTAGGACTTTTATCTGTCTAAACATACAGAGGATTGTATCTTAAAAGCTTGGTGGGATAAACAAACGCCAACTGCCTGCCTAAAAGATAACAAAGAAGGGGCCACTTTAATATCTCTTGGGAGCAGGGGTGGTACTGGCTTCAGAAAAGGTCCAGGGCTCAGGCGCACAGGACAGACAAATTTGTGTCACACAAATTTGTATATGCTAATTTACATATGCTCTAAAGCTTTTTTCTGTGTCTGTCTTCTAAGGGATGCATGGACAGGGACAAGTAATGTATTTGATTTAACACAAGGCAAAACAAAACAACCCCCACCCCCCTCTGCAGAAAGATTTAAATGTAGAGGGGCTGCAGGAGATGAAGCACCTGGGGCAAAAAGCCAGCTAATCCAGGGGGATCAAATGGAACTGAGATCTTAAGGGCCCCTATGCTTTTATTTCAGCCAGTGTCCCTGGACAGTGGGATGTCCTGCAAGGACAGTATGACCTTGCAGAGATCTGGGGCTCCACACAAAAGATTCAGTGTTCCAGCACCACCTCTGCTTAGGAGGGAGTGCTACAATTGAGGTTCTGCTACCAAAAAAGTCGTGGCTTGCATTCTAACTAAATGCACCTCTCTTGGCAGCAGAAGGCAGAGCAGGGCTTCTAGAGATGACTACAGTTCCCTAGGAGAAGAGGTGCTCAGAGGCCCTTCATCTGAACAGAAATTGACAGATGAAGTTGCCTTAGATGGAACGAAGCCATTTGTCCCTTGGTCCATTCTGTACACTGGACCTTCTGCACTGTGGTCTGTCAGTGGCTTTTGGCCCCTGCCCGTGGAATCTGTAGCTGTTCATTCCTTTTTTGTGTTGAACTGGTATATAACTGGAGTCAGTAGAGACATTAAGGGAGAGGCCACAGGATATTTTGGATTACATGATCCAATGCTGGGTGGAATAGGAGCTCTGAGCCTACCCCCCCCCCCCCGCCCAACAGCTGGCCCTGAAAGGGCCATGCTGGCTGCTCTCCAAAGTTGGGAACTTGACATTGGAGAAGGGAGGGTGTTTCAGTGGACAGAGAGATGAGTTGCCTGGAGAGGCCATGGTAGGAGTTACCCTGAAGCCTCTTCAACCTCCCCCACTTGGTGAGCAAAAAGCCTGTTTGGTGAAAATGAGAAGTGGGAGGATAAGAAGGAGAAGCTCTCCTGGAACACTCTCTCTGCCCTGCATACAATGCCCCATCTTTGTATGCTTATGATCATGGACGGTATAAGCCATAGACTGTTCCCTAAGATACCACCATCCCTATGATGGAGGCAAATACACCTGCAGTTACAGAATCATAAACATACGAGAAGTACTGAAATTTTAGGGAAAATAATTGTACCCTGCAAAGACTTGATCATGCTTAAATCTGAACCACTTGCCAGCATGCATTCTGCCTTAGATAATGTCTATGAAATTAGGAAAAATTATAATGTTCTGGGAATAATTGGAGTTGCTGTTCAATACAGTTAGAAGTTTATAGGGTATGAATGACTGCAGGAGCATGTGACTACAGGCCTGGCCAGCTATGGAGAATAAGGCTTGGAGTGGTAAACCTGATGCATATGCACTTTGAGGAGATAGCTTACAAAATCCAGGGTTTGGGAAAAGGGATGACAGTTGTTCCTTCCTGAAGGCAATAAATAATTAAAGCTTTGCGTAAATCAGAGATAAAGCTTATCAGAAACAGACCCTGGCTTTAATTAGTAAAATCCCAATTTAGGTGGCTTAAACCGTTTTGTGAATGGCAAACTGGGGGTGACACATGTGTACATGTGCACACTTTTTTTTTTATTTTGCTGTTTGAATAGACTTCTAAATTACTTTTACTTAAAGCAGTCTGATCTTTGTGCATATGCAAGGCTTTGTGTTTAATGCAAGATGCAAAATATAAATTCAAAGATATCTGAGCTAATTGGCAAGATGAAAAACTTTACTGAAATGATGGAAGTTGTGGGATTACAGAAGGGGATCTTGCAACCAGAGAGCAGACATGTTGTATGTAAAGCTAGCTAGAACTAAACTCTGTAGTCACCCCTCTCATGTGCACCCAGTTTCTGGGTTTATTTTATACTTTATTCTCATAAAGATTCGTGCCCCTGTTGCTTTCCTAACAAAGCCTGTGGCGGCTCCTAGGATAAACATGTGGTCAAAAGACAGAAAACTCCAGGCAAAAATGGCATTCATTTCATCCATAGCAGCATAAACTGAAAGGCTTTTAAGAAGGGTGAATGGTTTTCAGTAAATCTCTCATATCAGCAGAAACCTTTGAAAAAGTTTGTTTAAAGGCTGTGGAGATAAACAGCCCAGCCAAGTGTTTGTTTAAGATGTATGTACTCTGTGTCAACCAGTAGGCTGGTATTTGTAGGGGGAAGGAAAGTTGCGATCTTTTTGACTTGCTGCTCCTTTTGACTGCTATGAATTCTGTGAATCAAAGGGATGGATGGTCACCAGTCCTCTAGTATGTTGCCCCAGTGTGTCTCATCTGGAAGTACTAGAAGCAGTTCACTATGAATACATTCTTCAACTGAATAAATGTTGGCTTTCAGTACTACACACTTCCTGCCAGCTGGAGAATTAATACGCTCATCAGTGTCACACAGATTAATTTGAAGTTCTGACACCCAAATTCTTCAGTTACCTCCTCAGAGAAATTAACATAACTTCAAATTATGGTTTAGGATTCCACATTTTTCCAAAACTGGCATGGGAAGCAATGGTTAATCAGAATCTTCCTGGTTTAATTAGTGTGTGCTGTGGAGGGCAAAACCAAGGGGCTGCCCGTATGGCCAAAGATTTACTTCTATCTTGCCTTAGTAAGTTGAAATATAATTACCTGAACTGGGCCTTTATGTAAATAGTGTGTAACTACAATTTGGTGAAACAAACCAAGATCATTACTCACAGGTTGAAGTTGGGTTGTTTCCATAAGGCATAACCCTAAACACAGTTTGTGTGACAGACCAGTGATGCCATCTGATTTTGTAAGTAGCCCACTCATTGGTCGAACATTGTCCATTCATTATCTGCATTTTTTAAGAAGTCTGGACTGGTAGTTCACAATTTGGCATTAAGTCTGGAGCTGATTGTGAGCTTCTGAGCATTCACAGCCTGTATTTAAAGAATGTCATTTCTGTGCATGCACCGTATAGTTTGGATTATTGTATGCTTGCCTAATATGGCATTTCTTCATCTGTGCTGCATTGGTTGACTTTACCCAAACCAACCTTTCTTCCTTCATTGCTGTCCTGGATCCATAAGAAGGAGGAGGACTCAGCAGAGGAGGACGCATATTTTTTAATTTACCCTACAGACTCCTTAGCCACTTCCCACACTGTTGCCACCACCACTTCAGCTGAGAAGACAGTACAGAACTCCAAACAACAGCTCCATGATGTACTTTGATACTGTACATATGCAGAAGCTTTCTTACATAGACCAAGAGCTTGCATTGAGTGAAAATTCTCAGCATCATCATCATCATCATCATCATCATCATCATCATCATCATTATTATTATTATTATTAGGGCTTTTTTGTCATAGAATGCACCAGAATGGTGTTCTGGCACCTTTTTTTGATGGATTTTTCCAAGTGATTGTGAATCGCCCTGTTGGACGTAGCAGATTGGCGGCAAAAATCATTAACATAGTGCCTGCGGACTGCTTGTGTGTCAGCGCTGATTGTCGGCGGTGATTGTGAGGACGCTGCTCGGCTTGGGATTGGTCGTGTGGTCATGCGCTGAGTGCTTACTGCCGGCAGCGACTATTGTGTAAAAGTGTGACCCCAAGATGTGAGTTCCGGCACCTTTTTTCTTTTTTTTTTTTTTACAAAAAAAGCACTGATTATAATAATCAGTGATTATAATCACTGATTATAATATTATATATTATAATATTATATATTATTATAATTTATAATATTTATAATTATTATAAGTTTCTGTACTGCCCGTAGCCAAAGCTCTCTGGATGGTTCACAACATTTAAGTCACCCACTCAGATTTCAACCAGGCCCAACCCTGCTTAATCTTCCAAGATTAGGCAGGATCAGGCACTTCAGACTATTCAGAAGCTTATCTACATGGCTGAGTTATTTTCCAAGAAAGTAACAAA
This sequence comes from Varanus komodoensis, assembly GCF_004798865.1. Lineage (NCBI taxonomy): Eukaryota > Metazoa > Chordata > Lepidosauria > Squamata > Varanidae > Varanus > Varanus komodoensis. Next base: position 126,228,799 of record NW_025335268.1, read on the forward strand.
CAAACATATAATAACAACATAATAAAATCAATCAACTTATTCAGGGTAAGTTCAACCAGCACTAGTATAGACATAGCAAGTAGGTGTGGCTAGTTGAAAACAAAAACTAGCTCAAATTTTGCCTAGACTCATTCATATAATTAAACTACAGTTTGGCAGTATGGCCAAACAGAGCCATGGTTTTTTTATTGTACAAGAAGTGCAGCAGTACAGTCTTGTGAGACATGTTGAAGATTGATCAGACTAGGTAACAGATGAGCAAACTGTGCCAACACTTTGTGTGGCCTGGCCCAATTACCTCAGCGCAACCCAGCACCTGCAGACATGGAGGGAAAAATGGAAATATGCATTAGAGAGGGAAACACTGAAAGAAGCAGGCAATTCATGCCAAATATGCTGGGTGCAGTATAAACCAGAACCACACACACTGCTACCAGGATGTCTTTGAATGCAGGCATAGCCATCTAAGAGTCAGATAATTTTGATAACAATGCCAGATAAGGCAGAAATAGCACATAAAACTACTATTCTCAGTTACATGACAGATGCATTGTACGCACACCAACAATTTTATCTGGTGCTGTCTCCCTCCCCTCTGCTAATCGGCACTGCCCTAACTGCATTAGCAATGGAACTATCTGAAGGAACAGTCCTGGGTATGCTACCTGTATTACTGGCAAAGCAACACCCTAGCAAGGCCCTCTCCTGGCACCTACGCTTCATGTTTACTGGACTGAGTCCAATCCTATATATTTACAGCATAACAATTCATATATGTTGGTATTCATTTACTGGAGAAGATCTAGCTATTGTTTCCTTCTTCCTTTCTCAGGACATAAACAGTAAGATTTTGCTACTGGAAAATGTGATTTCTCCTCCCATCCACACCCTGATCTAGTACTGTAACTGGTAACAAGAAGTTCAGTGACAGAGAGAGTGCTGCCAGCACATACTAGATGGCATCTGGGCCACTATCCAATAGGAGGGTGATTCTGGTATATTTTCTGCCTATGACTACAGAGATGGTTTTTGTATTTTTTTTTGAAGAGCTGAATAATTTAAGAGATGAGTGCACCTTTCCTGTACCAATCAGATACCCTCTGTAACTCAGTTAAAAAGTGGGAAGTGGCAGATAGGAGCAAGGGTACACCTGCAGCAGAAATGCCTAGTCACTTTGACATGTATTTATTTAAATGTGTTTTGCAGCCTGCTCAATCATTCTTCCCAATGATGCTTATATGTCACTTGGAAATTTGTTTTCAAAGGTGAATATGAATATGGCTATCACTGCTGAAAGGCTACTCTTCCTTATCCTCTTAAAATATAACAGTGCTGGTGTCAAAACAAGGCTAGCACAGGCGTGGCTGGATGATAAAACATTTTCAATGTACTGCAAAGACCTAAGATGGAACTCGGTGAACAAGCCAGTTACATCCCCTGTCCCTTTTTTCTTGCACCTGAGACCTTCTGAATTGCAGATATTTTGTCAAAAGTTCGAACTAAGAGAAGACTTCTACTTTCATTTTGAAAAAGTCACTGTGGGTGGAAGGGGACGTTGACAAATGACAACTGGCCCTTCTCATTAGTATAGCAAAGCAGGTGACAAAGGGAATGTGTGACAGGCATGACTGAGGCAAGCCCCCGCTGTTCTGGAAGCATGGGTGAAATAAAGGGCTTCCTTTATTATTTCTGCCTTATCCAACATTGCTATCAAAATTAGCTCTGGGAAGCCAATTTCATATTCTCATTTACTTTTTCTCTGACCCACGCATGCTCTGGACATGGCAGAGACGTCATCTGCTCAGAGCCAGATTAGCAGCTGATATTGTATGCTAAATGGCTCTCAAGTTCTGTGCAATACAGGCCTTCAGGAGACACTGTAAGAGGTCAGTCTGCCATTTGACAGATTGCTTGCTAGTATGATAAAATGGGTTAGGACTGTCAGTCAGGAAGGAACCAGAAGGTCATCTAATCTAGTCCAATCCAGGCAGAATTCTCAGGACATGTCTCTTCCAGGATCCACATATTAGCTTTACTTCTCGAAAAATGCCACTTCTCTCAGTTGAGACTTTGTCCACCTAAACATAGGGGTGGGCAACACACAGTTTGCACGCAGCCCCTGCTGCGACTGCAGCATACTGCCACTGTTGTGGTTGCAGCAGCAAAATAATGGTATGTATTGAGGGGCATTCCCCATGTCATGAACTAAGTCTCTGGAACCCCCCAAATTGGCTACATCTGTCTTAACAGCAGCTTGTCAGGTATATATTTACCTGTATATTAGGTAAAGCATTTCCCTAGCATTGAATCTCAACACTGAAAAAAGATGCAGACATGAATTCTCATGGCACACAGAAGCTTAAAGACATGGAAGCCATGGAAGAAGAAAGGTGGGCATCCTGTTAGTGGCATACCTGTTGGTTTTTCATTCATTCATTAAATTTGAAGGATTTGTTCCAAACAGCTTCATAGTTTCTGAAAAGCATCTCCTACTAATACAAGGCCTAAAGCTATTCTTGGAAGAACTTAAGAGTATTTTTGCACATCATATTTGAATCAGTATTACCTAGAGTTGCCAAGATGGAGTCTGAAGATTTGTGTTTATTTCTTTAAAATGCTCGAAAAAGTGGGAGAGAAGGCAGGGCAGCTTTCTTTTGTTTGCACAGCATTGGTCCTTTGATTTGTCCCTCCCACTGTATGTGTGGCATACCTGGAGCCCTGTTTCCTACACTAGAGATGGCTACTCCATCACCCAGTTCACTAGGCATTCTAAGTACATAATATGAATTTCTGGGTGGCAACTTGGCAACCCTAGATTTGCATTTCCTAAGGCCATAATGCAATGTAAAAGCAACACTACATTTACAATAAAAGCTGCATGGGGCAAAGTGCACATTTCCTTTTATAATAACTGTTTTGTCCTCTATTCCATATTATGAACATTCTCATATGCACACAAATAGAAGACAAGAAGCTCGAAGGCACTTGATCAAGGCCAGCTTGAAAGCGTTGGCAGAGCTGAGCACCTGCTGAGAGCCTTAACCCCATCAGGAGCCTCACTGAGAACAGCCTGCTGAAGTTCCTCCTTGTCTTTCGCCACTGCAACCTGCTTCTTCACTTGCCTTTCGCTTTGGCCTAGGCAATGGGAAGGGGCGGTAGATGCCACTGCTGCCTGGCTAAGGGGCTCTCTGCCTATGAAGTAAAGTAGTGATAACAATGATGAAACAGAAGGTGTAGCAGCTAGGGACCGTGACTGTAGAGTCCCAGATGGTGCAGGCCCATTGGGGGTGCCCTGACTAAGGGCCCTAAAAGCCCTGGAGCTGGCACAGGCTTTGATTTTCACAACTGGGTGGAATTCTCTCCACAAAAAGTCCAGATATAATTTGCTTAGATAATCTGCAGGAAAAACTACCAGTGATGTCAAGTAGGAGAAAAATGGTTAGTGCTTCTAACTTTCTCATGTCCACAGGCTTCTGGCAGAAACTGTAGAGGTAAATATTATTTATCATTTATTTATTCAACTTGGATTCCACAGTTAATTAGTCCTAAGGACTCGCTAAGAGGATTACAAAGAAACAATAAAAACAACATATCATACTAGAACATATGAACATAGAATAATAATAAACAATAGTGATATATAGTGAAATACATGATACACAGCTGAGGAGTCAGATGTAAAATGACTGAAATAATATATTAAAATCAAGACACAATATAAAACTATACCTTAAAATTGAGGTATAAAATATAACATCAATTATTAAAATGTCTGGAGAATTGGATTGTTTTTGCCTGACACCGAAAATACTATAATGATGGCACCAGGTTAACTACTCTCAGAAGGCCATTGCATAGATGGGGTTCAATCACTGAGAAGGCCCCTCTTCTATATGCCATCCTTCTTACCTCCTTGGAGGATGGCTCTCTCAGAAGGGCCTCCTCACCCAATGTTAGGGCTTGGGTAGGTACATATGGGAGCAGGTGGTCTTTCAGGTATCCTGGTCCCAAGCTGTTTAGGGCTTTATATGTTAGCACAAGCACCTTAAATTGGGCCTGGAGCTCAACTGGTAACCAATGCAAACAATATAATATCAGGGTGATACGGGTGTGGGGACCTGCTTGCCAGCAGTCACACCGCCCTATTCTTTACCAGTTGAAGTTTCCAGACCGTCTTCAAGGGCAGCCTTATGTCCAGCATGTTACAATAGTTGAGTCAAGAGGTTAGCAGAGTGAGTATGACTGTGGCTAGACTCTGCCTGTCCAGGTAGGGCCACAGTTGGTAAATTAAGTGTAGCTGAAAGAAGCCACTCCTGGCCACCAAGTCTACCTGAGATTCAAGTGATAGGTTTGGGTCCAGGAGTACTCCCAAGCTATGAACCATGAAATATGCTTCGGTGTATCCATTTGTTCCTAATCTTGGGGTACAATGTGGAATTGCTGACAATCTCTGCCAGTGTCAGAGGAAGTTCACATAAGTGAGCAGTATCTATTGGCTCCAAGTGGCTATGTACTGGGGATGGAATACTGGGCAGCTGGAGCAGTTGCTTTGATTTTTTTTTTCCAAATTCTTACAATCTCAGTGATGGCAGCTGTCCCTGTATAAGCAGCTGCTTCATAGGAGGGTATGGACAACCAGAAGAAATAGATGCTGCTTATCTGTGTGAGCAGTATGCATTTGGCAATGGAAAGAAAACAGTGAATTCCACCTATGAAGGTGAGCTTAGAATTCACATTTTGTGCATTCTTTAAATATAGTTATCAGCATATTGCGAGACTAGATGAGAAAATGAACAGGCTATACTGCCATAATTGTTATATCTTGGGGTCTTTTAGGGCATCGCCTGCAGCAGTTCTTGTTGGAGCTACTTTCAACAAGATGCTTGAAGGTGCAATCCTCTGCGTGTTTTGATAGGAAAAAACCCTAACAACGTCTAGCAGTCCATGAGCCAGCATAATTAGCTGTGTAATGCTGGGAGCTGTCGGACTTTTTTCTGCTCAACATGCACAGGATTGTGCCCTAAATTACTTTCTAAATTCCCTTGTGTGATGCCGTCACTGTCTGCAGGATCCATATGAAAAATGCTAAATTATTGTGCCCCTTAGCTAACCCACATATTTCCATCATCATCCATTTCTGGAATGGTCAAGCCATCCTAAACTGTCCCAGAGGAAACTAAGATGTTCTATTTTGTGCTGGTAAAAATAACGACCAGTGACATACTGCGTGTATTTTTTTAACAGCAAACATATTTGCAGAAATAAGAGAATAAATGTAAGTCCCAAAGTGCAACATTCCAAGCTAGAGAGCTCAGACTATGAATGTGCACCAGGAGAAGAGGAGGGGTTGGAATGTGCTGTTGAAATGTCAAGGTTAAAGAGCCACAAGATTAGCCAAGTGGTAAAAATTGGACTGACTGGTTTGGGGGAAGACACTGTAGAACAAGGAGGGGGGTAGGGGGTGAGTTCATCATCAAGTCAAATGAGTGGACCACTTAAGTAATGTCTGGTGTCTCTGCCATCTGGCCACAAGCAGGGTAAACCTCCCTGAGGGCAGAGCTAGCTTTTTTGGAGGAGAAGAGAGGAAGAGGATTCAGGTTGGAATCAACCCCTGATGTGGGCAAGAGCTAACTCCACCAATCAGAGGGGTACTTACCTTGATAAATACTGCTTGTTAACAAGTTTATATTACTCACTCTGTATTGCAAAGCCAGCCACAACTGACCAGCCTAAGTCAATAAAGAACTGTATAAATAAGTCTTTTGTCTTGATCTACTAGACACAGAAAAAAGAAGAGATATGCTCCTGACAATAAGCACCTACAACATCATGTGATTTTAACAGCCACTTTTCTAAGACTGTTTATATCAATTCAAAAGGGCTATTTCTCATGTTACATGCTGTAATAATTTTATTGACAAATCTGCCAAAACCCCCAAACCTTGCATTACTCTTGGAAAATTATATGCATTTTACAGTTTGGAAAACAGAGAACTAGAGAGATGGTGAGTTGCTATCATAGATGGAGCATATGAAGATGCAACCAAGTTAATTCACATTTCAACATCTAATGATGGAATTACATAATGTTACATGAGACTCCCAAACCTGTATTTAATTTGTAACACAAACTCTGTGGGGTATTTGAAAGCAAGAATTGACAGGTGAGAGGGAACTTACCCCTTCCCCCATACAGTGTTTCTCCTCTGTAACCTCTTCTCTCAGGCTATTTTTCACCAGTCTCTTTGTTTTTAAGGGAAATTTCTTTCCTGTTTGTTCATCCAAAACAGTCTTCCCCAAGCTGGTGTGGTGCCCTCTAGATATAAAGGTCGGCTGATCAGATGCCCACAGTGGCTGACATCTTTTAAAATGAAAAATGCACATTAAAATATACTCAGTTTGTGGGTGGGGGAGCCAGAGGGTTAATAAAGACAGCATGGAAGATAATCATATAAAGTAAATGCCTGAATTAATAATGAAATCTTGGGGAGCTTTACCCCAGCCAGAGTGCTTCCTAGAGTATTTCTGGGCAAGGTTTTAGATGCCCTTTCTCAAAATCAGCATTTCAGAGGCTCAAACATCATTTCCTTACTCTCCCACATTTTCTCACTACTTCTTCCATCCCCTTTTCCTTTCCACAGGAAAGGACAGAATAACTGCATACTGTCTGTTGACTGATAGCTGTTCATCTGGAAGAATGGGTTCAGGATTTTAGGACAGACATAGCAGGGAAGGTATCCCCTCCCATCTGCTAATTCTCTCCTGGAATTCCCCTTCCCTGTTCCTGCTTTCATGGACAGGGAATCCAAGTTTTCTAGAATACCATGCAGTTCTATTGTAACACCTGCACTAAGCTTACTAAGCTGGAATTCTGTCATGAGCTTCATTGCAGCCACTCTGCAAAAAGAGCCATTTGTGTCTCTGATTGGGCTACAAAGAAAAGCCATTTGCAGGATATAGATTTAAAACCCAGAGGCTGATACTTTTCATTCCAAATCTCTTGCATGTTGTCTTTCTTTTCAGGAGGAGGAAGCCCCTTCTGTTGAGTATACAGTCTGTAATTTCCCTGTCAGAGCCAAGCCAGCAGGTCAGTGTTGTGACTGACTGTGTGAGGATAGCTCCCTTAAGGGTAATTACACTAAATTCCATTTTGAAGGACAGCTTTCTCTGGATATGATACAAGGAACTTGCTTTTTCCATTCAGTTAAATTCGGCATCTGTCGCTAGAAACTCAGCAGTTAGAGACTTACATCCATTCCAACTTCAAGGTGAGTCTTGAAGAGGGAGGTAATAACAATATTGTAGACTGTGGTGCTAATCACATAACACCAGCTGACTTGCTGGAGAGGAGAAAATGGATCAGGAAGCATCTCTCCGTGTTGGTATTGGCAGTCTATGGGAATTTCTCAGTCCTAGAGCCTGTATGATTGAGAATCTCAAGAGTGAAAAATCTGGCAGGAAGCCTGCATTCTGGGATTGCTTGGAGTGTATAAAATGAGATAACCCTTAATAATCTGAAGTAGCTAATAACTGGCTAAGTGATTGAAAAGTTCTGGAGGAGTTTAGTCTCAGTGATGGATACAAGAATGAAAACTCTTTGCAATGTGATGAAATAGCCATGGAAGTGCTCCAGTGTTTACATGTCTATTGTAAGTATGGATGGGATGGAGAATGGATATGTTACAGACCTGAGAAACTGACATTAGAAATTTTAAAGAAATGTGGTCTTTGTTTACCATGTTGCATTAATATGTGAAGGGATACAAAATTCAGTCCCATGGTAATCCATTTCTTTTAAAGCACCTTTTTATTCTTCCCATCTTGATCACATTCTTAGGACTTCTGTAGTTACTTTTGCATATCTAGAATGTTCCCAAGATACAACTGCCACGAGTCCAGGAATCACCAATCAACAACAAACAGTTAAAAGGAAGAAAATACCCTCGAAATATCAATGCACTTTGGTAACAATAAACCCTGCTTTTAATTTATGCTAATATGTAGGGTTGTGGTGACAGTAAGAACAAAATTATAGAGTGGCTTTCTAGCTGGTAATTATCCCCCCATTTTCGTTGCTCAGGAAGATGGACACACAATTATGCTCTCTTGCTGTATATTAATACGGATTCTTGACATCTTCAGCAGACCTGGAGCTGTCATCGGGCTTTTTGTCTAGTTTAATTGAAAATTAATGGTTACTGTGTTACCACGGAAACCGTGGCAATGGACGCCAATAGCGCTCACATATCAAACAGGCACTGGTGGCATTGTCTGTCCCTGTTGACCTTGAAAGTTAAAAGAAAACTTGAGAGGGGGGGAGAGAGGAAGCCCCCCTGAAAACAGAGGATTGAATATTATGTATCAAAAGCAGGGAGGAAGGATAGAGAAAGACTGAAGGATGGAGGAGAAAAAATGAATTTGGAGTTTTTTGCATCTTAGAGAGGGGAAAAATGGAAGGATATCTAAAATAAGTCATGTCAGAGTGGCAAAGGCAAGAGTTGTGTTTGAGCACGAAGGCTGTATGGCCCATCCTTTTGAGGCCTGGGAGATGCCTATTGGTACAACCAGTGCTGATGTTCTGATGGGGCTTGCAAGGTGCATTATGCCATCAAAATACAGAGGAAAGGCCAAGGCTAAAGAGCCGCTGCGGAACTGCCATAACATTATGTAGATAGTAATGATGGAGTGGAAGAGTTGCGTTTGCTGAGCCATCAATTTTAAAACATAACAAAAGGACTCAGATCAGTCAGGAGGGGGAGGGCTCGAATGAAAAAAGGAATATAAAAGATGGACAAGAAAGTGAATGGTATGTATAAAAGATGAGCGATAAACAGAAATAAGAGAAATAAAGCAGGGGGTGCAGAATCCATATTTACTTTGATTGCTAATGAACAACAAATAGGGGTTCACAATTGAGAGTTCTGTTGATGTTTGGGGAAATTCTTCCATTTCAATGTTTTGCTTTTTTAGCAATTCTTAGCGTAACTGGGCACCAAAGAGTACATATAACATGGTTTTGCTCTTAGCACTGCCATCAACCCTGCTGGAAGCCAAGAATATTAAAACTGTTTTGAAAGATAGAGAAACAGATGGGGTAGGATGGAGGAACGATGTGTATGTCAGAGACAAAGAAAGAGTGAATCTTAAATCCTATATACAATAAAAACTTGCAATTTTATTTTTGAGTGACAATTTTTGATACCAGCCTTGTTTCATTCTTACACAGAATAATCCTTCGGCAGTAATAGCATCCTGAAGCCATGATCTGACCATGCCCACCAATTGGGCTATCATTTTTCTTCTTGAAGCTTGTTCAGAAGGATAGCTGTTTTGCACTGTTGGTAAGAATCTCTTAGCTATTGCTTGTACAACTGGTTGACAGTGCAATTTTATCCTTCAGCCTGTGCTAGATGAGCAAGGATAGGACTCCAAGTATATCCACACACTAGCATAACCCTGTTACAGGTGGCCTGATATCATTATATAATAAACATATGTCCGTAGGAGTGCTACACCACTGAATTAGAGTGATATAAGATGGTTTGTATGTTTGTGTGTATGAGAGAAAGAAAAAAAGATCAAAGTAGTGGCCAGTTCATTGGCATCTTATCTTCCTTCCAAGCTTACTAAATTATCATCAGAGGCTCAGATGTTCCAGCTCAGCATGAGAACCCTTCAAAAAACCCTTCCATCTCAAAAAGAGGGAAGGCAGGAGAGAGGATGACCTGAGCTAGGAGATGGATCACAAAGGAACTCCCAAACACTTGGTTTCAAATGAGCCTCCTTCCTTTGCTGCAAGTGTAACAGTGCAAGGGAGCTGCAGGACCCAGTGAAGGCACCATGAGGACAGTCTCACTATGTCGCCCTGCCATTACAGCCGCAAGATGGACACCTGATGGGCCTGTCTATGGCGAGGCAGGTCCCAGCTAGGCACTGGGGAGTGGACTCAGCTCTTGACTAGCAAAGGCCAGGGGTTTGGCTTGTGAGGCCTGGGAGCCAGGTTTGATCTCTAAGGAAAGCCTCGCACCCTGCATGATGAGCAGTTCTGTGTTTGAAGCTGTAGATATCATTTGTTGCCTTCTCAATGCTGAATTATGGCATTAGCTGTGCTACAGGAAATTTTGTGGAGTCTCCTGGACAGCATGCTTAGGCATTGTAGGTGGAAGGGAGTTTGGAATGGATTAACTGTGTTGGATAATTGCCAGACAGTCTCCAATATTCCATTTTTCGGTAAGGTATTAAAGCATCTGATGGTCTCCCAACTTCAGCAGTTCCTGGATAAGATGAAGTATCTAGATACAGTTCAGTCTGGCTTCAGACCTGGTTATGGGACAGGAACAGCTTTGGTTGCTTTGATGGATGACCTACTTCAGGAACTAGACAGGGAGAATATGTCCCTGTTGGTTTTGCTGGACTTCTCAGTGGCTTTCAATACAGTATCCTTCTCGCCACCTTGCTGGGATGGAAATTTGATGGACTATCTTACAGTGGTTACATTATTTCCTGGAGAGGTGTACCCAGAAAGTAGTCCTAGGGGGGCTTCTGTGCTACTTCCCATTCATTGACCTGTGGAGTTTCTGAGAATTCTGTCGTATCCCATGCTATTTAATATACAGATGAAACTGTTGGGAGAGGTTGTCTAGAGTTTGGGGGTATGGTGCCTGTAGTATGCTGATGATACCCCTACTCCTTTGCATCTTACTCCAAAGAAGCTGTTTCAGTTCTAAATCAGTGGCTGTCAGCAATAATGGACTGGATAATAGCAGACCAAGTAAAACCTGATGCAGAAGAGACAGATGTCAGAAGGTGGATCATGGAATCGGGATTCAGCTGTGCTGGATGGGGTTAAAGGCACACTTGGCGGGGATGTGGGAGGAGGCCTTTTTAGTGGCTACTCCAAAGCTGTAGAATTCCCTTCCCATGGAGGCTATGTCGGTGTCCTTCCAGTTACGTTTCTGAAAGCAGGCAGAAAATGTTTTGCTTGTTTGAGAATGAGTTTGCATTCAACTAGTTCTGCTTCTCTAAGCTGAGTGTTTTTAATGTGGGTATTTTATTTAATCTTAATTATATTTTTAACTTTTGAATATGAATGCTTTAATTGTATACAATTTTAATGTTGTAAGCCACCTTGAGTCCCGATCATTGGGAATAGGTGGGATATAGATGATGATGATGATGATGATGATGATGTTATCATATTGTTACTACAACTGCCACATGCCAACTGGCACACTCCTTGCAAGGCTAATGTGAGAAGGTCCATATCAGCAATAAAGTCACTAGTGAATGAAGTCCCACTTGCTAGGAGCTCTGTGGGAGGGATCAGAATTGCTTCTGTGTTGCCTTTTTTCTACTGCTTTTATTGTCCTATTGAAGTTGCTGCTGAGAGGTAGCATATGTGACAGCAGGTACTGATGCCAGTGCTAATTCCAACATAGTGGTAGCTGTCTTCATTGGACCTTAACATTGGCATGCTTTTCTAATCTCTGCTTTACCAATGCTCTGTGAAGTCGGGAATCTGCAAGCACATTGCTCTCACATGTTGCTGATATCATTAAATATGCGTGCTCTGGATATGATGGGCTCTGATGAATTTTTTCCAGACTTCCTCCATATGTACGGAAGTATGTCTGTGCAGATGCACAGAACAGGGTGATAATCCAGACCTGGCATGAAACAGGTTTTTGTGGAGACAGATCAATCAAATTGTGAGGAAATAGCTCAAATGTCTTAGACTGGTCATACAAGTACAATAAATATGTTGTTCAGAAATGTGGTCTTCCAGCGTTAGAGTACTGAGGGCCAAGAAACCAATTTTATAATTCATGTCAAGGACACTGATTGCAAGAAAATAGCATACAATTTGTTGTGAAGCTGCATTCAAGTCTGTTTTAGGTCAAGGGATGTCCAACATTTTTATTAATAACTTGGATGAAGAAGTGGAGAATATTGTTCAGATTTTCAGACAGTACAAAGCTGAAGAGAGTTGTAAACACTGCAAAGGGCTGGTAAACAAGTGCTGTGTTTATAATTAAAAAATTTCTATATAAGGATAAGGTGTTTGACAAGAAAAATATAAAGGGCATGAAACAGGATTGGTTCTAGTACTGATTTGGTTCTAGTACTATTGAGTTGGATCTTGCGTGATGATGATCATTTCTCTCATTGTTTTAAAAATATCTACACTGCCCTTCTATAAGAACGTCCAAAGTGATTTATATTAGAAGAGAGAAAGTGATTTGGGTGAAACAGGTCAAAAGCTGATTGAATTGAGAGTTTCTGGATTTGAGGGTATACAAAAGATAGGGATAAGGCATTGTTGTTTATAGCCAAATTGCTGACAAAAGATGATCCAGCAGCCAGGCTGCTGGATGATTCAGGACGGAAGGAATGGCTCATGGCAGCAGACACACTGACCTTGTGCCAGCCATCCACTGGGGTGCCATTCCAGATGCCAAACTCCTGATGATCTCTTAAGAGGACTTCCCAAAGCAGAATAGTGGGTATACCACTCTTAAATATCCTCTAAGCCATGTTTCTTGCCTGATGCTCAACCAGCTGTAACAGAGGAACTCATGTCATCTATGTAAATATATAATGAGAACAGTAAAATGTCCCAGTGTCCCCCATGGTCAATTCAGAAGCCTGGTAATATTCCTGCCTGACTTTGTCAACTGGCACTTAACCAAAGCTCATAGCAGACCTCAGCAGCATACCCATTAACAACCTAGAAGAAGTGGGTAAGCAAGAAAAAAGCAAGTGCCTGCCCTCTTAGCACTGGAGAAAGATCAGACTTCGTTTTCCACACTCTGATCTGTATTGATATAAGATAAAACCAACCTGGCTGGACTGAGAAACAGGAGTAACAGAAGGGTGGCACAGCCAGCTGTTGCAGATACTGTTCAAACAAATTTAAAATGAAATTACCAAAATAAATAAAAATGGGATGAGCTGATATCTGAAACTATGCCACATTAAAACCTGGTGGACCTTCCTAGGAAAAAGCATTCATGTTATCACCCCAGTAAAAGCCCTAATCTGGACCTTTGAAAATCTAACCTTCCTTGGCAATGTGACCCAGGACTTCTGTAGCACTGCCTCCTCTCAAATGAACCTGGCCACCCACTGGAGTCATAAGCAGAAGCCTTGCTCCATTTGCCAACAAATAGATAGCTAAGACATAGGATGGATCCTTTTCAGTTGTGACACTACAGTTCTGGAACTTCCTTCCAGGAGAGGTCCAGTTTGCTTCTTCCCTGATGAGAACACAGACTTTAAAACACTGCATTGCTAAATATTAACATGCTTTACTTTTGCTTTTCATTTTGTACAATTTTAATACTGGAAACTGCTTTGGGGGCACTTTTAAGGACGAGAAGGAAACATACAAATTAGAGGCAGTGCTAGGTATTGAGAAGATCTGGAGCTCAGGTCTGTGGGAGATAAATGAACACATAAGCAAGTTTGCATGTGCTCTAAGGTCTTGGTCTCTCTCTCTCTATGCTTGTGAATGTACATGTGTCTTTAAAGGACCCTGTCTCTTTGGACACCCCTATTTGTAAAATGGGATGTATGAACAGGGCAGACAAGGGCATTTGGTTTCAGAGGGGAAAAATTCGTTAAGATGAAAGATACATGGTTGGAGCCGCAGGAGGAGAAGCACATGCAGGCCAAGAGCCAGCTCTTTCAGAAGCAGCAGCAATTAGATGCCATAGAGATAATCAAGATTCCTGTACCTTTATTTCAGAAAGCACTTTTGGACAACAGAGTGGTGAGGCAGATGGGCTTCCAAAGATTTGAGGCTCTAGTCCTGGCGGGCCATGTCCCAACACGTGCATGGAAACAAAGAATATTGCAAATAAATTAATAAATAATGCACACAGCAGAGCCTTGCAGTACAATGGCAGTCTTGAAGTTGGAGAAAAATTGAACTGCTAAGCTGTATGCAACACCAAACACAAATGTATGTGGAGGACTGCCCGACTGTCTGGCAGAGTGAGGCAGCACAGGGACAGTGGGCGAGCTGGGGCAAGGCACTGGCGGACAGAACTCTGTTCCACACAGCCTGCTCTGCGTCCTTTCAGCTGGCCTCAGTGTATTGGAGGACCTTGTACTATGAGCAGCATTAAAAAAGGTTCAGTCTCTTGTCTAGCTGACCTCTATTCATGGAATGGGAGGGGTGTATTATCTGGTCCTTCACCTCAGGCAGCAAAATGTACTGGGCTATGTGCTATGTGGACTTTATTTTTTACCAGTTGCATCTCCTAAAGCATGTTCAAGCATAGTTCCACATGGGCTGCTCTGCATGAGGTTGGGTGGGTGAATCTGCCACTCTCAGTTTCTGTCTGTTTCTCATTTTTCCAATCTTAAATTTGGTTTCTCCTAAAGTTAACGTGGTTTTTAGAGTTCTGGTGAAAAACTCTATGTATTTTTGTAAGCTTTTCTTCTGATACACTTTTGTATGCGTTTTTGCCTAATTCACACATTTTTGCGTTTTTCCTAAAACAATCTAGTATTTTCTGTTGTGAACATCACTTTCCCCAATATGCACATTTTTGTACACATTTTCATTGCTAAATTGAAAAAAGTGTGAATTTCAAAGGACAAGTTTTCATTCAAAGTATGAAATTTCTACCTTGTCCTTATTATAAACTTTCTTGATATTCAGGGACATTTGACCCATCAGAGAAAACCAATAAAAAGCAAGGAGGAAAGCATTCCTGTTTTCCTGAGCCTCAAATACTACTTCAATTTTCATACCAGTGGAAGAAGGTTGCTAAAAGAGCTATACAGAGCTTGGCAAGGCTGCAAAAACATGGGCCTGCAAAATGGTTTTCTCCAGTCCAAGAGAAGAGGAGCAAGGAAGCCTGAAGGCTAGATTGTCTTTAAAGAAGTGGTGCACAATAAGTTCGGAACATGCCCATGATAGCTGGCACCTCAACATCTGGGAGCATCTAGATGGAACACATAGCCATTTCAGGAAGAAGACAAATTCATTTCTCCAAGATCAGCAACTATAATAAGCTCTTGATTCAAATAAAATATATTAGCCCAGAACCATCCTGTAGAAGTGCACAGGCATTCAGACTTGTTGTGATGATCACTGCTCTTAGATTTAGTGAATGTGAAAAATAGAGCTGGGTACTGTCATAATACTAATGTCATGCCAAGCTTTTCAATGATCACTTCCATTGGCTTCATAGACATATTAATGAGGATTCATGAGAAGGTAGAACCTTACTCTTGCCCACAGGCTAACTACCATGAGGGACAATAGCAGAAACCTCCCAAGAGCACTACCCTCAGGCAACAGCCTGGCAGGTCACACACAAAGAATTGCCTTGCACTGCCAACCTCTCGAGACCCAAGAATGGTAAATTAGAACTTGGAATGGAATGTTAGTAAATCAGCAAATTTTTTTTCAGTGCAGAATAGGCTGTAGCTTCCTTAAATCTATTCTTCAATCAATTACAATGAGTAATTATTTCCATTAATCACTCATAAATTAGACATAGTGGGTTTCTCTAAGTACAGTATCTTGACAGATCCTTCTGGAACAGATTTCAAACAGCTGCAACAATTAGAACCTGAGGACACCTTTGGTCTGGATTCTGCCTTTATGGTGGAGACCAAAGTAGATTAGATGCATTCACCTTGGATACTGATGCCACCACCTACTGAATCCTTTTCTTTTTTGCAGAAGAGGAGAAAGGGGAAAGCAGTGGAATTCTGACTTTTAAAGAAGGCTGGATCACTTGTAAATCCCTTTATGACTAGGTAAAGCAGCTATGTTGGTGCAATGGCTCTTTTGCTTGGTGTATATTTGTATGCAAATATCTGCGTAGTAAGGGACTGAGGCGTAACAGGGCTTTTATGTTCAACTCCCTCCTCAGCTAGATACTGAGCTGGCAAGTCATTAATTGCACCCTAATCTGACTCACTAAGCTGTTATGTGGCCAAAATGCCACTCTGAGCATCTTGGAGGAAGGCTGGGACATGGATGCAGAGAGGCCTGGACTTTGGGGCATAAGTCCAGTGCCCCCAGCATAGCCAGCACTCAGAAAGTGGCAGATGATATGAGTATCAGTCATGACCAGTGTTGTATGGAATTCCACTGGGGGAGGTGAAACTCCAATGCATTTTTCCAGTCCAGTCCCCTTGGTTCCATTCTATTCCTCACCCCCACCCCACCAAAGGCTTTGGCTCTATTTGTTCCAAGATGAGTCAGGATGCAGATTTCTGAGCTCCCCACACCACAAGAGCATATGTATATGCTTCATGTATTCCTGTGGAAAAAAATGCTTAGCCCTGTCAAAAGCCACATTTTAAAAGGAAGCCTGAGTTTTGACAACTGCTGTCAAAACTGACAGCTTCTATAAATGGGGTGGACCACATTTTTTTTTTCATTTTTGAGAACACCTACAGTCTCTGGAAGAAGTGGAAAATGTTCAGGGCACTGGAAATGCTTAGGTCCACATTCAAAAATTGGAGGAACTCTTCATGAACGAGGGAAGGGGGTGAACTATTAGCTGCTGCTTTTTGCAAGCAAAGATACACCTGTGGCTATACTTTTACTTGACAGCTCACCTTTTGACAGTTGTCAGGGAAAGCAGAGCAACAATTTGATCTTGTTTGCTTAGTGTTCTTGTATAGTGTCTCCTGACCAGAGATACTTCCCAGGACAATGATGAGGCAAGACATTTCATTTTGGACCTAAATAAGTGCCCAGCTATGCACTTTCAAAATACTGTTTTTTAATGAAATTTGTGCACATTTCAAGACCATTAAAAAAAGTAGAATTGCTCCCTGACCCAAGAAAAAAAGGAAAGGAAAGGAAAGGAGGGGCTGTCTAAAGCACCCCTCCCATGACCATCAGGTTCAGGGCTAAAGTTACCTAACTGCACTACTGGGCTGATATGAATAAAGAAATTAACATAATACTTGCATCCCCTATCAGTTAGTGCAAATAATTGCTGCCGAGGATTTCTCTTTTTTGCTGCCACCTTTCCCTGAGAGATTTTGAAAAGCAGCTGTGACTGCAGAACCCACCACACCAAAGGTTGGTTCACACAACTAAGTTCATTGATTGCTGACTTGCATGTGTGAGGGGCCTTCCTGATAAAATATGACAGAATCAAGAGTCTACTTATCTCACCTCAAAAGCATTGCTGTTCAGTGCAGTCTGCTTGCACTTTAAGCTGCTGGGTATTAAATGCTCAGTAATCAATGTGATGCATGTGCATGTATGAACAAGCCCCGAGAAGCTGTGAACTTTCTGAGTTTTGCCAGTGCTTTTCTGTTAACAGAAGTCTTTAGCTGTGGCAGAAGCTACGTGGTAGTTAGGCAAACACCATGGCCTTTCATGAAGGTGATTTCAGGCTTTTTAAAGTCAAATGTCCAGGGAGTCAATCTTCCTTAAGAACAAACAGCAAGACAAACACAACAGAAGCACGCCTGAAAGCCAGAATCTTTTTTCCTTTTCCCTGCATCCCTGATCCCAACCTTAATCCCCGCTCAGAATCCTGTCAGCCCGACTGTTCTAGAACTGACATTGCTGCAGGCATCTTCTCTGCCGACTTCCCTCAGATCTGTCTCCTCCTGGGACTGCTAAAGAGGACTTGGAGATTTTTGTGTTACTGGATGATTCACTCAGTGCCCTCCAGCAAAGCACGGGGGTCCCTTGGGGTAGGGAGGAGGGGGGAACAGAGGCAGTGCAGTGCCATCCCAAGGAAGAGGAGGCAGGTTATATGGCACAGAAGAGCTGCCTGACTTATAGAAATGAACCATAGGAAGAGCTTGTTCAGATCTATTAACGGCAATCATGTGTTGATTCCGTTGGTGCGATTGCTGCTTTCTTCCTGGAAGGAAAAAAAGAGAGTGCAGGACTGATGTTTTGACTCATTTTGGAATAATCATTTGTAGGTGGAGCTCACTTGGCAGATCTGTTACTAGCAATTCTGCCAGGTGATCATACCAATATTGATCAATGCCTTACTAGTGTCTATCAATTTTACCTTAGGCTATTCAATCTCCTTTGGTTTCATGATTTAAAAAATAATAATAATAAATCATGCCAAATAAGTTTTACTTTCAAAGAGCATATGCCTGTTATGATGTTAAATGGATATTTTTTTTTGTGCAGAAAGTTAAAAAATCAATGCTCAATAAATCAGGTTTATGGCTTTCAAGCCCTCCACTTAAAAATCCATTCACTTACATTCATTTTTGTTTAAATCAGGAGAAAATAATTTCCAAATCAATCAAATTTATGATGAGTTTTTGGAGTTGTTTTAGAGCTACTTTCTATTTTGAGTGGTATTGTGGGCAAGCCCATGTTTGGTTATTGTTTCCCAGGGTAAACATACAAAGTGTTTACATGTGAAACAACCATGCTAAGTACTTAAGGACATACAAAGGTCATGCACTGGAGAGGTTCACTCCTTGAATTATATCCACTGTGTCCTAAAAGGTGCATGTTGCAACTGCTATTAAAAAGAAAGGGTTTTAATTACAATTATACATTATAATGGGTAGAACTTGCCCAACTTTCAGACACAATAGTCACCAAATTATACCTTTAATAAAGCAGATGCAACTAGAATTCTTATCTCTGAGGTTTTTCCCCTTTCTTTTTCTTGATCATTTGTGGCAGTAGTAGCACATAAAATGGTTAACACTGATGGAGTACTCTTGGTGCTCTTGACTGATGCTCTGCCATTTCCATTTCCATTTTCTGGCTGCCACCATGCCAGGAACTGTGGCATCGCATCAGTCAAAGAAATGCTGCTATTTCATGAGTTGGGCTGAAGCTTCTAGGTTCAGCCATCCAGGCCACAGAGCCTTCTCTTTGTTATTTGAGGGCCAAACCAGACTTAATCTCAAAAGCATCTTTGCCTTTAAAATGCAGAAATGCAAACAGCATTAGAACCTCTGGTGGGACATGAATGATAATCATTGGGAAATGTAACCCTTTCATTTCCTGCTCCCTCTGAAGCTGTGCTTAGATTGTGTGGGGAGGGGAGTGGAAAATTCCAGATTCAAGGGAACCTTAACCTGATGTACATAATCAGGGAGGTTACAATGGTATCAGTGGTGGCATTGAGACCCAGGAGAAATGAATTGGTGGACTGGAAGCATACTACTTGTTTGGAAACTGTAAGTCAAAAGCCTTTCTAATTGCAAAAAGTACCAGCCTCATAGGTTAAGCAGATTTTCTCAATAAAAGTTAGCCAAGCTGAACATGAAAACTCCCCAGTAAACATTCTAGCTAAGCCTTCAAACAAAATGAATATTTTTGCACATTGTTTCCCAACTTCTTAGCACTTTCATCCTTCTGTGTTTGGATAATTTCTCCTCTAAAGCAGTTTCACTCTGGAAAAGTCCATTGTGCACAGAAAAAAAACCATCTCAGGGTGTGCAGAGAATAGATGACTATAAAACATTATAGCATTAACCATTGGTAGCTGCAGGATGCAGTATTCTCTTACAGAGGCCAAAAATTAGACCCCTGTCCCTTTTATTTTATTTTACATGAGGTTCTACCTCTCTTTTCACAGAAAAGGGAGAAGGCAAAAGAGATATAAAGGGTGTGTGTATGTGTGTGTATCAATTGAGTATTTGTCCATGGCTGTTGGGATTATGTTTGGAACTATGAATTTCAGTTTTCAATTAAAGTTAAGTATCTAGATCTCATGGCCATTGAAAATATATTCTCAGGCTAGGAGACAAATAGACAATCAGATAAAACAGGCATATCGCTCGTGATTTCCAAGCTGATTGTGATTTTCGGAGACATAATTTCGAATGGGTCTTACAATGCCTTCCAATAAGGCTGCCCATAGCCATCCAAACTCAGAGGATTACGGGCATCCAGTGGAAGATTGGAAGAGTGTGGAGGCAAGGGCTGCCTTACCACTCCTCCTGCTCTCCAAAACCAAGTTCAGCTGTCTGAGTGATTTACCTCGGCCTGTGAGGAGAAGAACCTGAGGACCTAAGAGTCTTGCTTCTTCCCTCCCCAACTGGCTCTGAAGTCACATGTGCATCTTCAGAGCCACAGCTGACATCGAAAAAAACTGTACTAACTGTGAGGGCAGAGGGTGGAAGCTCCAAATTTGTAGCCCCAACTCTGGCCTCAGAGCACTAGGTCAAAGCAGGAGGTCCAAATTTTCCTCTGGTTATCTAGACACCCTGAAGCACACATTTCAGAAAATAGGGGCTCTTCTCTCACTCTTTCCTGCCATGATTATCAGTATGTCAATCATTCACCTTTAGAAAGGGAGACATACAGAGCAAGTGTGAGAAACACCCTCCCAAGAATCAGTTTGCTGAGGTTTCTGGGACATACTTCTTTTGTGCTTGTTTTGCATAGAGGTGTCTCCCCTTTGAAATTACAGAATTAACACGGTCAACATGCTGTAGAAACTCAAGCATCAGTTTTCCTCCCAATATGTGATTACTCCCTTATTTTTGCAGTACTTGGCCTAGTACTTAGCCCACTGGCTGGAAAGACTCAGTTTGTAATCAGAGACCCTTCCCAACAGCACATCCATGATTTATTTATTTGGAAAACACACATTGTATGGAATGAAAGTGGGGTTTCAAATGAACTGCTGTAATTCTAATTAGGGATATGCAAATCGATAAAACCCATGCTCATCAAGGCTCTCCAGGGCTCACCTCAGCCTAAGAACATAAGAAAAGCCATGCTGGATCAGATCAAAGGTCCATCTAGTCCAGCACTCCATTCACATGGTGTCAACCTGCTGCCCACAGGCTCCCTCAAGCAGGATGGGTGCAAGACCTCCTCCTGCCCAAGCTCCTCAGCAACTGCTTTGTTCAGGCATGCCTCTTCTGGTAAGGGAGGTAGCACATAGACAACATGACCAGTCACCTAGCCTCCTCTTCCATGAATGTATCCAATTCCCTTTTAAAGCCATCCAAATTGGTGGTCATCACCACTTCCTGTGGCAGCAAATTCCATAGCTTAACTATACATTGTGTGAAGAAGTACTTTTTTAAAATCTGTCCTAAACCTTCCACCAATCAGCTTCATAGGATGATTGGCTTCAAGTGTTATTGGAGAGGGAGTCATGTCTCCCTCTCCACTTTCTCCACACTGTGCATTAATTTAAAGACTTTTTTCATGTCTCCCTTTACGTGCCTTTTTTCTAGGCTAGACATTCCCAGTTGTAATTACTCTTCATAGGGGAGTTGCTGCAGCCCCCTGATCATTTTTGTTGCCCTTCTCTGTACTTTTCCCAACCCAATAAGGTCCTTTTTCAGGTAAAGTGACCAGAACTGAATACAATATTCCAAGTATGGTCACACCAAAGATTTGTATAAGGGAAGTAAGATACTGGCAGCTCTATTTTCTATTCCATTCCTAATTATGCCTAGAATGGATTTTGCCTTTTTCACACTGGCCCAACATTTTCATCAAGTTGTCCACTACTACCTCATGTTCCCTTTCTTGCTCAGTCACTGCTAGCTCAGATACCATTAGGCTGTACCTGAATTTGGGAATTTTTTTTTTGCCCCCAATGGATTATTTTATGCTTGCTTACACTGAACTGCATTTGCCATTTTGATGCTCATTCTCCCAGCTTGGAGAGATCCCTTTGGTGTTCCTCACAATCCCTTTTGGTTTAACCACCCAAAAAAAGTTCATTTCCATGAGCAAACCTGGCTACTTTGCCGTTTATTCCTAAATCCAAATCATTTACAAATAGGTTGAAAAGTATTGTTCCTAATAAAAGAACCCTGTGGGGTTGTACATCTGGTTACACCTCTCCATCAGGAGAAATTGCCATTTATTCCCACCCTCTGTCTTCTCTCTTTTTCATAGAATCATAGAATAGTGGGGTCAGAAGGGGCCAAGACCCCTGCTGGTGCAGGTTATTTTCCATATACAAATCAAGTCCAGGATTTATTTATTTAACGCTTTTCTATACTGTCCAACTACAGCAGTCTCAGGACGGTCTTACAATAAAAACGGATTAAAATATAGGATGGGAAAATGTGCATGAATATATGCATTATATTCAAAAATATACAGAGATCTACATCCAGATGCCAGTTAAACCATCCCACTCAGATAACTGTCTGTTTTCTTCCTGAATGCCTCTCAAGTGGAAGAGTACACAAACTGTCTTGGCAACTGGTTCCACTGTCATATTGCTCTTACAGTTAGGAAATTCTTCCTTGTGTCTATCCTGCACCGGGTGTACTGTAGTTTAACTTCAATGTCCCATGTCCTATAGTCTGGGATGAGTGAGAAGAAGTCTTTTCCTTCTTCTTTGAGAAAGCCTTTGAGGTACCTGTAGAGTGCTATCATGTCACCTTGCAGTCTTCTTTTCTCAAAGCTGAAAAGGCCCAGTTCTCTCACTCTCTGTATATTTTTTAAATGTTCACATTTTCCAAATGATTTTTTGTTGTTAGGCAGCAAACTCAGAAATCTTCAAACTGTAGATTGTGTTTGAGTCCACTTGTAGTTCGGTAAGCTGTGAATCAGCTAGTATTGGCCAAAAACAATTGAAGATAACGTTCTCACCCATTGCTAATTTCATCTGCAGCTGCAGTGGCCATTTGTGCTATCTTTGAGTGGACAGTTCAATATTTGACAATATTTTATTTGAAGGGCTTTTAGTCCAAGTCTAGCTTAAAGACAGAGACAAAAAGAACAGGAGCCTTGAACAATTCCAACTATATTTAGTACCTGGGTATTAGACTGAGCTGGCACACAGGTCAGCTGATCAGAGTTTTCTTCTCTATGATTAAAAATGTTTTATTTGTATTTAAATACTGGCAATTATGTCTGTATTTGAATCTATAAATAGGGTTTAGCACATGACATTTTTATGCAAATTTGTGTTCACATTTGACATCTTTTTTAGCACTGTGTAAATGATCACTGTAACCACAAGCCAACCTCCTCTTCCCTTGTCATTAGTTTCTCCTTTGCAAGCAATTTTTGGCCTAAGAAAAGTATAGATCAGCCCGAATCTGGAATATTATATGTGAAGTGTTATATAATATGTGGCTTATATGGGACTACAAATGTTGTTTAGGAACATGAAAAATATCCTTTCCTGGAATTGTTTTCACATATTAAGAGGCTAAAATATGTGAACTTGGAGTAAACCCACACAGGCATTTTTCTTTCTTTTTGGAAGTGTGTGTGAGTGAACTCTTCACAGCAGAATCTAGCGCAGGAGTAGACAGATGGTAGACTGTGATTTTCTGGTAGATCTGGGATGATTTGCAGTAGATTGGCAACAGTTTCTTATTCCCAGTTGTTTAACAATAGCAACAACTAGAAAGCTTTCTCTCCCTTGCCCCCAGCTAAACAAGGCTGCTGTAATGAAGAAAGCTTTGGGGGAAACCAGGCATGAATCTTGGTGTATGAAAAGACTATGAGCTCAGTTCTGGTAATAGAAATAAGTTCTTTGGCTGAACAGGTGCTCAGAGGCACCCTGGTCCTTAATGTGAAGTGTCCACAAGGCTCCCCTGCCCTATTCTTCTGAGTCATCATTTTGCAGCTTGCTCTGGTTGATAGATCTTAAAAGTTGATAGATCACAAAGAAAGGAACAACTAGCTTGCTTGTTTATTCCAGGGATATATCTCTTACTTTTCAGGTAGAAATCCTTTCAAGCAAGTTTCCAGGTCAGATAGTTACTTTAATAAGCTACAAACTGATTAAAGCCTTACAAAATCCTCTCAAAACAACATATTCCACAGGATAATTGAGGGTAGGGTTATATAGGTTTTGGTAAATCCAATCTATGTTCCATAAACGGTGAATGTCTTGGATTCTATTATCCAGTGAGGGAAATAAATTTATTTACTTGTTTGTTTGTAGTAGTAGTCGTAATGAACAGGATTTTTTAAAAATTGTGCTGATATGCTTTAGAAGTATGCATTAGTGCAAGTGCTTATTGGTGCTGATTTACATTAGTGCAAGCGTTCATTTGTGCAGATTCCCCCAAAAGATAGAAAAAATCAGTCTGCAGAATCAGCCTGACTCAGGAAAAGCCGTTCCGTTGCAGAATCAGAGGTTGGATTCATTGAAATCTGAGCGCACCTGAATCCCATGCAGATTTCTTTGACATCCCTGTTTGAAGGTAGAACATCCTGTTGTAAGAGTGGGACAGTCTTGAATGGATCCCTGATTAAATATTGATTCCTGGAGCAGACCTTCTTTCTAAGGTATTGCCTCCTGGTGACTGTAGTGTAAATGCAGAAATACTGCATAATGTATATGCATTTGTTTGATGCTCATGTCATGAACAAAACTGCTTCCACCTTGTCTGTGTACTTTACCTGACTTGCTGCAGCCAGTTTATAGACATGAAAAATGTGTATGGGCAATCACCTGGCCCACGCAAAAACATCTGCCACTTGGTTTTAAGCCACAAAGGGCACAAGCCTATACATTTTTAAACAGAAGATATCCTAAAACTCCCAGCATTGCCCCAGCATAGCTGGCTGGAGCATGCAGGGAGCCGCAGGACTTCTTTCTGTCTAAACATATATAGGCTTGTGCCTTAATCTTTAGGAATGTACTGAAAGATTGGAAAATCTACTAGGGCATGGAAGAAAAGTAAATCCTTTCCCCTTTTGAATATGCCTGCAACTGAGTATGCGTCCAATCAAAATATGATAGGTGTGGCAGCATCTCTAGGCTTAGGCACCAGTACAGACACTCACTAATTAATCCCTTTAGTTAGAATTAATCTCAGGACTTTGCCTGCGTATGAACAGCATGTTGATGATAAACTACAGTTCCCATCAACCACAGTCAGCATAGGAAATGGTAAGGAACTATGGGAGTTGTGGGTCAAGACATCCAGAAGTTTGCACACCCCTGACCTTAGCATTGTGTTTTTTATTTTACTTAGTCCCCATATTGTGTCAGCTGTATTTTCTATGTGGAAAGTCATGCAAATACCATTATAGAAACAAGTATGGAAAAACTCAAAGCTAGCCATTATGATGTTCAGTTTGGCAGTAGAGTGGTGCTCATAGATCCCAGCATGTGGTGAGGATTTGCTCCTTGAGATATAGAAGCTTGAAAGGTTTTCTGTGAAGCATAAGCATGCAGGGAATATATGCTTCACGTGCAATCAAAAACCCTTGCGAAGATTATCAGACACACTGTCTCTCCTGGTTTGCTCTGATTGTGATGGTTTTGTCTTGATCTAGTGACAAGTGTCCCATGTGCTCCCCACACCTCAGTCCACCAAAGCCTTTTTTTATTTTCTGCCTAATACATATGCAGAGCTCCCGTTGAAGCTAACAGGCAGATCAGTAAGCTCTTTTGCTTCTTACACATTTCCGTGAAAGGGCAAACGTCACCCTAAAATAATGTAATGATGGTGTCATTCTTGTCAAGTCCAGGATGATGGTCCTTAAAAGGGTTTATGGGCCTGTGTGTGATTATGGGCTCAGTGAGCTCAGTGCTTTGGTAATGGGCTAGTGAAGCTTTTCGTTTTCCAAATCATTGGTTCAGATCCGGTGAGAGCTGTTGGCATCAATCAATCCTCTAATTAAACATCCATCTTTACAAAGAACTATATAGATCATCATGGGACTATGAAAGGATCACATTGTACACAAATGGAAGTACATTAAATAGAGCTTCACTGAAGAATGAAATGATCAGAGCTCAGAATATATGGCCCACTTTCCAAAGTTATTTGTTCTGCATGTACATTTTATGCCTTATTTTGCATACCAGGGTGAGCCAGATAGGGAAAGCAAACAGTTCCCAGCTGCAGAGTCAGACCATGGCAAACTAAGCAGACTAAGTTCTGACTCATTTCTGGTGACAAGTCTTCAGGTAAATGATCCCAAAGACTGTGAAAACCAAAGGGTTATTCTCTTCATTATTAACAAACAGAAAATATACAACATTGGCTTGGTGGTGGGAGTTCCTTCCTCATAACCCCCTAGGTTTTGCCTCTGAATCAGCTCCTCCTGATGGACATGATGGAGCCACCCTCCCCCACTGTTCTGCATGCAGAAGCCAAGTGGAATGGCCATTGAAACCTAGTTCAACACTGACAAAAGAACAGCCACCCCCATCACATGTGAAGGAAGCAGACTGGCTTAGAGGAACACACACAATTTAGTTTTTTCTGCAGAGGGAAACAGCTATGAGTACTCAGAAGAAATGGTTGTGGGGAGGCTGCTGCTTTCACTTCCCATAGCTCCTAGCATCTGCCGCTTGGGATAGTTATCACACTCTGCCTAATGAAGTTTTGGGAAGAGTTATCTTAAGGAGTAAGGAAGGAGAACATTGTGCTTCTCAGTCACAAGAGTAATATGACATCTTGTGCTTCATGCAGTTCATGGGCAGGTTCACACAACATGAGAAGCCATGGTGACACCTTACTGTTGTGGGTCTGTTGTGTCATCTAGACCTAGTTCCAGAGTTTGTGCATGGTAAGATAAGTTTTCCAAAACTATGGAGAAAATCAATTGAATAAGGTTTTATGCTTCACTGTGGTTTCTTCAGTTGTCCGGACCCAGGATTGCCATTTTACTATTGCTGGTATGGAATCACCATAGAGTCCCCTGGAAGAGGAGCCGCTCCAGGCCACTTCTAGTCTTTAATCTTTACTGCTTTCAGCTCCCTAGCAACGGATGCATCATTGCTTGCTTTATTCCTACTGGCCAAGCAAGGTGTCCATCTCCTTGTTTACTTTTGGTAACAGGGAGACAGAGCACAAATACATGGAGGGAAAAGGTGGGAATTGTGGTGAATCTGTATGTAAAAATCTTTGAGAGGCTTGGAGTGGCTTGGGAACTGCCACAGACATGCAGGTACACTTGGGAAGAGGGAACCTATTTCAGGATTGTAATGGACCAATCAGGAGGAGGTTCCTGAGGTTCATAGGGAAGAATAGGGAAAGGACAAGGATTTCACTTGTGTGGTTGGCTAGGAGGATGGATAGAGGAACATGGAAACTGTGCTATCTGGGTATCCACATGGTTGTCTGACTGGTAGGCTTCGGTGAAAAACCACACACTGTGCATACCATGCAGGGTTGTTTGCCATGTCATGAAAACCCAGCCAATGGCTCAGACCACTATTCCAAGCCCAGTGAGATTGGAAAGTGGGAGAGGACATGCATATGTGTGTGTATATATGAATCTTCAGTGTTTTCCCCTTGGTTCTTCTTTTCCTGATGTGAAAGTAGTTTGGTATTGCAAGGTAGCATAGTGGTTAAGAGAGTGGCTCAGTTCAGATAACATGACAAACAACCAGAGTTTGTATTTTTTAACCATGATCTAACCAACATATGATTAAGTGGTTTCTTCTTTATCATGGTTTCCATCCTCCACATTCTGTCTTTCTGCTGTTGGCACGAATCCCATTGGGTACTGTACATAATATTTAATCCCAAGCTACATTGTTCCCTGCATACATCACCTGCCTTTTCCTTACTGGTCCACAGATTTGTTACTAGGCAGAGATGGATAGAAGAGAGTGGATAGGAGAGTGGTTGCTGCATACTAGGACTGTGGATATATAATCCCTGGTTCAGACAACATGATAAGCAATGGTGGCATGGAGAACTGTAGAACAAACTATTGTCTCTTCTTGTGGCTTCTAAAGACCCAACTTACCTTGGTGAAATGCCATCACTGGGTTTTTTCAATATGACAGCCCAACAGTGGTACAAAACTGCCATGGCTTGTCATGTTGTCTGAATCATGTAGCCTTGTAGCTTCCTTTTTGCCTCAACCTCACCATTTGAAATATAAGGAGAATGCTGCTGAGCAAACTTATAGTATGGTTTTAAGCATAATAAGATCATGCATGTGAAGCACTGGAAACATTCTCTGCAAATGCTGCTGTTTCTTCTTCACATGATCTTGAAGTCTTTAGCTGAGGTGAGGTTTTAACTCAGATCACTTTTCTAATGCAATATTCACTGAAATTCATTAGCTATCATTGGAAGTAATAACCAGAGCTATGGCTGCCCTGTGCTTAAAATGCCACCGAAATACCTTTCTGAATCAATATCGTCCAATATATGCATGAATAAATGCTGGATTCTATGTCAAAATCATGCAAAGGAGGCATATTTACATATTGTAGTTTTGCATAATTTATTGTTTTGGCTAGTCATAGGGAAGGCATGGCACCTCTATTAACTCATTTCTCCCATAGCAATTTCATGATGTGTTTGCCACGATATTTTCAAGCCTATCTTTGCAGCTACAAGGCCTCTACATTTGGAAAGAAAGAATGAACGAGTTTCTCAGAAAGCTGAATTCTGAGTCCAACACCATAATCCCTAGATTTTCTGTGGGGTTTGAGATACTACATTTGGCCACATCATATGAATGTCAGTAGAGCTGTGCTGGATCAGACCAATGGCCTATAGTCCAATTATCTGTTTTCACAGTGGCTAAACATATGCTCATGGGAATGTTGCAAGCAAGACTTGAGCATCAGTGCACCCATCTATTCATTTTCCCACTAACTGGCATACAAAAGCGTAATTCCTCTGATACTTGAGACAGTATGTAACCATCATGACTAGTAACCATTGATAGTCTTCTCTATGAATTTGTCCAATCCTCTTTTAAAGCAACCAAGTTGTTGGCCATCACTATTTCCTGTGGGAGCAAATTGCATCTTTAACTATGGGCTATGTAAAATACCTCCTTTTATTTATCTCGAATCTCCCTCAAATCAGCATCACTGGATGACCTGGAGTTCTAACATTACGGAAGAGGGAGACAAACTTCTCCCTGGCCACTTTCTCCACACCATGCATAGTTTTAAACTCCTCTGTCACTTTTATCAGTCTTATGCATTCTAGATACTAGTCTTCATATCTGATGAATTTGTAGGACCTAAGGATTGAAATGGAGGGCCATTGCTCTTTGGACTGTATAATGATACAAAAAGGCATTTCTGACTGCAGAACTATGAGACTACATTCTGGACTGAATAAAGCAATTCTTACAGAGTTGAACATACCAGACATTATCTTAATTGGAGTGGATGTATTATCCTTTGCTTTAATTGACCAGAAATGAGTGACAGGGAAGGAGGAAGACTTTTCAGCACAATCTTATATAGCCTAACACCATTCTGACCTTGTTTGATCAGTTCAGAAGATATTTCATATGGAAGTCAAACACTTGATCTGCTTTTGGCTTTATAGGATACTCATATGTTGTATCTTCAAAATAAAGAAGAGATTTACACTGAAATAGTGGAAGATTGATAACAGAAGGCAGAAAGCTACACTGATGTGAAACAAACAAGATGACTGAAATGGTATCAGTGCATGCATTGTGTTTGGTGTGAGCAAGCAAGAGAGGAGAACATCCATTCAGACACTCCTGCAATAGTCCATCAGTGTCCATAACATCTCCTGAGAGATGGTTTTTGGCCATAAATTTTAAAATTCGATCAACTCTGTGATGAGATATGTTTGCTAAACTTAATGGATGTAATTCAAACATAGCACAGGCTCCTGAACTGTAGTTATACAGATTAGGTGTCATATCTAACACCAGATGCAAGTCATGATTACATGTTAAGCAACTGAAACTGAACTCTCGCATAAGGTTAACTATGTGTAGGTCAGCAGCTCTGACAAAAAGATTTCAGAACATAGAAATATGTAAGGTGTTTCGCAACACTTTGGCCAGTGTGAGCATGATTTTACTATGAAGCAACTGGAAGGAGTGAGCAACTGGAAGGTGATTTATTTATTCCATTTTAATATTGCCCAATGGCTGAAGCTTTCTGTTTTACATCCACAACAATGTAAAACAATTAAAAAACATGAAGTATAGCATAAATGACAATATAAAGAGAAGAAAGAAGACCTAGCACAAAGACTAAGAATACAATACAGGATTTAACAGAGACTTAAATTCTGAGGTCTTCACCTGGTGCTGGAAAGAGTTCAATGAAGGTGCCAGGCAAGCCTTTCAGGGAAGTTTGTTCCATAGCTGGGGTGCCACAACAGGAAAGGCCCTCTTCTCAGTATCCACCCACCTGACTTCTCTTGACAATCAGAAGGCCCTCTGGAGATGATCTTAGAGTCCAGCCAGGTATATATGGGAAGAGAAAATCCTTCAGGTAACCTAATCAGGTGAATGCACTTTGAATTAGGCTGAGCCATGGACTGGCAGCCAGTGTCTGATATAATCACACTGGCCAGTTTCCATTGACAGTCTTGCTGCCCTGTTTGAACCAGGTAAAGTTTCTGGACCATTTTCAAAGGTAGTCTCATATATGACATGATCTAGCTGATAAGTCACCAGAGCATGGCTAACTGTAGTTAGGCTATTCCTGTCCAGTTGGTATATCAGTCTAAGCTGATAAAAATGCTCAGTGCCACTGAGTCTGCCTATACCTCCAGTAACCGTGCTGGATTCAGGAAAGGCCTCAAACTACAAAGTCAATCCTTTAGGGAGAATGCAACCCCCTCCAGAACAGACTGAATATCACTCCTCTGAGCAGGTGAACTTTCCACTGACCTGACCTTCTTGTCTGGATTGAGGCTCAAGTTTATTGATCCTCATCCAGGCCATGATTGTGCCCAGGCACTAATTCAGAACACCCACTGCCTCTCCAGGATTTGATGAAAAGGAGTGATAGAGGTGGGTGCCATCTGCATATTGATGACACTGCGATCCATACCTCTGGATGACTTCCTCCAGCAGATTCATGTAGATGCTGAACAGCATGGGGGATAAACAGACCCCTGTAGAACCCTATAGCAGAGCTGCCAAGCTGAGAGAAATAATTCCCCAGCACCACCTTCTGGAGTTGGCCATCCAAGTAGAAATAGAACCCTACAGTATAGTTACTCCAACTTCCAACCGAGACAGCCTATCCAGAAGATACCAGGGTTGACTGAGAGGTCCAAGAGAATCCACAGCATCCCACTCCCAGCAGAGGGCATCCAATCGGGTGATCAAGGCACTTTCCATTCCAAAAGCAGGTCTGAAGCCTGACTGAAATAGATCTAGAAAATCTGTTTCATGTAAGAGTCCTTGAAGCTAACTGTCAACTACCCACTCAAGCCCTTGCTCAGGAAGGGAATATGGCTACTGGCCTATAGTTGTTATCCTAGTCCTGGTTAGGCTTAAAAAAGAAGATGTAATAGTGGCCAATTATCATCTCCTTTAAAGAGGCTGGCATCTCTGTCTAAGAAGCACTTATGACCTCCTGGACCCATCATGAGATCCCTTCCTTATTAGAAGTAATAAACCATTGAGGGCAGGGTTGGGCACACAGGTGTTTGACTAGACTTAGCCACATACTTGGGCCTCAACATTTCATTCAGTAAGATTGGCTAGTACTCTGAACAACTCTACTAATGGAACGGCATTTGTTGTGGTGTCCAAGTTGTGATGAATCTGAACTACTTTACTCTCAAAGTGCTGCATAAAGTTACCACACCATACTACCAAGAGTTCTGCCATTTTTTCTCCCTGGCCTAGATTGTAGCAGGCCATGGATCTCTTGGGAAAGCTCCTCTGGACAACACTGAAAAGATGCAATGGCCGTGGAAAAGAACTCCCTCTTTGCCACCTTCACTTCCACTTAATAATAAATTGTATTCTGTGTATGCTTAGCTTTAGCACAAATTTTCCTCAAGCTGTATTGTAGCCAGCCAAGGACTGGCACTCTTGGTATGCACTTGATTTCAGATTTCAAAGTCTTTACTGGTTTCCCCCCTAGCCAGGTTCCTGTGCATGCAACAGTTGCCTGAAGAACAGGAAATATAGCATCTGCTAAATTTCTATTAGGTGGTTTTTTGAAGCACAGAAGCAAACTCCTGGAAGATCCTAGACACCTTAAGATCAACCTGCAGACAACACTCTGCTTTGCTCTTTTCTTTTTTTTTAAATTTAACTCAGGTGAGGCAGTGTTTTGCCTGGACAAAGTTGCAGGTTCATTCCTGCCATCTCCATGTAAGTCTGGA
Source organism: Varanus komodoensis (assembly GCF_004798865.1). Lineage (NCBI taxonomy): Eukaryota > Metazoa > Chordata > Lepidosauria > Squamata > Varanidae > Varanus > Varanus komodoensis. The sequence continues at coordinate 126,260,767 of NW_025335268.1, forward strand.
AGAATTCCTGCCTGGAACCCTGGAGAGCCACTGTCAGTCAGTGTTGACAATACTGGGCCAAATGAACTAGCCATTTCACTTAATATAAGGCAGTTCCCTGTATTCCTAGTGCTGAGCAGGACAATGGACTGGATGAGGGCCAGTATATTGAAGTGCAATCCCGATAAGATGAAGGTACTGTTAGTGAGTGGTTTGTCAGTCTGGCTGAGTGATGTTCCACCCATTCTAGACAGGGGCTGTGCTATTTGGCATGAAGCTGTGTTCATCATTGTCACTGGAGGTCCAGGCACCCGCAGTGGCTAGGAAAACCTTTTATCAGCTGAGGCTGCCGTACTGGCAAGAAACCTGTCTGTTCAGAGGTAGCCTGGCAGCAGTTAGCCATGCTCTGCTAACCTGGTTGAATTACTGCAAAGCATTTTTTTTTTTTTTGTGGAACTACTTTTGAAAATGGCTCAGGAGCTCCAGTTAGTTCAAATAGAGCTTCTAGGGTATGCTTCTGCCTGGGACTGGCCAAAATAATCCAATGACACCAGTGCTTCATCAGCCAGTTTCCAGGCCCAGTTCAACGTACTGGAAGAGCCCTATATATCTTGGAGCCAGAACACCTGAAGGAAACTGGAGCTACCTCCAGGTACTTCTGCAAATGAAGTGGAGCAGATGAGAGAAAGGGGGGAGCCCTTTGTCAGTCATGGCACCCCCTTTCAGAATGTCTACCCCCAAAGAGGCTCAGCTGTTATCCTTTCCGCACTGGGTGAAGTCAGTTCTCTTCTCCCAGGCATTTTTGAATTTTATTTTATTCTATTGTTATTTTTAACATGCTTTAACCTGTTTTACTGTGTGAGCCATCATGGGAAGTGTTTTTTGTTGTTATAGAGTGGCATACAAATAAAATGAACAACAAAAGCCTCTGGTAGGTGGGGGTAGATTTTGATTGCAAAAGCACCCTGAAGTGAATGTGTTATCATACCTCCTCCCACAATGCAGCTTCTTCAATCCACTTCTCAGCTTTCTGTCTGCAATTACCGAAAAAGGAAAAAAGGGAACAAAACAACCACCACCACCAAAACAAAACACTCTGGAACAATGCTGCATCATCTGAGCCTCGGGGCTGTCAAGCAGTGCCCAAGGCTGCACTCCTTAGAGACAAAAAACAAAATACAGTCCTACATCTTCCAGTATGCTCTAGCCAGCATACCTGGCTGTGGTGTAGCATAGGATTGTGTCCCCAGGGTGCTGAAATAGTTTCAGTGCATTTTGGATTGCTGTGTGTAAAGCTATTAGATGGTGTGGTGGATATTTGGTCATTTCTGCTTTTTATTGCTTTTGACCATGCTTTTGTATGCTGCAGGAAACAGCCAAGTTGGCCCTGCCCTGATCCATTATATCATTTACTGTTATTTGTGTTTGTGCAGATGAAAGACCCACTGCTGCATTTCCGCTTTTTACTTTAGTTGGATCTATACAGTTAATGGATGCCATGTCTGTGACACAAAAGCGGGGAAGGCCACATCCTAAGAGTTGCCTTTGTTTATAGAGGAAAACAGAGTTTTATGACAATCACGAGCAGTGGCTACCAATTACTGGGCTTAACCATAAAGCAGGACAGGACAAATTAGATCAGCACTGACCAAATATCTTCACATAAGGACAGTGCTTTCTTATTTCCTGCATTAGCACTGCCCGGTTCCCCAATCTGTGAATATCCCCCTGCTCTGGTAGACATCAAATCATCTTGAGCTGTGACAAAGCAACAGAGTTCACACACATGTGCACACTGAAGGAAAGGGTATAGGTCTGAACAGCATACGCTGTGTACACAAATGAAAGCCACATCCTACTGTGCAGTTCTAACTTTTTCTTAGAAATTTTCCTGAGAAACTTGCCCACTGTTTGATTCTCTGTGTGTGTATTAGTTGGGGTGTCCACTTTTGCATCACCCCAAAAGAGGACAATAGAGGACTCAGATTGGCACAAAATTTGAATATGAAGCAAATTGCCAAATCTGTGCGGATTTAGAAAGAACTAAGTCAATGCATCTCCCCATAGTGGGTGAAAACCTGACCAGATGACCTGACCTGTGTGCTTTGCCCACTCGACTGCTCAAAGACCCATTGTTGATGGGCAATTTCAAGCTCTCCCTTCATATGGCTTTTTGTCTTTAAACTGGACCTGGACTGCACACACCTCCATACAGAGGATTATCCTCTGTAAATATACAGAGCCACCTTAGTGTGGGTTCTGCACAGAGGGCAAAAGAACAGGGGCTCTGCTACAACTCATTGGGCCAAGACCCATCATGGCATTGATCTGCCCCTATAAATCACTAGCGAGAACTCTGATCATTATTTCTGAAAGAAAAAGTGAATCCACTTAACTGAAAGATTGTTGTCGTTGGGACACGTAAACCTCTGAAGCAGACAGAAGGCTGAGCTTAAGGAAATCCAAACCTTAAAAAGTTTCCCAGTGAACCAAAAAACCAGGGGATGGGGGGAAGAAAGAGAGAGAGAAATTAGCCACTGTATGGGAAAAATCAACTGTTTCCTGAAAAAAAGTATTCGAAAAAATGCCGACGTATTGAGCTGTGACATATGGTTACACAAGTAGAAACCACAGAGGGGAAAATCATGTTTTCTCTTTCATTATTTATCACTCTCTAACCATCTCCAGCTGGGTGAGTAAACAGCCTCATTGGCCTGTAATGAGAACAGCCTGCTGCCACTGTGCTCCCAGCTGCTGGATTCCAATGGGGTGAGGCGCAGTTTTGTGTGTATGTGTGCGCCTCAGTGTGTGCGCATGCAACTGACCTGGCCTAGCCACTGTCTTGGAAAGTAAACAGGGACCACCAAGGCAAATCTCCATCCACTTCGCCTCCAGATCACGGGTAGCAAGGTCTCCTGTAGCCCTTGCTTCTTCATTCTGTTATCCTGGCGTGTTTTGATTTGGGGTAAAGATATATATCTGAGAGGCCTATCGCCGTGGTATACAAGCTCCCTGAAATTGTGTATTTCCTTCAGTCTTTCCATGACACATAAGGCGAGGCATCTCTCTATACAGACACACACACAGATGCTCAGAAAGAGAAATGCTACGGGTCTATCCAGGAAGCCAGCAGCCCAAGAGGGGCACCATGCTGAGCAACTCCAGACAAAGCCCCAACCAGTGGATGAGTTTTCCCTGCCACAGAAGCACAGGGGACTCCAGCTGTCTTCTGGTTGCAATCTGGTCACAGGCACAAGGGTGCATCTCAAAATCTGGAAGCCTGTTTCATGGTTGTGCATTGGAATGTGCCTGCTGCCTGTTCTCTGATGGAGTGCAAGCTGGCTACAGGCTTTGAGTTAAATTAACCACGCGACTCCCTGTTATTGTTCAGGGGGAATTATGTGCCCAATTTCCCCCCACTGCCGCGTTGCAAATTGAGTCCTAAGTGTCCCGTGAAATGGCTGCATAATTTGTGCATTTAGGAACTGGTGGCACAAATGTGTTCAGAGCTGGAAGGCGACTGAGATCCAGATGGTTTTTCTTTTCTCTTCTCCCCCTACCCACTTCCTTTTTGTCTCGTTCATTTAAATATGCCTCTCTGTTCCATAAATTCATCATTATTATAGTCAATTTAGAGATGGGGAGAAACTGAATGCAAATACCCCTAATACTCACATCGCAGGCTCTCACAGGGCTTTAAATTCGTTGACATCCCTTCGTGCTCGCATGCGTGCGTGTGTGTGTGTGCATGCGTGTGTGTGATTTAAATCCCTTTTTACTAAAGCAAGGAGAAATAAATGTTCCAAAGTTTCAGTCACTCAAATGTCCACCTTTTCCTACCCCTTTCAAGCATCTTAAAAATAGCTAAATCTCAACAGCTCTCCATTACATTGAGAACCATGTATTTATTACCTCTGAATAAGGAAAAACTGCAGTGAATAATACCGCAAAAAAAGTAATTAAAATATTCCCAAGCAGCCTCCACCACTCCTAAGAATCCCTCTAAACTTGCCTTTTGGAGGTGGGGGGGGGGGCAGTTAAAAAGCACCATTTTTGGCAGAAAGATGGTGGCAGCTATTCATTAATTACACAGTACTTCTTAGAGAGATGTAGTTGTGCTGTTAGGGTCTTCTGGGAGTTGAAATTCAAAACATCTGGAAATCTGCCTTCTCTCCACCTCTAGCACAAGGAATCCTCCTGATGGATTGTTCCTCTAAACCAGCCTTGTGTCCTACAGCTGTGCTGACCTAGAAATTCCATCATATCTAGAATTGGCCATGCTGATTGTGGTGATGGGGACTGTAGAGTTCAGTGCATTTGGGGAGCACCAGGTTAAAGAAAGCTATTCTAAACTCTGCACAGACTTCCTTCATTTTTAATCTTTTCTACCATATCATAGAAATGTTCCACCTTAACAAGTCATATTTTTCTTGGCAAACATCACAGCTCAAACATGCTTTTATTTTACTGCAAAAATCGAAGACAGCACTTTTTGTGGCAAGGGGAAGGTGAAGATGTAAATTAACAGAAATCAGTTTCTTTAGTGAAATGTGGCCCTCTATTCAACATTAATATTTCCATCTGAAAGAGGCTATATAAATATTATAAATAATTATAAATAATATAATAAATAATTATAAATAATGCTAGGTGTTGTGTATAGATAAAGTTCAAAGTAAACTAAAGAATGTTAAAGTTGCATATTAACTTAGTTAACACTCTTAACTAAGGAGTGGCATTGCTATTTAAGTGGACTTTATCACAAATCAATATATGGAAATATTTTTCTTTTTTACATGTCTTGATCAGCAAATCCATTTTTGAAGGTGTTGAGGTCTTCCAGGACAAAGGTAGAGACAGAACTGTTCAGAGAAACAGACAAGTTAGCCATCAATAGGTTCCTAACTATCTCTGAGAAACCACTGGTTTAGGAATGTTTGAATTCAGAATATAAACTGGCTGCCACTTTATGGAGAGTAGTCTAGTATTTTTAATGTTACCCAGCAGGCAAAAATCAATAGGTGAAACACTTCTCATCAGTGCCTCTCCATGCCGTTTGTTTGTTTCATTTATGTACCACCCAAAAGTCAAGGCTGTGAGTGGTTAACTGTTAAATTCAACTTGTTGTGCACCCTATGTCCTTTTAAAGAAATAAAATCCCTTTAGAAAGTCCATAGTTGGGCAAAACTGGCCCAAGAATAAGGGCGGGGAGGGGGCAACTTGCAGAACAGGCAGTGTGTTTTGGGCACAATACAGAAGGTACAATTTTTTTTGAAAAAAATGGTTACAGTATATCAGGTTATAATAAAATTTAAAATCCGAAACAGCAGCAATAAATTATACAACAAGGTATTAGAAACAAGTAAAACAGCAGAATGGAAAAAAAATCTAAAATTATCAGTGCTCAATAACACCAGGCAGAGCAATCCTAAGTATGTGTAATAAGTTATATGACAGATCATCTGCCACTTCCTAACCTTGACTTGCTCCAGCCAGGGTGGGAGGTGGACTGGCTTATTTCATTGATTTACCATATTTGTATATTGAGCCATATCTAACCAGATTCCAGAGTGGTGAACAAAGCTAAAACAGATAAAAGAATAAAAGCAACACATTAATGCAACATAAAATTAAAACCGAGGCTAGTCGGCAAGAAAATCTTTGCAGAACAAGGATGCCTTTGGCAGTTGCCGAAAACAGCAGAGAATTGGTGCCAGCCTGACCTGAGTCAGGAAATACCATAGAAATCAGGCCACCATACTGAAGGTTCTTATTCTGGTGGATTCCTCTTGTGCCATGGATAGGTGTGGAACCAGCCAAGAGAATACCCTCCACAGACCTCAGAGGCTGAAATTTTGCTCTCTGAGGTATCCTAATCCCAAGTTACTCAGGTCTTTGTACACTAGTAGTAGAACCTTAAACATGGCCTGATGCAGGTTCTTCAACAAGGCAGTTGCGTGCTAGAAAGAAGCTGGCAACAGCCAAGTTTCTGCATTCTGTCCACTAGCTCCATCTTCCAGAGCAACTTTAAAAGCATTCCCAGATATAGCATATTACACTAATCCAGCCCTGAACTTACTAGTATCACTGCAGCTAAGCTATATGTAACCAGGGAAAGTAATTACTGGTGAACCAGTAGAAGATCATAAAAGAAACTCAGAGCTGCCAGTCACTTGGGACTCCAACAACAGTGATGGATCTAGGTGTGCCCTCAGACTATGAACCTGATATTACAGAGAGAATGCAACCCCATCCAGAACAGGCAATGAGCCTATCTCCCAGGCTCAGAAAATATTCATTCATAGGATTTGTTTTGCCAGTTTGGTTGAAGGTGACAGGTCGGAAGTGCAAAAGGGTTTTGGATTCAGTGGATGCCTCCAAAACACAGAACACCGTTGGCAGACTGCTGCATTTGCAGAGCTTTCCGTGAGAATACTGGAAACCTCTGGGGCAGACATGCCACCCTACTAGCCGAGCACCCACAATAGGCTTTTGGTGGGTTTGGATCGTTCTCGTAGCTAGGTGCCTAAAAGAGAACAGAGTGACAGGCAAACATCTTTGGGGAGGCTGCATCACGACTGATTTAAAGGCCCTCTTCTCCTGCCGTATCTCCAGTGATGGTCACACTCCATTAAGGGTCTCACCAGGTTGTCTTGTCATTCAGATGGTAAATTATGCTATCATAACCCAGAGCTCATTCAGTACAGTGCTTATGCTGGTTAAAGAGCCAACCCATCTTTGATTTTAAAAATCCTTGATGTGTACATGGCTTTCAGACAATTTTTTAAAAATTGAAAAGTTGATAACACTTTTATCAAAATCACTAGTGGAATTAGGAATGATATCATCAGGGGGACAACACAGTTGTGGTGCTTCCAGTTCAATAGGGAACATTCCTGATTAACTGCTGTTTATAGGAATGAATATGCAGATAAACCTGCAGAGCATTTTCCTCAATCAAAAGATTGCCAAGTGAAGGACAAGCCCTCAGCTTGGAGAAAGTTGCTTACTGGCACTGCAGCAGCCTTTGACCAATTTGTAGCATTCAAGAAGCCATTTGCCATGTGACTCTCATTCGGTGTGCATGTGTGCACATGTGTAGAACAACAGCATCCACAAATTTGTACTAGTAGGCAGTGAGTATTAATCAGTATTTTAGGAGGCTAAGGAGGTGGAAGTGAAAGTAGACATTCATGCTGGTAAGAACCCTTGACATGGCTTAACTATTGCCATAAGACATGGGAAAACATGGGACCATAAAAAGCTTCCCTATGAAAGGTCAGAGCAGCCGTCCATCTAGCTGAGCACTGCTTGTAGCGAATAGGAGTGCTCTGCAGGGTTTCAGACTGGAGTCTTTCCTTTCCTTGGAGATGCAGAGCAATGATTCGTGGGACCTATATGAAAGCACGTGCTCCGTCACTGAACTTCAGTCCCATAGAGGCTTTTCACAGATGTTGCCTTTTATGAAGTCAGATCATTGGTCACTCGGCCTTTATTCATCTGGTGCCCTCCAGATGTTTTGGACTTCAGTTATAATCAGTTCCACCTAGCATGCCCAATGCTCAGAAATGCTGGGAACTAAAGACTCAAGCAGTGCCAAGTCTGACTTGTAACAGCTCTCTGGTGTTTCATTTATACCACCAGATTTTACCTCAAAGGTGCTGGTGGATGAACCCAGACTTCAGTATGCAAAACCTATACTTCTACCTATGGATGTGGGCATACAGGATGGAGCAACAATCAACTCACTTATGGCCTAGATATATAACTTGGGTGGCTGTGCAGAGCTTGGAGAAGCAGGGACACATTCTCCATGATTTTTGCCAGATCAGAACAAGAACCTGCCCCCCACTCCCGATCTACTCATCTCTAGGAACACATCTCTCCCTAAACCATGTTTCCATTCTCCACACATTCACCATGTATGGGCATCTTGCTAGTCATAAAACAAAGCTCTCACAATTATTAAGGTTTCTACAGCAAGACACTGACAGAGATTAAGGCCACAATTCTATGCTTGTGTAGACAGAAATATGCCCTGCAATTTTCAGCCTGCTCCCGCCAGCATACTGGAGTGGTGCTGGGAGCTATAGGACATTTTCCTGCCTTAACATGCTTTGGACTGTGCCTGCAGCAATCTCGGGTACATTTTGTTTTGCTATGTGCAAAGCTATTGGATAGTAAGGTGGATGCTTGCTCATTTTAGAACCAGTGTGGTGTAGTAGTTAAGAGTGTGGTACTAGTAATTGGGCAGCCTAGATTATATCTCCCACTGAGCCATGAGCCAAGAGGGTGACTTTGGGCCAGTCACAGACTCTCAGCCCAAACTATCTCATAGAGTTGTTGTGAAGATAAGACTGACAGCAGCAGCAGGAGAATGGTGTAAGCTGCTTTGAGTTCATAAGAAAAAAGCAGGCTATAAATTTAATAAATAAATGATTTCTGCCTTATTGCTTTTCATCAGTATGCTTGCTGCAGGAAACGGGGGTCAGTTCTGCCCAAATCCTTTATATTATCTGCTATTACTTGCTTTTGTTCAACTGATGGTTGATGCATTTCTCCTTTTTACTTTAATTGATATATGCAGATGCCATATGTGAAACAAGAGTGCAGAAGTTCACATCCTAACAGTTGCATTGTTTTGCAGGAGAGGCAAACAGATGAGGAAACTGTAGAAATAGAAATAAGTCTAGACATGCATCAACACGGTGCTAAACAGGGTGTTCCAGTCTGCACTAGCTTCCTGGTGCTTTAGATTGAAGGGAACCATCCTGGGCTCCGCAAAGCTGACTTCATGATACAGGTATGACAAGCATGGAATAGGAGAGGCTTTGGGACTGTGGCTTGAACTAGGAACCATAGAATCTTGGGGCACTTCCCCAAGAGTTTGTTCAGGTGCAGAATCACATTGGCTACTGGCAGTGGTTCAACAGCAGCTCTTGCACCTGGTAGACATTATGAAGGTCTTGGATCTGCCATGGCTGACTCTTTTTTTCTCTCCTCTCTCTTCCCTGAGGGCTGCTCCTTCTGTCTTTTTCTAGTTCACGGAGCAGAACTGTTTACTCACTGCATTCGGGGCTCCAGCTTCTCTCACTGAAGCCAATCGCCTGAGGATTCTTGAGCAACACCCCTGGGTCTAAGCTTGGGCATTGGCATTCATGGTCTTGCCTGGATCATAACCCAGGGCCAATGATAAAATCCTGGTGCTTTTACTACCTGAACAAGAAACGGCCTGGATTAGTAGCTATTTATAGGAGTGCCAGGGCTGGCTCAGGACAGTTTGCTATCTGAGACAAACAACGAGTTGACATCCCCTCCCATTCCATATGTGAAAGCTAACTTGACTGGCAGTTGACTTTTTCTCCAGTGCTGGCAGTGGGACAGCATCCTCCTCCATGCGTGAAGTCAGCAGGGTGGCTTGAAGGCTGCAGGACAGGCTACATGGCCCACAGCTCTCTCCTCCAACACCTTGCTGATCTTCCTGGCATCTGCTGCCTGAGGCAGTGGCCTTGCTCTCCCTAATGTTGGGGCTGCCTGGACAGTACTTGGGGTGCTGATAAACCAAAAGAACTGCCATGCAGCAGGATGGCCATTCCCACAGGTGAACTCCCAGTTGTTGGCTCTGATAAGAAACTGGCCTTTTCAAGGTACGCTTTCATGCTTCTACTTGGGTACCATAATGCAAATACTCAGTAGCACAGGTCAGCTGTGGATATGCCCTAGTGGACTTATATCTATGTCCTAGTCTGGAGAACCCTTCTTTCCTCTCTATAGGTAGTACAGGATGGTTTGAAAGCCAATGTGATACTCTGTGGTTTATTGCCTATCCTGCCTCAGGACTTTCCCTGCATCTCTAGAAAATTGTTCTGTGATTTTTCAGTAAGCAGTAGTTCTAATAAAATAGTGCTCTTTGCTATCAATGAAGACTTCTTGCTTTTCAAACAAGTATTTCCATTCTGTGGGAACCGATTTTGGTTTCCTACCGTAACCTCCAGTTAAGGCCGTAAGAGCTTTGTCAACCAAGACTGTCCGGTGGCCTGCTGGATTTTCATTTAGCTTCAGAAATCCCACCTTGTCAGGATGCTGGGAGTTGCTATAGCACCAGTCTCTCTTTTCTATGTTAGTTACAACAGTTATTGTCCTTGTGTACATTTTAAAGAATTATCACCAAGCAGCACCCTTAATTACAAAACAAAACACAACCAAAACTAAAGAAAGTTTCATTCTCATTCATAGAAAATTGGTTGTTTCTTGTCAGGTTATTTAGTTCCTGGTTCTTAAAGGCTTGTGTTTCATACCAATCAGGGCACAGATGTAGGATCTCATAAAATACCTGTACCTTTCATGCCATTCAACTGCATGTTAGCTGCTGTCCTCTAAAGACATTTTATCAGTTCAGTGTGAGCCCCAAGAGTAGCTGTTTGAAACCCTGAGACTAACAGATGTAGGTTTAATGAACTACACTTGGAAACTTGGTTTTGTATGGATAAACAATTCTGCTCTTACTTGCTTAGACTTCTAACATTTTTCCTTTGTCCATTAGCTGTTCCTGCTGTTGTAACCACCAAGTTCATTTGTAGGGTTTGTGTGCCGCTCCCACACGAAATCCTGCTGAGATGAATCAAGGCTGCAAAGCAGCAGTGTTTAGTGGATTACCCCCTTAATAATCAAAGTAATTTCTAAGCAGACAGAGAAAGGAGAATGGGTGTAAATCAGATTTAAGATAGAGGAAAGCTGACCATGAAACATTGCTGTTAAATACTATGAAATAAAAATCATGGGTAAGCTATGGTATTTTGAAATAGATAGCAATTTTTTCATTATTTTATTTGATGGGGTTAATAATACACACATATATGCCTTCCTCCCTGAACATAGGCCTTGGAAGATAACACTACTTCTAAAATTGCATTACATTTTCTCAGTTGCTGTTCTGTGCTTTCTGAATAAAATATATGGTCCTACCTCAAGTCCAAGTTTAGTAGTTCTAGATCCTGTACAAACATCTACACTGGAAATCCTATTATGCTCTATGACCCTATCAGAATGTTACACAGGAGATATTCCATACAGGTAGAAGCAAATAATTTTCCATCATTCTGCCACAGGAGCCATTCCCACTACCTTGTTTACATCGCAAGCTATTCTCAAAGAGTGCATGTTCTACACAGGCTATTACGGTAATTTGATAAGCCAGTTCTTCGTGATATGAATCTTTGCCTTCGTTAAAGGGAGATGGGGTGGGGGGGAACCATAGCGTTTTGATGGCTCACAGGGACAGTTCATTAAGCAATCAACCCTTTTAATGAAATATTTCTTTGTTAAAATATTCATTGATCTGCTGCAGTTTTGCATGGAGAAAGGAACAGGCTGTGTCCCAAATGCTTTTCTGTCGAGTCCTCCCAAGCACGCACTTAAAACAGAAGATTGTGCCCCAGCATTACAAACATGGTAATTCACACATCAGACCTTGTCAGATGACCTTCAGGGAGTCCAACCAAGACCCTGGGTGATGCAAAGATTTTCCCCCCCTCTGTTGCACCAGTGTGCCGAATACGTACTGAGGTTTTACATCCCAGATGATGGTCTTCTTCTGAGAAAAGCAGACATCAGCTCACTTCCAGGAGAGGCAAAAAACACACAGAGCTGAGCAGAAAGAAAATGGAAAGGACAATCTATTTTTATATGGGAAATATGTGCTGTTATAGATGGACAGAACTCATTCACCTCCTGTGAGCTGGTTGCATGGTGCTGGGTATAAGCCAATTTGCACCTGCCCAGGATCTGGGTCTTGGAATGTAGTCTGAATTGGTGTAAAAGCAACATAAGAGGGAAGCGAGGTAAACATGAAAGGAAGGACCAAGTGAAGAAGCTTGTAAAATAAGAAAAGTGAGTAAAAGAAAATTAAAATGAATCTGCAAATGTTCTATTTGCCAATGCCTTGGCTTCCATTAAAACAAAATTTGGGGGAATGCATGGATTAGAGACTTGCCTGGTATTAAATGAGATGACAGGCTGATACAGATTCCCAGTAGCCAAGGATCTGTCCACAATCAGATTAAATGAAGGCTGAGCCCTAAGAGAAAAATAAAAACAGGAGAAACATAAAACCACAGAGCTGGGAATATTCTTACACAGCGTTATTTAGTCTCTGTTTTGTCCCATTGATTTCAGAAGGATTACTCACAGCTGACTCTAAAATAGTAAGGAGAGAAGAATCTAAATCTAAGGAAACAATGCAGACAAGCACCATGAGTGGTGTGTACAGACAGCCTAATCTGTATGAGTAACATTATTTGAAAAGCAGATAAATGAAAAATGAAACCTCGACCTGCTGCGTCTAAAGGAGTGAGTGGTAAAGTGCTCATGGCTCTGGGCGGGTGGTATGACAGCCTTGGTCTTTTTCCACCTGGCACGAAGCAAGCAATGCGCACAGGTCAGCTGTTCAACGGTCTGGAATTACATTGTTCTCTCGTGCTCAAACACAGCTTCTGAGCCCACAGCTTTTCTCCTTTTGGTTTGAGGTTTCAGGGACGTGGTGCCGGCTCCCTGCTGAGTAAGTCCCATCTGGAACCAAAGATTCCCAGGTGAAAGGGGGCAGGGTGAAAATCAGAAGGCAGGGGACAGAGTAGGGCATGTGAAGGAAGCAGCATTCCCAGTCTTTCACCAAAAGCAAGTTTTCCCTCTGAGAATACCCTATGACTAGCCAAAAGTCCTGGGGTGGGGGTAGAGAGATGGTAAGGAGCAGAGAAGAGAACCATTAAAGTCTTTGCAGGCAATTTTTTAAAAATTACACTATTTCCCCCCCTAGCTTTGTAGTAAATAAGTAATATATACCAATTCAGGGCCAGCAGTATATGAACTCCTCCTTCACAATGGCTGGAAGAGTACACTTGAGGTGATCCAGTAGGCTCTGTGTGTGTATGCGCGTGTGAACCATCCGGCCTTTCTCAGCCACACCATTTTAAAACATGGATTTCTACCGGGAGGGAACAAAGAGCCAGGAGGCACTAAACAAAAACATGAAAAGCTTCCTGAAATGAGAACGGAAGAAGCAGCATCACTGTTCTTGAAACGTTTGCTCAGAAATAATACTAGGTGATTGCTCCAGTCACGGAATTGAAAATTAGCTTAAGGGAGCAATCCTATGCATATTTAGACTATAAAAAGTCCTTCAATTCTCTGGCTGCTCCAGTCTGCCTGGTCAATTGGGGAATGCTGGGAGCTGGAGGTCTTTTCATTTTTATTTTTTTGTCCAGACGTGCATAGGATTGTGCTGTAAAGCTCTCATATAGATGCAGCAGTATGGGAAACAACTATCTGGTACAATTAGTATGCGACAACTGCACATTTATTGCATTATAATGCAATGAACTATCCTATGCATGTTTAGACAGAAGAAAGACCAATAGCTCTCAGGGCCATGCTGGGAACTGTTGGCCATTTTTCTGCCTAAGCATGAAAAGCCTCACACCCTGAATTAGGTGGGAAAGCCTTCTTTAAAAATAAAAAGTGGGATCATTTTTAGAACATTCTCCTCCTGTGAACATCAACTTAGCAGCACATATGCCATCCTGACTAAAAGTTGGCAATGTATGGCACTTTCGGAGTTGATTGTGGGTGTTACCCATTTATGCCACATTCTCACCTACGTTTAAATAACCCTGCATATTTCTCTCAGTTTTCTGGGAATCCAGGATACATGCTTTCTATGTGACTCTCCACATTCCCTCTTCTCTGGCTTTAGAGCCAGTAAGGAGGACCATATTCCCTTGTGGATATTTGTTTGGGAAAACATGATGCAGTCTCTTGTTGACTAAGGCTAGTGGGTTGGCTTTCTACCCAGTGCTGAGAGGAGCATGTTGTTTTTAAACGTAGAGCCAGGAGATTTCTCATCACTTACTGTAAATGTACCACATCATTTCATAGCCTTACGCAATGGGAATGCAGTAGCCAAGGGACAAAGCCACCGAAGCAGGAATTTCACAATCATTTAGCCAGCAAGAAGGTGCCAACAACCATGTACCAGGGAGGAAAGCACAAGGAGAAAGAATTTAATATTAGTCTACTGCAGTAAAAACAAAAAGTCCTGTGGCACCTGAAAGACTAACAAATTTATTGTGGCATAAGCTTTTGTGGACTATAGTTCTCTTCAAAGAATGTAAACCACCAAAAAGAATCTGGCACTTTTAATATTTTTGGAGCACAGGAAAGAAATGTCTCACTCTCAGCATCTTGCTCCTTACAGGCCACAGAACGTTAGGTACTGTTTTTGCTTTTTTATTGATTCTAAACTGCTTTACTTTGGTTACACTCATGACTCCTGCACAATCTTTCATTATGCTGATCATGATCCACTGAATCCATGTTAATATAGTCAAAAAGGGGGAAATTTCTTCTCCAGAGAAATTTCACAAAATTAAGTCTTTGACTGTAAAGTCAAAGACAACAAAGCAAGTGTTGGAAGCATATTCAGTCAGTTGGGCTGTTTTGGAACTGGATCCAGCTTCTCCATATGATACCTGGAAACTGGCTATTGCTGCATCTGCTTGGAGTCTGACATATACAACAACTAAAAGGAGGGCCATACTGATACAGGTATCCTAACTGTGGGCTTTCCTCTTCATATATGGATGTTGTCAAGTCTTGCAAGCGTTTGGCACCAGCTAGACATGCTTACTCAGGCTTTTGATTGGATTCCCCCTTTTCTTTTTCTGCATTGTGTAAACTGTTTATACCTTATTGTTCTTGCACTTGATTATTACTTAGCACCATCCATGTACACCAAGCTTTATAATTTGGAAAAAAATAGCATAAGTAAGAAACCTGATGACAAGAAAGGAAACCAAACATGAATCAATGGAAGGGGAATATATAGTTGTTCTACCACTTAGTTCAGCTTAGCTATATAGAATACAATGACTAGAAAGTTCTGCTGAAGGCTTTATGGAAAAACTGGATTTCGGGAAAGTTTTTAAAAGAAAGGGAGATGGCACGATGCACATGTAGCATGGAAACTGGTTTATGTTGTATTTTGGAAGAAGCTTTAATTCCTGTTGTTGAGAAATGTGCAATCTCTTTAATTAAAACAGAATTCTCTGTCATTGTGAAAAAGATTTGAATATATGCAGCATACACGTTAATGTGTACAGCACATACTTCTTCAACTAGAAGAGATTTTAGTCACAAAATTGTGCCATTACACTTAAACTTTTACATATATCCTGTGTTTGTTTAAGTTATAAAAAAACACTTATGTTCATATTAGTTCAATTTGACAATTTCAATAAAATGGGGAAGAGTAGCTGGAAAGAATCCTTTTATTGCTCAGGCCAAGTGCTAGACCTGTTATGGAAATTTACTGTGTGTCTTGACCTGCTGTGGCCCATTGTTCAAAAGGCAGCTTGCTACTCTGGCTGGTGATGTTGCAGTTCCTTTCTTGCGGTGTGGAGGTGGTGGGGGCAAAACTCGATGGTGGAGCACAGAATTCTCACAGTATCTAGTCACCAAGTTCAGGACCCAGTGTGGGCTTGCAAATGGACAACACTCTATATCATATAAGGACCTACTAGTTATACCGGATGAATTGTGTGGCTTGCAAGAGGTGGGTTAGGAAGAGAAATAGAAATAAGAAAGAATGAGAGTGCTTTCCTAGTCTCACTTGCCTCCATCAAGTTTCATTCCCTACAAATGTATGTTGACTGCTGGGTTATAACCCACAGTTTTAAGAGTCTGTTACAAGGATGTCAATACCAGTACCATCAAAAACTATTTCATAGAAAGGAATAGAAAGATAGACAGTAAAAACAAAACCAAGTTTTTTTCCCCCATTAAGTTTGGGGTTGCTGGAAATTCAAGTACCCCCTGAAATTGTGACCTCTTCTTAAGAGCTGATTTCACTACTGGTGGCTAGGCAAGAATCCTTTGCACAGGTTGCTTCCTGGAAGCTCCAGATCAGACCTGGAAGCTAGGTAGTCTTATGTTAAAGGTAGCTGCAGTGTGTGAAATTAAAGATCCCCAATAGACTTCATAGCAGTTCCAAATAGTCATGACATAATTTCAAAGAAGTCCACTAAAACGATGAACACCCTAAATTCCTGTGGCCTAAAAGAACTATTTTGCTGCGTAGCTTAGGCACTTCATTGTTTTCTGGACAGTTTTTACTAACCACAGTTAGCCAGTTAAGTAGCTATTTGCAGCCTTGGACCAGTATATTACAAGTAATTCCTGAGGTTGTGAAGTTTTTGGTCAGATAAGATGGACCTGGTAAAGTCATGGTTAGCCATTACTGCAAACTAGGTTTAGGATCCAGGAGTATCCCTATACTGCAAACCTTAGAGATATGGGAAGGGTGATCAGGACCTGTTTTATTTATTTATTTAGAATTTTTGTATGCCGTCCCATTTGCATGAGCCTTGGGATGGCTTACATACAATAAATAAACACAATACAAATAGTGCACATAAAATCCAGATTCACCCTGGCTGCAAATTAAAAAAACCTATAGATGACATTAAAAATTGTTAAAATAATGTTTAAATAAAAAGGTCTTAGCCTGGTGCCGAAAAACAAATAATGACGGCGCCAGGCGGACCACTCTGGGGAGCGCATTCCATAGATGGGGTGCCATCACAGAGAAAGCCCTCCTCCAGGTATTTAGCCTCCTAATGTCTTTCACAGAGGGTTCCCGGAGGAGGGCTTCTGCTGCCGATCTCAGGGGGTGGGAGGGCAAATATGGAAGATATCCTTTACTTCATAGCCATAAAACTTGCAAAACAAAGTTGCCAATCCTACTTGAATTAAACTTCAGTCAGAATCCCTCTGAGGCCCTGTAGACCCATGAATGTTTCCAGAAGTCCTTCAAGAGTGATTTAAAAAATAAAAATAAAAATCTGGGAATTGTACTGCTACTTTGCTATGAGAAGTGATTAGTTCTCCCAAATGACCTCCTCTAAAGCCTCATTCTTGACTACATTAGGGTAAGTATTAAAAGTTGTCAGCCCTAAGCATCAGAATCATCCATAAAGTATCGTCTTATCACCTTACTTATATTAAATTGCAATACCCTTGTCTGTGCTTTCTGCAACTTCAAACTTCATAGCCTTTGGTAAGTTGTTTTTATTGAGATAATAATTAAAAATTGCCACTTTTAAAAAGTTATATCCATATTTTGCTGAATTTGATTTTCAAAAAATGTTTTGTCTTTGATATAGTGATGATTGCCCAGTCACTCAGCCTAATCTATTACACAGGCCTGTGATAAGAAACTCGTGATAGTGAAGGATCCTGTACAGTGCCCTGAGTTTCTTTGAGAAGGGCAGAAAAAATATTGGTAATTATATCCTTAAAAATTTAAAAATATATTATAAAATATCACTGCATAATTCAGCACTAGCTTTTTAGAAAATATTCTCCAGCATTAGACTGTGCATAAAGAGACGTAATAAAGACATAGTTGGAAGAGCTAGAAAAAAATGGTTTAAAAAATGTGGTTGATCTGTACGCATGGGGTCCTGTAGTTAGAGTTCTTTGCATATTTGCAGCCTTTCGAAAGACCAGGTAATAGCACAAATATTTAGGAAGATTACAGCAATGACAATCTAATACTACAAATATTCTGGGCAGTAATGTTCCTCTAGAATTAGAGAAACATCGACAGTTTCATATTGCTAGTTCACAGAGGCAGTATAATACAGCACTTACCTGATCAAGTCCAAAAAAAGTAATGGGAACAAACAATAGATTTAATTGACAAACCCTGACAGGTTTCCAGCTAAAATACACTCATCAGCACATTTTAGTTCTTCTATTACAGAAAACTTTATTGCAATACTCCTGGCACCAAAACCTATAAATGTACAAGGCTCACTTAGTGGATAATGCCCAGACCCACAAATGAAAGCACAAACGGGAATTGAGAGCACTTCTGGTGAAATGTTTTAAATTAGATGTTTTAGATTTTGCTTTCATTTCATGCAAAAGCATTGTGACTTACCTATGCATAACATGTCAACAGGATTGTAGCCTTGGGCCACAGTTCTGCATAATATTGGGTATGCCTGAGCTCCATTGATGTCAATGGACATTCGGAAAAAACATTTTGCATAAAAGTCTTTGTATTTTGTTGGTATTCTGGGCAAAATACTACTGTTTCATTTTATATGAGTTTGTAAGTATGGAGTATTAAAAATGTTGTGGCATTTTGACATGATAAGACTGAGGGCTACAAAATGGTATTTTATAGCAATGCAAAATTATTTTATAGTTCCCCTTCAAACAGTGAATTTCTTTTGCCTACAAAATATCCCAAACAAAACACTAACTGTACATATGTATTCTCTCAGAAGTAAGTTTCACTGGATTCACTTTTATTCCTAGGTAAGTGAATATATGATTGCAGTCTCAAAAACATGTATGGTTTTTCCATTTTAGGGAAGGCAGAATATGTTCTTTCTCTCACTAGACAAAAGAAAAGAGTTCCCAAGAACACAATTACATGATTCAATTTGCTTTTTTTTTTAATTAAAAGAGTAGCTTTAAGCAGAACAGAATTTACGTTTTAGGAAAAGTGTATTGCATTAAAGAATTCACTTGATTTTTTTCTTGAATATTTGAGAAATTTGTCAGGGCATAATTTATGCTATTTGCTTTGATATGTCTAATAGAGTGTAAGTAGTTGAAGCATTGGGGTCTGAAGTCTTTTCTACGTAACCTATTTTTATGTACTAAATCTGCACTTGTTTCTCATTTGCTATCCACGTCATGCTTGGTTTTGCTACACTTCTCTGATGAACATACAGCATATTCTCCGTACTCAGACTGCAATAATTTTGTACCTGAGAGAATATGATACTCCAGGATAATTCACTGTGAGTGCTGTGCACAATAGTAGGGTTAGAAGGGGCCAATAAGTCCACCAGTCCATCCCTCTGCTCAATGCAGGTCTCCGAGCTGTTGTTGGATGCCTGTTGGGTAAACAGTTATTGCAACCAAGCCCTGTAGAGGCCAGCCATTTGATTATTTGAAGAAAATGCAAGTAATGGTCATCCCAGAACCTATGATGCACATAATACAGAATTTAATAAAGAAGCATAATTAAATCACAGGCACCCCTGTTATAATGACATGGGGCAGCACCTCTGCTTGGCTATTGCTCTCTGCTCCAGTGGTACTCCTGTATGATGCTCCTTATTCACCACAGCCCATTTGTGCAATACTGGAGTGATATATTGCACCCATGGCAGTGAGCAGCCATCCTATGCAGATACTGCATTCTTTGAGAGAGACCAGGTAGGTATCTTTTTCCTCACACATTGTTTCACTATACTATACTGGTTGACTATCCAAGCTGTGTGATCTACACTGAAACACAAGGGCAGCTTGTGTCCCTCCAGATGTTTTGGCCTAATGATTGGTTGTGCAGACAAGGGCTGATTAAAGGCCAAAACATCTGGAAGGCTACAAGTTGCCCATGCATCCTAGAAGGTTTCGGAGCAGATGAGCTTGCTTATTTATTTATTATTAAAAGTGTTAGTATGCAGTCCTATTATACAAGATCTTAGGACAGCTGTTGTATTCTTAGTGGATACAACAGCCAAGTGTTCTTATCAATAATATCAGTGAAGAGTAATTTGCTTTCTGATCAATAATACACCTGTCTTTTCAAACTTCATTTGCATAGTATACAGTTTCCAAATGGTTTCATGATATGTTAGTAGTGTTGTTTATGTTAGACTGCAGTTTTAGGTAGAGCTACCCAGAAGTAAGTCCTGCCAACAACTGCAACTCTTTTGTAAGTAAATGTGATTATGATACTCCTATTACATTTCAATCTATGGCTGTTCAGGAACTCGTAATATTTTAGCTGTGAAGCCAGTGTTTTCGATTTTTGTAAAGTCACTTTTAAGAACCTGTTTAGAACCCTTGTAAGAAGTCAGGGAGCCTGAAAATGTGACAGCAGCACACACACTCCTTGAACGCCATTCATTCTATCTGTGGAAGGAAAAGGCCTTATTTATCTGCATTGGAGAGAGGAATCCTATGGTTCCCGGGTGAGTCTTACTGGGATCATGGGATTGTTTGGATCCCTTCTTCTTAGCTGAGAACCAATATTCTTACCTTGTAATAGAGAGCTTGAATTCTGACCCCCTTGCAGCTGGCTATCCCAGATGCCTTCCAGGGTCAGAAAAGTGACCTTGGAGGCAGAGTTCTGGAGTTGGTACATAAAACCTTTGCCTCTGACCTTGACATTGACTCCTCAATTTATGGTGCCTCCCATCCCCTTAGCACTCAACTTACAAGACATTTCATCACTGCCAATGTGAATCAACAGGCTAATTTTTAGAATCCTCACCTGTTAAAAATCTATCCTGAAAATATAACCTGAAAAAACAGGATACTCAAATTATTATCTGTGAAATAGAAATTTTAACGTATTAGAATTTACATTATTAGGAGTCAGTGTTGGTGCATTTTTACTGACTCCAGTTCTTGGGAGTCCAGTCTGGCTCCAGGCCAGTGATCCAACAATTGCTTCCAGCTCCAGCTCCATGACTCCAACTCCACAGCCCTGCTTGGAGGATGAGAAAAGGGGTGTTCCAGTGGGTGGGAAGGGGAGGAGACCAAGATATGATTTATGCTGAGCCTCTCCGAGCCTCCTTCCCTCCTCCTCTGAAGCAGCATTGCTAGATGGTCTAAAAAGCCCATCTAATGAAATCTGTAGTGCAAGAGAGCATGGAGGTGAAGATTGTCTCTGCCATTCCTGCTGCCCTGTGTTGGATGATACAGACTCTAACATGAGGGCTTCTGATCATCAAGGGTGCAAACATTAGAAGGCTCACAGATAGAGTATCTGAGGCTGCAATCCTATACATACTCCAGTGCAGACAATTAGCTTTACTTCTACACGCACAAGATTGTACTATGAAGGATTGTCTTTATCCATGTGACCACTTTTGTTTATTTCAGATCTCTCTAGGCCATCTTTCAGGACAGAAATGCAGCAGCTTTTAACAATAAAAATCCTACATAGGAAAAAACCAAGCAGCAGCAATTTTTAAAATAATGAACATCAGGGGTAAAACATGTGGCCTATACAGTGCTAAAATCTACAAGACAGTCACAAACCAGAAAAGTGCAATCAAACATAAACAATAAAGGTCAGAGAAAGCAAGTGAGTCTCCATCATTTTCCTAAACACTTTCCAAAATGGGGCCTCACAAGCCCCTGATAGGAATCCATTCCAGAGCTCTGAGCTTACCACACTCTCTTGTACTTGCTTACTTAAATACCCTCAAAGTTAGGCCAGTGAAAACGGCCTCTACTGCTACTTTTAAGTGTAGACAGACTGATATGGGTGAAGGTGATCCTTCAGGTAATTTGGTTTCAATGCATTTAAGTTTGCAGGCAAACTGGAAAGGGTTCGGAGGAGGGCAACAAGGATGATCCAGGGACTGGAACCAAAGCCGTATGAGGAGAGATTGAAAGAACATGTTTAGCCTTCAGAAGACTGAGGTCAGATATGATAGCACTCTTCGTGTACTTGAAAAAATGAAACATTGAGGAAAGCCAGGACCCTAAAGTGCTGGAAGTGGAATAATGGTGTCAAGTTAGAAGAAGCCAAATTCTGCCTGAATATCAGGAAGAATTTACTGACTGTTAAAGCAATAGGACAAAGGAACCAATTACCTAAGGAGGTTGTGGGCTCTCCCACATTAGAGGCATTCAAGATGCAACTGGACAGGCATTTAAGAGGGATGGTTTAGCTTGAAGTTGGACCTGATGGCTTTCTCTGCCCCCTCCAACTCTACTACTCTTGAAAATGCTGACACAGTAGCTATATGATTTGATCTCACCTCCTTCAACACTTGGCGGCTGCATTTTACACCAACTGAAGTTTCTGGACTGTCTTCAAAGACAGCCCCACATAAAGTGCATAACAAAAGCCCAGGATGGACATCACTATTGCATGAATAAGTGAGGCAAGAGCACAGCTAGGGCCACAGTTGGCAAACTGCCTAATCTAGTAAAATATATAAAAAAACTACTTGAGCTCTCCCAATTAGTGCAGAATCCAGGAAGAACTTTTAGGAGTTCAACACCGTCTAAGAACAGTTGTAAACCTTCATCCGGCACAGTTGAATAGAAGTGGAGATGTACACACTTGGGTATTTAACTGAGCCCTTTCCCTGAGGCCTCTGTAAGGTTGTCAGGTGAAAAGTAAAAGGTACATCTGCTGAAATTCCCTCTTTCACTGAACTATCCATGGTGCAGAATCCCTGCTCTCTTTTTAATCTAGCCACCCTATCCCTGCCTTTGGAAGTCAGACATGAAGCTGCCATGGACATGGTCTTGCTGCAGTACATCAACTATAGAAAACCTCTCAAACAATCATTCTTAGTATCTTTCTGGTTGCCAGCTGAAAGCTATTTGAGATGTTGCTGGCGTTTCACTGGATATATATAGCAATACTCATTTCTGCTGATTTCTTAGTTAGATTTAAGGTCAAACTTGACTGGTTGCAGGAGATCCATGAACAGAATCTCCCACTTTAAAAAAAGCTGGGAGGGGAGGTTTGGTATGGTGGTATAGGCTGAAATCGAACCTTTCCCCCAGCCCTTAACCTTTCCTGGTTGAAATAATCTCCCTGTAGTTCTATTTGCTGCACAGAACAAGGCATACCGGCACCTTCCAGGGGTAATTTCAGCTGGAAGATGGTGCAGCAGGTCCCCCACTGCAGTGTGGTCATGGCTGAACCACCATCTGACTTAAGCCTGTTTGATCTTCAAACACATAACTCACAAGAGATGCTGTTCATGGATTTCTTGCATTACATGCAGTTTTGCCTTTCATTATTTATCTATTTTTGTATTTCCTTTTTAAAAATCTTTAGGGCAAACCACCTTCAATATCATTCAATGAAAGGGAAAAATATAAATATCTTAAACAAATAAAATGTAATATTTATGCATAGAATATTCTGCATTCTCTAAACAGACTTGGATCATGATTATTCAAGGATTGAGGTTGGTAAAAACTCACTCGTGTGTATGTGGGTGACATATTTGGAAGAAAAGTATTGCAACATGGTTACAGTTTCAAACACAGTGTAAACCTACACACCTCTATGCAGAGTTTGCTGAGTTCTGTGGGACTCCGGTCAGGTCAATGTGCATCGGATTGCAGCCTTAAAGAGCGAGGTCTACTGAACTTAGAAGGAGCAGTCTCAGTAAATATGATTGGATCAGAATGGATTAATTTAAGTGATTAAACTAAGTGATTTAAAGTAATTTAAATCATGATTTAATCAAGAAAAAGTGGCTGATATAAAATATTGTTTTAAATCACCTTTTCTATTGGAACTTCTTCATTTATTTCCTAAACAGTGCAAATCTGACCACTAAACCGTATTAGTTTACAACTAATAGAGTATTAGTTACACACTGTGGTTTCATTCATGCAATGAGACATTGTATCTGTCTCCCTGTACATATTTTGCATGCTTTTCTCTTTTTTTTACCTATTGAAGGAGTATCTCTAAGATATTCCCATATAGGGTTTTTTTCAGGACCAGCAGCAACGACAGCTTGTGAGGGTAACAAAGCCATCCTACAGTTTGGATCAGGGGAAGTGGAAGCCGTAGCAGATGAACCTCCAGACCTCAAACTCTGCTGGGCTGATGTTGGAAGGGCAGGAAGGGTGTGTGGACACCATGTAGGCATTCTTCCTTTTTGGCTGCTTTCTGATAATACTTTCATTGAACATGGGGAAAAAATGCTGCAGACCTGGTGTACTTTCTTCTCTGTTCTTGGGCATGTCAGGGGAATGGGAGGACGTGGATCTGGCAGATTCAAAGCCTTGCTTGATATACCCTGGGAAAACCTCCTTTTTGCTCCCTCTGGTATAAGAGCACAGATGGCATTGGAGGAATAGAATTTTGCCATGGTAATGGGGAAGCGCCCATAGCGGTCCTCCCTCTACAAGGATGGGCTCTGGCTTCATGAAATCCTGTGGCCACTGGAATGTGCTACCAGGGATCATAGGACTGCTCTCTAAGGATGACAATATAGGGACACACATATTTGTATTCTCTTCTTTTTCTTACTGTTTCATCTTTCTGCTTGCTTTGTCTCAGTTACACCCTCATAAAAATTAAGTAGAAAACAAAAATGAAATGCCCATGATTGATAAGACAAAGCAAGGCCTGATAGTTATTAAACAGACAGTTCATTTTCATGAGGTGACAATGTTTTGTAGGTAGAGTGTAATTTTCCTGTTTGCAAAATGATTCAATTGGTTCCTCATTTACATGGAAAAGCCTCCTTTAACTCTATGTATTTGGTAGAATGCATTGATAAGCACTGTAGAGTTAGCATGCCTCTATTCAGACCTAATATTAACCAAGTTGTTATTTAAGAGAACTTTGCAATTTACAAAAAACCCTCTAATTTAAAATGGTAAAATTGTGATAGATATTCTAAAAATCTAATTATATATAACTACAATATAATCATTGATTTTTAACCACTCTGCTTAGATTTGTGTTGCATATCAATAATAATAGGCCTGAATGAATTCTGTAGCTCTTCCACAAGCCAGTCATAAGCATATTTACTTGAAAGTTGAAATTCAGTCAGATCAAAATTCAAAATGAACATGGAAAAGCCTGCAAATACATTTACAGCATAATTCAGAAGGAAGTCCCACTGACTTAAATGGAATGTTACAACAGAGGTGTGTGTATATGGATAACTCTAATATGCTAAGTTAACAGTGTCTAAGTTAAAAAGGTATCAGTGAGATTAGCAAAAATGTTCAAGGTGGGTTCACACACCTCTGATCTCATTAGATTTGATTTCCAAATAAATGAGCTAAAGAGCACAGCTCCAGTGTGCCAAGTCCCTCATGCAGCCCAGTCCTATGCTTAGGGCAGCATTTTTGCACATGAGCCTATGGAGCTCCTCACTCAATAGGCGTGTGTGTTTATAAAAGTAGTTTAAAATACTGGATAGAACATGGTTAGTAGGCATTGCACTGGCATTATGGATGTAAGAAAGCAGCAGCTGAAAAAAAAAACGTTCTTCACAAGAACTTTGTATTTCATAGATTACTGCCTGGTTTCAAAGACAAGTTTAGCATTGCCTTTGCACCTACAGAAGAGCAGTGGTCAGTCTTGCCACGTGTATCTGCATGGTCCATGTAGTGATAAATTCAAATTTGTTGCATACAGACACATCTTTTATGTGCCTCCATACAACTGCTTAGTTAAAAATTGTAACCTATGACACAGCAGCGAGCCGGGTCATTCTTTCACCGGGGTCTTTAGTAGCAGTCATGCCTCTAGACATTAATTTAAGACAATAGCTATTCATAACAAACGGACAACAGAAACAAGGAAAACTGCAAGCGCGAATACGTTTTCCTTACATTTGTGTTTCTCGAAATGAAAACCCTTCTCTCTCCTAGATTTAATACGCTGAAGGTGGAGAAATCGCAACCTCAGGTTTTTGAAAGAAAAGGCCACAAAGTGATTAGAGATCGCAAGAGAGGCCTCGCTTCCTTTAACTCCCTTGGTTCAAAAGCGTCCCTTCCCCTCTCATTCACCTCTTTTATTCCCCTCGCGCCGTGGCTTCCTCTTCCATTCAGGACCTGTGGGCTTGAAAACGAGCGGCACCTGCTTTAGATGAATTATGGTAGAACTGGAAGTAACTCTCTCTCTCTCTCTCTCCCCCACCCCTCCCTTCCCCGCTCTCAAGTCACATCTCCCGTACAGACACAACCCCCGTGATTAGACGCTGATCTCCCCATCTGAATGGGACAGAGAGAGGAGGGACCCAAGACATAGGTTGACTCCCCCCGCTTCCCCCCGCCCTTGAGACGTCCATTGAGGAAAACGGAACAGGAGAAGGGGTGAAGGAAGAAGCAACAGCCCCCCCAATACAATAAGAGAAGAAAGCGGCAAAGCCTTTAGCAGGAGAAAAGTATGATCATGTCTGAACTGTGTTAGTGCTTTCTTCTCTCTCGCTCGCTCTTTGCTTGCTTGCTTTCTTGCTTGCTTTCTCTGTCGGCTTCTCTCCTCTCTCTCTCTCTCTCTCTCTCTCTCTCGCCCTCTCTCTCTCTTTGTCTCCGAGGTGCTTAACTTTGGGGGACCTCGGGCTGCCTGGGAGCTGGAGGCATTTCGGCTCCACAAGGGACGAAGCTGGACGAGGCGGCAGCGGCGGCGGCGGCGGCGGCACGAAAAAGCAGCCACATGCTCCAAAGGGGGGGGGGGTGTTAAAAGTTGAGACTCGATTCCCGGCGCAGTAGATCAAAACAGGTTGGTAGGATTTTTTAGCGACGGGCCTCCCCTCCCCCTTAAACTTTCGAGGCTGGCTTAGTTTTAATCCACGGAGGGGACATTCGTAGCTCCTTCCTATGATTGCTGTTATTATTAGCATTACTTTTATTATTAAAGGAGCTGTTCTGCTTTAAAGCGTAGAGCGTTTGCGCCCGGGGACCACTTAAAGTTGCCAGACTGGCTGATCTCGTGCACCCCCCCCCCCGGGGTTTTTAAAAACAGGTGGGGGGAGGAAGATTCATGCTTTTTTTATTTTCTCCCCCCCCCCCCCCCCCGACTTCCGTATTCTTCCTTGCAGTTTTAAAGATTTGAGAGAGAACCATGAAGGATTTTGCTTTGGGGTGGAGGAGGTAGGAGACGGACTCTCACACACGTGAAAATGCATAGCGGAACTATTTGGAAAAGACTGCCTCACCACCCCCCGTTTGATTTTTTTTTCGGGGGGGGCTTTTTGTGAAAGAGGCGCGTGAAAGTTCGAGGTACCGGAAAAAGGAGCACTCCAGACAAAGAGGGTTTGGAGGAAGCAACTTTTCAGCCGGGATCCTACGGAGGGGAGTGTGAAACCTCAAAGATTGGGCATCGGAGACTAGTTGGCGTTCTGGAAAGCTGCTTAGGTTTCCTCTTTGTTCGTGTCGGAGGGGGGGGGTGAGGATGGGAGGCAGAGATAGGTTCTTGTCTATGGGGAAAAATGACGGAAGGAGCGGGCAGTGAGTCTGGATTCTTCCCCCCCCCCCACTCTGTTTTGTGAATGTGAAGAGGGGTGGGGAGTGGATGTTGCAAAACCGCTTTGGGGTTTCTGCAGATCAATCAGTCCTGTAAGTGTGCATGTGAATTACAATTTATTGTGATTGACAGGGTGGGTAGACTCGGAGATATTCACGTTTATGGTATTCTTGAGTACACGGGGGTGGGGGGGGGAGTGGGGTGAGATTCCGAATTGGGAGAGCTGATTTTTTTTTTTTTTTTGTCATCCCCACTTTATGAAATAACTTTTTCCTGGCAAACAAGTTGCCCATGAATTGGAAAGTTCTTGTCTACCGAAAAGGCCATTTCTGTGGGTTAAATCTATTTTTGATAGTAACAAAAGTTTTGGATGATATAAAAACCATTCATCATCTCCAAATTCCCTAGAAACATATTTCTCATTGTTTTTAATAGAGGGGAATTTAAATCATTTTGTTCCAAATTATTGAACTCAACTTTTAATAGCTCTTTAAATATTCTTTCACGGTGAGGAGGTGCCAATAAATAGTTACAATAGGACACTACA
The DNA here is from genome assembly GCF_004798865.1 of Varanus komodoensis. Classification (NCBI taxonomy): domain Eukaryota; kingdom Metazoa; phylum Chordata; class Lepidosauria; order Squamata; family Varanidae; genus Varanus; species Varanus komodoensis. The sequence goes on from NW_025335268.1 coordinate 126,288,351, forward strand.
TTCTATTGTGACTTAAATGTGTACTATCATCCTTGCTTTATATATTTGTAAATACAACAGAATGCATTTATTGCTGTTAGAGAATGGTTTTGACCCGATCAGTCTTCTAGTCAGCGTCTCTTAAGCTTTGGCTTATCTTCTACTCCTTCCTTTTGATACTCCTTCCTTTCCCTTAATGCCTATGAATGAAAAAGGTTTCCAACATCTCTCGCACCAGCAAACTTGAACTGAATTTAGCAGGAAAACAATCGCATACGTTGATAGTTCTAATATAATGTGATGCCAGTCGCAGCGATCTCTCGAAAGAATGGGAAACCAATATAAATGCATAAAAGCAGAAAACAATGCTAATATTTCTAGTTTAATACCATAATATGTTAAATTTTAAAAGAGGGAAATTACATTTGGTCTTGCAGTACTTAAAATGACAGCATATTCTCAGTACATCTATGCAGACTTCTTTTAACTGGCAATGCTTTAAACACAGAAATCTTAAAAAGCAAAATGTTTGTTTGGGTTCAATTTTATTGACATTTTTACAATAGTTTTTTCTGGAGTGAGTGTTTCAGTATGCTTATATTTTGGTGACTGTCGGCTAATCATTTCAACAAAGGGAGTACACTTATTATTAAGTTACCTTGGCCAGTTGAGAAGTTTCAAACAACATACATTTTAAATGTTGCAGTTAGCATGAGTTTTGTGATGGATTCTAATCCCTTTCTATCATAACCTCCCATAGGACATACTGAAACAAATTTCCTGTTCAAACACTGGTAAAGTTACACTTTTCAATTCTTTTAGAAATGTTCTTGTGTCTGTACAAAGTTCTGATAGAGCCATGTAAAGTAGAGGGGTTCAAATATATTTTAGTATGTAATTTGAAACAAAAAACTTTCCCTCTGATTGTGGCATTTTTCAAATGAAACCATTTAATCACCTTTCTCAAGTTCAAAATGCACTTCGAATGGGAAAGAGCAGGCACAATAATTCATCAGAGTGTACTTAGGATCTAAAAATCTTATGAAGCATACTATTAAGAGGAATAGATTTGACAAACTCATCATGAGATTTGTCTTTTCCTAATTTAGCCCTAAGGAATTTCGCTGCAGATCCTATTCCAGGGTCCATTGCTAACTTCAATCAAGTGCTCACCCTGCAGTACTATTCCTTTGGAGACAAAAAACACACAGGGCAGCCATATAACACAGTCAATTCCAGTTTTTAGCGCTGGATTAAATCTTTCCTATAGTGCGTTTCGAAAGCTTTGTGTACAATAGAAATAAGTATTAATTTAGTGTAAAAAGATGGTACACCCAACAACAGAAAGAGTAAAATTTTGTACAGATACATTGATACATGTTAAAACATTTACACAAGATGAGGCTTGTTCCGTGAATAGGCCATTTTGTGTCAAATTGACACAGTTACTAGTTTAGGCAATAGGCCCAATGAGTTGTGTATATTACATAAAATAGCATTCAGAAGTCTAAATAAACTTTACACAGATTTAACTTGCTATACAGCATAATTCTGTAGATGTCTACTCAGAAGTAAATCTCACTGTGTTCTTACTCTCAGGTAAGTGGGTTTAAGACTGCAGCCTTAATTTCCGTTAGTTGTATTTTTTAAATGAGAAAGCAAGTGCAGGTGAGTGATGCTCAGATAATTTGATTTTAAAATGTTTAATGCTTTTTTTGCTTTTGAAGAAGAACACAGTTAAAATGATAAACTGAGAAAAAAGACAGTCAGAACTAGATGCATAATTTATTGTTCAAAGTCGAGATGATTAGTCAAGTAGGGAGATGGTTCTGATTACAAACAGTTTTTCTTTATCCCCCCCCACCCCCGCTTAGAGATTTGTTTGCTAGAGTAGTGTGGATTGCTGAGCCTTTACACTTCCTGTATTTTGAATTGTTTTAAGAAAGTTCTTGAAAGTTTACCAGAATCTTTAAAAATCAATAAATCTATTATGGGGATTGTACATTGTTCATGTGTAAATCTTACTTCAACCGAATACCTTTAGTTCAAACTGATGCAAATAATTATGCAAAACCACAAAGTTAATAACAAGGAAAAGGTCTGTCTAGTAAAGCATTATTTCATATGCTTTAATTGTGAGTAGTTTTGCATGGACAAATGGAATTGTATCACCCTATTTCCCATCCATTCTTGATCTCTTCTCTGCCAAAGACTCCACCAAAAAAGTAGGGGTGCAGAAGTTAGGTTTCACAGGCAAAGCGTACTGGTGTTGGTGGGGGGGAACCTTCCAGAGTAAGTTACATATAGTAGGGCTTCCTTTTCACAGCTGCATTGTATAATATTCTAAGGAAAGCTGGGTAAATAGGCATGGAATTCCATTCTTTCCAGACTGATAACTTTCTAACCCATGAAGCTTTCGACCACATCTGATATTCTAATGTCATAGTTTAGGATTATAATAAAAAGTTGTTTGTTGTTGAGTTTAAAGAAGATCATAATTAAGAAAAAAAGATACAGGTATTCGTTCATTAAATCTACATAGCATATACTTAGTCCTAAGCCATTAAGATCCTCATTTTTATGTCATTAAATAAGATTAAAATCAAGAAAACCACAGAAATTTGGTGGATCCCTAATTCAAATTCCCCCCCATAGAAAGAAGGTTTTCTTAAGAAAAAAAATCTATAAAACAAAGAGCAAATAAAATAACCACTTCAGGCGCTTTCTCTTTTTCTTTTCTAATAACCAAGCCGGGAACTATGTGCAGTCAGTTGTGAAGTTTTTGCCCAAAGAAGCCTAGGAGCTTTTCTTTTCTCATGGCAGAGGGGATGCTTTTGAATCTGATAATGTTTGTGTGTGTCTTGCTGTGGGGCTGGAATGGGGAAGGTGGGGGTGTTGGTTGAATTTTTCTTTATTTTGCACATGGAGGGAGTGATAGGAGGAGGAAAAGATGCAGTTGTATTTTACTTTGAGCGAGGCACAGTGCAGTCTTATGCATGTTTTCTCAGAAAAAAATCTTGTTATACTTAATGGGGCTTACTTCCAAGTAAGCATAAGATAGCAGTTGTAAAGTCCTTTTATATGTGTGACAACTGGAGAGAAGGAGAATTGTTAACCTGCATCTTACAGAAAATTGGAGGGCGGGGGGAAGAAATGGGTCACCCATAGATGCTTTTTCCTCTGTGAGATGTCTTTTCCTAATGGAATGGAATTTTGAAACTTGTCACCAGCGTATTTAGGAAAGAGCTTTTCCTCCCCATTTCCCTTTGCAGCGAACAACTGCTTTCTACCTAAGGTTAAAATTGAGAGTTAAGGCATTCTTCCTTTCCATCCATCTTTCCAGGGAGCAGGTGTGTATGTTTGTGAAGGCATTCGCTCCAAAAAGGTTAGGGCATAGCATCATATAAAACTGCTTATCTGTGCCCTGTGCTTTAAGAAGACAGCTTATTGTAGCATATATTCTAGGTATTGTGATCCTGCAAGAAATTCGTTATTAACCGTAATAGTCATACTGTGCCTATGTATATTTTGGCCTACAGTGTAGATATAGGTTCTCTAACTGGATCCTTATGTAAGAACTCAACTTTGTCAGCAAAAATGCATTGTGTTGTTTGTCTGAAGAGAATAAAAGATCTTTAACAAAAATAACTTCAAAACAAATCCCAGGAATGCCTGTTTTGATTTAATTATGTTCCATTTAGTGGTGTTATGCCCTTGAATAGAACAGGATGGCACCTTTCAAACTTGGCTAATTCACTTGTCTCTGGGGCTAAGTGATTTCTACCTTGTGCTTGGAGCAATTGCCACATGACATGTTAAAGCACACCTTAGCATTGTTTTTGCTAGGAAAATATGATGACTTAAAGATTTATCTGAGAGGAATCTATACCTAAGAATTGTGCATAATAGCGGAAGGTAAAATTTTAAAATAATACTTGAACATATTTGGTACAGTGTTACTAATCTCTAGAGACTGATCTTAAACAGAACTTCAGAATTAGTATGAGTGTCAAAAATAGATGTCATTCACCTCCATTTCTTAATTTCTATTTTACTGGCTTTGCTTTAAATATGCACACTAATGTATTTCTCTTACTCATCCTTTGTAATTCTTGGTCATCTTCTTCACTGGTCATAAACATCTTTCCAGGGTAGTGAAAAGGAAGCCCTTTGAGATGTTTGTTTTGCTTTTAAGTTAAAAACACTATTTTCACTTCTGACTTTGTTGTTTTACCCACACTGGAGTTCCAGTTTTAGAGTACAGTTTGCACTTAGAATTTAAAACAGTTTTTTTCTTTGAAAAATCAACTTGCCTTATGTGAAAAGGATTTTGAAGAAATGCAAGGGGGAATGCAGTAGAAAGAAATTCATATCTGTAAGTAAATTTCTTGTTTTACTTATTGTAGTGTCTGTTGGTTTGAACTAATGGTTCAGATTATTACTGAATTTTCATCTCTTAAGAGTGTGTTTTCATAAAATCAGCATCTCTGTGAAAAGGGTTAAACAGCTTAAGTAGGGAAGAAGAAAAAATTAAAAGGTATAAGTGTGCACTTGCACATTTGTGTACATAAGGTGATTTGAGTTGAAATCCATAGAGTAAGGATTCATTGGGAAAACTTGGACTCTTGTTTTGTTTTATAAACATGCAGCTGTGTCTGAACAGAGGTTGACTGTATGTAAGGGCAGTTACGGAAGAGTCAATGTAAGTATACTATCAGGCCAATAGAGTTGCCTAGATGAGGTATTAGTATTGTGATTCTGACTACTACAAATTTGGTATCCCAAATCATGAGCTGCTTAGTTGGTCTTTATGGCACTATTAATAAATATACTCTACTAGCCTGCACATGTTCCACAGTATTCATGTTCTTGCAAGGAGTCCAAATCTGTTCCTTTTATTCTCCCCTTCTCTGAAACTCTTTTCCTCAGTCACAGGGCTTGCAGTAACAAATGAAAAAGTATATGAGAATTTCTGCTATCCATTTAAGAGTCGTTACAAATCCTAGCAATCTAAATTCAACTATATTTAAATGACATGCAGATTTCATAAGAGGCATTTCTTACATTCCACCTCAATGGCAAAACTATCACATGATGCTGTTTGGTTGACACAACAGTAGCAGCGAAACAGCAGACTTCCAAGTTGGGAAAGACACTTCCCCTTTGCGATTCCCCGAGAAGGTTAAGGCCACTTTATTCGTTTGTGAAATGTGGATAAGTTGGAGCTGTGCAAGTTCATGAAGAAATAGGTTTGTATATTTACAAAGAATGTGAGCTGTATCCTGCAGTATGTAGCAGCAAGACCTGAATTCTGTTACAAGACAGGTGCTACTCTAGCAATTACTGCTCCGCGATCTGTATGGTGGCCTGGATTTGTGCTGGTGGGCTTTAGGAGAGAGCCTCACTTGCCTGCATGTGCGTGCAAGGCATGGAATTGCACTCTTAATGCATATAACAGAGGGCATACTGGCAAATGCATGCGTTATCGTACATGAGGAAAGAGGAATGGCCAATGTGCATATATGGCGTTTGGCAACAGAGCATGTGTGTAGTGTGTATCTTAAGGGCACAATGGCAGCTGATGTGCTTCTGGCAGTATTTGATGCCTTCAGATGGAAACTGTTTGTGACACATGCAGGAGGGAACAAGCCAGCTTTAGGGAATGTATCCCATCCCTTTGGAGGCAGTTAGAAGCTGATCATTTCTTTCTTAAAAACCTGGGATGAGAAGCCAATGGTTTGAACCTGTCTTTGTATCCTCCATGGCCCATCCCAACCATGTAAAAAAGGGTAGGCAGCAAAGAAGGGCATGGATAAATGATTTGCACATTTTCAGGCAGGCCTACAATAGGAAAAGGATGGTTTGCACAAGCATGTTAAAAGCTGACATCATTCATGATGGTGTGTTTAGCTTGGATTGAATGTGGATCTGACAAAACCGTAATTTTGAGCACTATTCCATGCCACATTGTAACTAGGTTGGTTCCTGCAAACTGACAACAGGAATCTCTCTTGGTGGAGAATGAGCTGCAACCATGAATGTGTTGATTGGGCCTCTGTAAGCACATCCCATGTTGCATCTCTTCAGGAGTTGGGAGATAGTTTGGATAGGAGCTGGTTATCATGATGCTGGAAATGACCACTGGTGTCAACCTTTAAATTCACTAACAGTTTCCTATGATCTGTTTTACATTTCTCCTCATATTATTTCCAAGGCTTAAGATATTTATCAGTTAGGTAAAGCCATATATATTCAATTAAACGCTAGTATTTAATACTCAGCAATTAATTACAGAACTAGATGATGTTAACCTGTGTTAGAAATCTTGGACAGAGAAACTGAATACTTCATTTCTTGCGCATCCAGTATTGCCACGGATGTGCTAATTCCACTACTTAAAGCACATTTTCTTGGCTCAGACCCTGGAATATAATTATTTCAGTTTATTGAAATGGGCAGTAACCTCACCTTCTGGACAGGATTGCAGGGAAGTAATTGAAGTTGCTGTTTGGTATAGGGTACCTTAGAAGAGCTGCTGTAAAGAAGGTGCTCCACCTGAAGAAAAGTGTGAGAAATTAGGTGTGTAGAATGTTTATGGTTGGGAAAGGTGTGGGAAGCCTGTTTCTCTGGCGGTATATTATGGGAAAATGAAAGTATGTTATGGGAAATGCAATAGATCCTGTATTTGCGCTTGGATAGTGAAACAGTGGGTCTTCATCAACTAGTGTGAGGTACGGAACAGCTTGTAGTTTTTTAGATGTAGGAAAGCACCTATAAGAATGCGATGTGAGAAAGAGATTATTAGATATCATCAAGGTATTTTCTTAACTTTCATAGTGATGACCTTTATCATGATGGGCTGACTTCAGAATAGCTTTTTTTTAGTTAGAATTCTAAGGTCAAAGCTACTTTGTTTACTAGGATTATCCCCTGACCAGAGCCAATGTGAAAGAAGTGCTGTTACAATTAAAGAAGCCTTTTGAGCACTTTCTGGGATGAGCAAATTGTTTTCAGTAGCACAATTGAACTGAGCCCCTTTCACACAAGACTGCTCCTTGTTACACTGAGCTTTCATCATTTCTGCAGTCTGTGGATGGCGAAAAGTAAGTTTGTTCTTGCTTATAATCCCCAGCAGTAGCTTTCCAGGTTGGCCAAGCTCTCAAACCATGGGCTGTGTCTGTTTCCTTGATGCTTTGCCTTTGGAAGCAGATTAGGTTCTGATATATGAGATGAATTAAAGGTGGTGACAGTAAATATCAGATGACTGAAGTGACTAGATTGTTGGTAGTGTGTTGTTGTGCTTGAATTTGACAATTAACCCCTTAACTTCACAAGATGCTCTCTGTTGGTATCAGTGGATATCTCATTCTAGTTCAAGCTAAAGCAACTTGACCTTTGTCTAGCTGAGGTGCTGGCAACAGTACTATTAAGTTCTCTGCTTTCTTGAATTTATAGGAGGGGGGCTTTGGGAGGGTGGTAGAAATGCTTGATTTTGAAAACACCAACGGCTGATGACTTGGACAGACAGGGAACCTAGTTAACTAAGGCCCAGTTAGGTGGCTGAGAAGTATTTCAAGAAACTGGAGTTAGGAGGGAGAAGATAGGGAGAATTGTTAAGAATGCAGTACAAGCTTACTGAGACATCCAGGTTGATTTTGTAGGCTTTCCTTTCCTTTTGTGCCTATCTACCATTCCAGAGCATTTGCTTGCAGGACACCAGGTAGTTTATGTAGAGGCTTGCTTGCTTGTTTATGAATAGTACTTACGCAGCACTTAATGTAATAAAATGTCCAAGCAGTTTGCATATAAATATGTTTTTTAATCAGTGCACTATTTAAATAAATTTCATTTACATTAACAATACAGTTCCTACAGTCATCTTGATGCTATTGAACTTGAACTATTGGACACAGATAAATAATGTTCTGACAACTGCCATAAGCCTTCCCCCGCCCTGCTCTATTTTAGAGGGTGGTTCGCCTTTGTATCTTGTAACTGTCTTGCTTTTGTTTGTCAAAGTTCCTTAAGTTTCTGAGAAGTGGTGCTTGGCAGCTAGTGAAAGACAAACTGTGGCCAATACTAAATATTTACAGCAATGCTAAATTGTTCAAGTACCCCTAACCCTTCCCCCAAAGCAGTTTGAGTCTCTGGCAGCAGGATCTGGCAGGTTGTGTCTGCTCACAAATAGATGGTGCCCTGGTTTTCTTCTCTTCCTTTGTTTATTGCCAGGGTGGATACATTAATCTGAAGAAGGATGGCAGTTTATAATGCCAATAGCAAGCATAGTTTAACAGATTCTTCTTTAAGGAAAGTTTGCATGTTGAGTTCAGTAAGTAGAAAGGAGAGGCTGGCATTGCAGCCACTGTGAAGAACAACAACAACAAAATGTGGTCACTTAAAACAACAAGACCCACTCACCAAAACCCTTAAAAAGCACTCTTCTACAAAACATATCTGAAGCAGCCCTCTTAAAGATTGTGTGCACCAACATTTTCAGTGAATGGTAAAAGTAGACTAATATTTTAAAGCTGTTTTTCCAATAAACTTTTAAGCTGGAATTTCCAGGTGGAAGAGAGAAGTCTTATGATTTTAAGACTTAAGTTGCCAAACTGTTTAAACAATGTTATTCATGACTTTTAAAAATTGACCCTGTTATTATCTCTGATCTCTGCATTCAGCAAGAATGTTGACAAGCATTGTTTTAGCTTTGTGAGACAAAAGTCTAGGTAGAATTTCACTGAGTGAAGTAGCTTTCCCTCCCACCATGCTGCTCATTCTGAAAAAGTGAAATTTTAATGATAATGCATGTTTATGCTGAGGGATTTCTTTCTTTTTTTTCATCTTTTAATATTATGCCAGGGCCAACATTTGGTTACAAAGTATTCCATATGAAATATCCTGTATTTCTTTGCTCAGCAAAGCTGACAATTTTTCTTCCCTAGTAGGAATTTAAAAAAAATCCTTATGTTGCATTCCTTTTAGAAATGGCTGCAATTACCTGAAAAATCCATGTAACATTTGACCTTTTGTTTTTCATATGGTGGAGAATCTCATTTTTTATTTTTGTGTTAAAAAGTATGTTGTTTCACTGTGTTGGATGGAATGGTATGAATTTGTCAGAATTAACTACTATATTACTTTTAAAATCCCTGTATCCCTCGTCTTGATGTGGGCCTCTGCAGCAGGTAACTATGATTCTAAATTTACAGATGGGGAACTCATAAGGAGACACACTTAAGGTTATAAAGGAAATGGACAGCAGAACACCATTGATCAGTGTGGTTCAGTGTTGGGCATAATCACCATGAACAATACCAGATGAAATCATTCTACTCCCTTATTCTTGGAATCTGCAGCTCCCTAAGAAAAAGAAAATTGGCTGTCTGCAGATAAGTATTTATTGCTTCCATCATATTACAATCTAGAAAAAAGAGCCCTGCTAGTTTCAGATGCTCTCAACTTGTCCATCTGTTGGACTTTCAGCTTGAGTCTTAAAAGCAATCATAGGAATGAGTATCTTTCATGCCACATGATACCTAAATAGATTTTAATGGGCTGCATGGAACATTTGAAGAGATGTAAGAGGAGTCTTACCATTTAATTTAGTTTAGTTTAGTTTTAAGAGAGAGACTCCATAGTGTGCTTTCCACAACACCATAGGCTGCCCAGCATAGAACAGCTGTTTTGACTGCTGGAAGGGATGACTACTAGCCAAAGAAATGTAGGATTTGAAGTAATACCATTCCTGTGCAGTCAGCGACTGGCCTTAGTTGGTGATATTACAAGCTTCTGGCTGCAAAGTTCACTCTGCTAGTGTTGATATGGAGTCTGGTGCAGAACTGTTGCCATGTCCTCCTGTATTATATCATTTTGGCTTTTAATGATAGTAGTGTATTGTGTGCTTTTTCCTGATTTATTAACGCTACAGAGAAGGTAAATCATGAAATCTGCTTCTGTCTCAGTCACCTTTTGGCTGACCTGAGACTTAGATGATTGCTTTGGCAGTGATATAGTGATATTAAAAGCTCAGTTGTTGAACCTTCTGTGGAAGCTGCAGAACACCTTGCCTCTTTCTTACATGTTTCCTATTGAAACATCTTTCCCAGTGGAAGAGTACTTGTCCTGCTTTGAACAGATTATGGCGTTCTGCTTTCTAAGCCCAGGAGTGTGACTAGTGAGAAGCTCTATCAATCATCTGCTACCTTACTCTCACTCCAGCAGGAAACAATCACACACTCTTTTGTCTCTTTAGGAAGGACTTAGCCAATGTATGCATGTAAAAAAGGGTTTGACTGATGTTCTCTATCTTTGATGCACACCAGTTCTAGTGTATCAAAAAACTCTGTGTGACTATTCAGGTTCTGTGTGTGTGCTTGATTTCGGTGTTCCATGCCCATGTGCCATATTTATACTGGAGACATTTCTGAATGTTTTGATGATAGCTGCATTTTCCTGTTGAATGACACCACTGCAAGTGTATCTGAAGCTTACAGTGAAGACAAGGAAAAAAAGTGATGGCCATTCCTTCTGAGTGTGTGTTGTATATTTAAGCTTCATAGGAAAGAACTTCCCCTTTGAGGGCAGAGAAAGAGCTCTGATATCAGAGAAGGGGAAAGACTTGGGACATGGTATGGGTGGAGCAGATCCAAAGCTATTGCAGTCCAGAGCCACTCTCACAACCTGCAGGGAAATTAATGTTAGTCCTAGAACTAGGGGAAATAGTTTCTCCCCATCAAAAATAAACAAACAAACAAATGAGAGGGAAATAATTAAAAAAACAAAATCAAACCTCAGAGGAAGGGTGAATGCCACTCCCCACTCACTTCCACCCTCTTGGCAGGAATGTGGGCAGGTGCTGGATATCTCAGGTGTTCCGACTTAAAATAGGATTCCCTGTTAAGAGTATTTTTCTTGATAATACAAGCACTTAAAAGGGGGGTGTAGTTGGTCTTTGAATGTCAGTAAAGGATCTTAAGCTCTCTGCCATGGTTTTAGTTTAATGTGTATGTTTCATTTTCACTATCTCAGACCTTGAAATCAACATTTTGTTTTGATTTGAAATAACCTGATATTTCACCCCACATAGGAGGAATTTTTGTACCAAAACTTGATGGTATAAAATCATTGCCTGAGTTTTGTTTCTTGCTTCACTTGAAAGCATTTCTTTTTTAGAATTTGCATGTGTGCAACAGAGACTCTGTTGAAACGTATATTTCAATAAAACATAAAGACAGAAACAGCAAGTCAGAAGGGGTCTCCTGGGCCATCTACTCTGACCCCCAGCTCTAGCTAACTCTGCTCATGACATGCCTGCCATGTGCATGCCCAGCCTATCCTTGAACAAAAACCACACTGAATAAGGGCATCATCCAGTGTGGCTGTCTGTGACCCTCAAACTTGGAGGATTGCAGGCATCCAAGGGAATATAGGAGGGGTGCAGTAGCTCGAATTGCACTGCATTCACCTCACCCCCCTCCTCAACACTTAGACCATCTATTTTTTTTCCTTTGTGAGGCAGAAAGGGTGAAGCACCAGTGAGATTCTTTGGAGGATGGTGGTGCCTCATTCCTTCTACACTCGCCCCAGCTCTGATGATGATCTTCCATCTTTGGAGCTCAGCCAGCAAGGAAAGAACCACACTGGCTGCAAAGATAGGCAGGGGGCTCTCGGAGGTCAGAGACTCATCACCAACTGCAGAGTGCCTTTTTCAAGTTTGAGCATTACAAAGTAAAGGATGTCTGACTTGCTTGGGAAAGTACTGCATGTTATGCTTTTAGTTTCTGCAAGTGAATGGCCGCGTATATGTTTTATCCCAGAAACTGAGTTCCTTTTAATACCTAGTTCTTGTCTTGCAGTGGCTTATGAGCACATACTGTATGAGATACAATGCATAGTACCACAGCATATCAATACATGTTCTATAATAATCTGTAATATTTTATAAATAAAGTTGTGACACATTGCACAGGATGTCTGTGCTGTTACAGTAACATCATTATTGGATGATGTCTCTGAGATTTGAACACCACTTTCCTGCAAGTGTCTCCAGGTGTTGCACAACAGTTCATATAAAACTAGCAGATCAGATCATTTATGAAAACATAAATGATAAAACTGTATGAACACTTTAAAACAACACCAAAGCCACTGCTCACCATTTAAAAAGGCCAAATTGGAGAGATGTGTCTTGACTGCTTTCCAAAAATCCAGGAAAGTGGGGATCCTTCTTAGTTGTGAAGGGAGAGCCTTCCATGCTTGAAGTTTTAAAGCTTAAAATTAGCCCCTTGCACTGAGCCTGGAAAACAGCTGGCAACCAGTGCAAATATTTAATTAGATGGTTGATATGATGAGGATATTTATTTATTTATTTATTTATTTATAGCTGCTCTATAGCTTTATATAAATATCTCAGGATGGTTTACAGCAATTTAAAAGCAATTTAAAACATCTAATAACATCATCCACAGATTAAAACAGTGATACCATATGAGACAATAAATAAACATCAAATGGATCAAATTAAATCAAAATAGAACAAAGCAAAAATGACTGGAGGAATCATTAAAACTATTAATTTTAGAATACCACTTAAATAAAAAGGTTTTGAGCTGGCACTGAAAAGAGTATAAGCTCGGTGCCAGGCATACCTCTCTGGGGAGCGCATTTCAGAAACTGGGTGCCACCGCAGAGAAAGCCCTACTCCGAGTTGATGTCCTTTTTACCTCTTTTAGACAGTTCCCGGAGCAGGGCTTCTCCCGCAGATCTTAAGGGGCATGAGGGAGTATAAGAAAGGGGGCGTTCCTTCAGGTATCCTGGTCCCATGCTGTTGTGGATATTATGTGCTAGATGCTGCATTTTCTGCCAGTTTGGGGTTCTGTTATTCAAGGGTAGCCCTACATAGAGTGTATTTCAGCAGTCTAGTCATGATGAAAGCAGGGCATAAATACATGTCAGATCAAGAATGATCCCTGGTGGCAACACTAAAGTACTTTACAAGCTCTAGTTGGCTAGGTTGTGTGTGTGGAAGGGAAAGAGAGAGGGGCAGAGGTATTCTGAGTAACCAAGTAGTGTTGAAGTTCTTAGATCTAATTTCATACTTGGTGGAATTGTGTGGTACAGCTTTTTCTGGATGGTACCACTTCAAATTGTAGTGGTGAATAACTTAATTGAATCCTTTCCTGTAGTGATGGTAGTGTCTGCATTTGGGCTAAGCTCATCCCTTACCCCTGAAATGCTAGATTTCTCCTCCATGGAGAACATTCAGATAACATAGTATCTCAGCTTGAAATCTGTGTCTAAGGCAAGCCCTAAAATAAGGTGTCCTTTGTTGTGTGAACTAGCCTATGCAATTGTACAGTGCCCACTTGCCAATTCTGATTGGAGAAGTGTGTGGTGTAGCAGTTTCTAAGAAGTCAAGCTGGCATTTCTCTGCATATAGACCAGGCAATTTGGTAATCATGATACTAGGTTGGGAGCACTAATGAAGCTTTTTAAAATCCATCCAAGAAAGTTGTTGTCATCTGAGTAATACCAGTATGAAGCACAAAAACCCTCTTTACCTCACCCTGGCCCAGATGATCTTAAAGCTGTACAGACTCCCATCATACCAGCCAATGATCTTAAAGTGGCATATGCTCCCAAGGTCAGAGGTTTCCAGTCTGAAGAATTTTGATGCTGCAATATTGTCATCCAGGAATGAACTTTGAGGGTTTGCTCTTTTTTTTTTTTTTTTTTTTTGGTTTGGGATGAGATTAGCATGCACCTTGGGTTGACCCATGGTGAAATATGCTGATAACAATACTTGGAATGCTAGATTGCTTGGTCTCCAGGGTTGCCTCTGTTGATGCTCTCTCTCCATGGTTACTTCTTTTCTCATGATCAATCTTCATTACTGATTGATGCCTGTTCTCCTTAAGCACTGGCAGTTGCAGTGAGTACTCTGCTATTTTCATGTCTCAATGTAGTATACTGTTACATGTTTTAGAGGGTATTGTATACCACCATCGGATAAAACACTTCTTTCATATGCCCAACTCATATTTGCCATTTATAAAACGTTTTGTATGAATAAAATTTGTACCCCACATGTGAAAGTACCACTGCTAGTTGCTTCTCTGGCGATAAACGCAGGCACATTGACCCAGTTTAAACTGATCTTAGTCTGTTAATCTAGCCATAGGCAAGCAGTATTAGATTGTGTGTTGTTACACTGCTGCTTCTCCCAATTTCTCATGTACTCCCTATGATTGAAATACTCCCACGGCTTATAACACCAAAGTCTCCAATCTTCAGGAAACTGTGGTTCAGTCTCTGATTACAAACAGGATATGAAACTAGACTCTGATTTCCCCAGTTCATATGTAGTGGGAAACCGAGGTTTAAAACTTCCTAAAAGTTTGGCAATAAACCATTCAAGAGAAGGGAACAGGGAATGATGTGCGGGCACAATATTTGTTCCCAGTCCATAGTTTACTGGACCAAGACCAGTTATGTCTGAATCAGGCCATTGTAAAAAGACCTTTTTCTTCTGCTAAACCTTAACTCTTTTTGTTCAACAGCGATTTCAAGATTTTATTATATTTTACTCAAACTTTTGGAAGCTACCTTGATAAGTAGCCTGAGAGATGTATAAAAGTCTAATGAATAAATAGGTTCTTGTGAGATACAGTAAGATGCACAGTGCTTCAGTTTTCAAAGCATACAGTATGGTGTGTGTGCCATCCAAATACCCACGTCTGTAGAACTACTACTGTCCCTCTTGGGCAGTTATATGGGTCCAGTTCTAGGGATAGCATGTTGCCGTCTTGCATGCCACACTGCTTATATGGATCATATCAATATACTCTCAAACTGCAACACCAAATTTCAAGCTGGAAAAATGTTAGCTCTTAAAATGTTTTCTATTTTCCAAAATGTTGACATGCTGGGTATTGCACAGGGCAGCCCATGATGTCTCTGGCAGTTATATATATTGTCATCCTTGCAAACTACAGAATGTCAGGACAGCACTATTTCTTTGTATCCCATTGGAAGGGACATACCAAGGATATGGAGAATGAAGACATTTGTCTAATAATCATTCTGACCGGCACAATCTTCACTGGCCCAGAATTTGTTGTCATCAAACACTTGGTACAGTAGGTTGCAACAGTAATGAAGAAAACTTAGCATGCTAAGCTGGAAATGAGATTTCATAGAGACGTAGTGGAAAGGAAAGGAGTAAAATGGTGAAGGAGAGGTTCCTTCATGACTCATAGGCTTGTCTGATTATTTGTTTGACTATTCAGTATGGACTGAGCAGAATTGTGACACTTTCCAGTTCTCACTAGAAGTGTCATTAAAGTTGCTAACAAATCTCATATTTAATTTGCTATCGTGTGGCATTCCTGCTACACATTGAACTGGAAGGGAGAGTAGCAGATGTTCAGCAGGCGATGCATTAAATGTACATGCATGAGAAACTACTCTGTTCATAGGTGCTCATCCTATAGCTAGTAAAACTCTCTATGTTCTTCATGCCTGTAAGATCAGTTTTGCGCATTCTGTAAAAGTGTAAGATTATTACCTGCCTTTACTGAAAAAGACTGTGTGACCCAGAATTAGCCTAGACTGTAGGGTATAAACTAAGGACCATGTGGTGGCATAGGAAAAGCAACAGCCTTCCCATAGTGATTATCTGTGATGCACAGCGTTCCCCTAAATCTGTGTGGTGACTAAATGCAAAACAATGGGAATAGTCTAAGCAGAAACTTTTATTTCTTTTTAGAATGCCACTCTGTTAAACAGGGAATATGTGTGTCTTGACACAACTATTTTGTCGAAGTCACCATTCCTTTTTTATGTTTAAAGGAAAGAAGAATGTGCAGCAAAGATTTACTCAAGCCTATCATGCTAGCATGCTTATATGAGCCATTTGGTTACTTGCTTAATAGCCTGTGCCGAAACTAGTAAACCCGTTTTCTTAGCTGCTTCTTTCTTGTTGAATGAAATGGCTGATTTGGATCCTTGTAAACTTTGAAGAAAAATTAGGCAAAGTTGGTGGAGTTCCCAGATAAAAAGCTTATGCACTGAGGCTGCCATTGATAAAATTGTATCATTTTGCACTGTATACACTGAGCACATATTTGCCTGGAGGATTAGTAACCTTCGGTCTGCTTGGAAGTGGTTAATACTAATGCTTCTGATTTCCACTGTATTTCAGAGGGAAAAATCCTGATTAGTAGCACAGATTTTTGGGAGACCATTTCCATGGTATGAACACACTGACACATTGCATCTTCTGAACGAAATAATGTGTGAAGTGTTCTTTAGAAAAACAGAATAGAACTGAAACTGAAAACAGTACCGGCCCGGGCAAAGCTAGATGGCCAATTTTCAGATGTTGTACCCACAGTCTTCAAACCATGATTTATTACAATGGATTGGCAAAGCACTGTGTTTGGATCTAACTATACTTAGATGTGTATATGTAAGCACATATATGGACATACTGCTATCCTCTGTAGCAAAGAGTCCATGACACATTTGCAGTCTCCACATAGTGCTTTGCAGATTGGGAAATGTGATGTCTAAATGGAGAGAGTGGTAAGTCGTGCTGTGGCCATATTGGTATGTTTTGTCTGTTACTGCTCATTCCTTTCTCCAGACCTACATTAAATTAGAACTTTCTGCTATGTCTGGATAGGTAGCAAATCTAGTTTAATGTCAGTTAACAAACCTGAATAAGAATCCAGACTTCTATAAACCAGAATTCTCCACTTCTGTTGTCATACACATCTGTTACTTAGGTTTTCTGTGATTGTTCAATATATTATGTTGCTTAATTATGAAGAAATTCTTTTTTTTAAATATATGGACACTTGAGAACAGCAACCAACTTGTTGGATGAACTGACATTCTCCAGCCTCCCTATCCCTGCTGCGTAATCAGCAAGCCAAAGGAAAATCTCTTTCTCCATTTCCATTCCTCAAAAAGTCTTTCTCACATGCCTAGTTCTCCCACTACCTTTTTTCTTTTATCTCTCATGTTCTGATCTCTTTTCCACCCTGTTCCCACTGCTGCTGTTTATGATGAGGCCTCACCACTGCAGGCACAAAATGATGTAAGCTACTTACATTTTATGGGCTTCATTACATGAGGCAATTATTGTGCACTCGTGATTTCTCACTCACAGCAGTTTGCGGGTGCTTTATACAGGGTCATCCTCCGGAGCCTCTCCCGTGCTTTTCAGGCATTTCAGCTGCTTTCTTTTAGGGCGAGGAAAGTGTAGTTTTACCTGGAAATGGTGGAATGGATCGGAATAAGCAGCTCACGTATTTTCCCAGTTCCACTGTTCTGCGACGCCACCTTGTGCTTGTGTAATGGAACCTACAGAAAGGTGGGGAAAGGCTCCCCTGTGGGGGATCAGGAGTCGATCTTAATCCTGCAAATCTGGAAGCAGAAACCTTTGTAAAGTGGTGAGCTAAAAGCTTCATGTAGAGAAGGCCTATGTTTCAAATATCTAATTGTATAGTGACAAGTATTATGCTAGCTGTATGGAAAGCTACTGTTTGTTGATATGGAGGGAATTATCAATGTGCATTGAAGCAGAACCTTCATTTCAGATTTATTTATTTACTACACTTCTGTACCACCCAATAGCCAAACTTATCTGGGAAGTTTGCAAAATACCATTTTATTTCACTTGTCATAGTGCCAACTTTTATCATATTCTATCAGCTAACTCTATCAATTGAAGCTCTGCTAAATGAAAGCAGTATTACAATCTAGTGGCACAGATCAAGTAATTTTCCCATATTTGAGGTCTTGGGTGATTTGTCTGTTCTGCGCATCTTCTTGGAGACTGAATTATTTGGCAGGGCAGGGGGAGCTTTTGAAGCATTTCAGGAGAAACCCTTGTGGTATACCTGAAATGCTTCACTGTATTAACACAGGGCAGCACTTGGGCTGAAGCTGATCTGTCCTGTTGCTGACCCCTTAATTGCTTGTAGTTGGCTTTACTTCTTAGATTTTGGGTGTACGCTTGCATAATATTTTACATATTTGAAGATTAATTGATGCTTAAATCATGATAATGTGATCTCTCGCTTGGCATATCTAGCACACAAAGGCAGCCTTCAATAAAATATACCTTTAGGATTTAAAAACCAAAAGTTCAGTTTAAAAGTTCTGTTAAAGACTGTTTTTTGCCTTCTGGAGAAATTATGGTTGCAGGAGTAGGACTCACAGTCTGGAAGTTTGTTACATTGCATGCTTCCAGGAAGGGATCCTCTAAGCTCTACTTCGCAGAAGGCAGCGCACAGCAATTCAGTCTTTTTTTCCCTTTAGTGGAAGAAGGCATGGGAAAACATGGAAGGATTATGAGTGGAAGACATAATTGTCTGGACTCCTCATAAAACTGTACTTGAGGCAAGCTAATGGTAATATACAATCCTTGACTGATTTCTTGAGTTTTTTGCCTAGTCTGAGTTGATCATTGTTCAGAAAAGTGCAAGTGCACCTTTGGATATTTCTAGTGGGCTAGGGATGGCGAGCTTCAAATACCTGGACATTTTCTTCGGCCATTCCTTGCCCATAGCTTAGAGCCAATTTTATTTATTTATTTTGAATATAGGATTGTATATTGAAGTCTTTAAATTTTTCTATGATTCTGTGCTTAACAAGAATCGTCTTCCCTTTTTCTGATGATGATTAAGCTATTAACTGTAGCCAGTGCTTGAGTGTATGATTAAAAAATAAATGAATATATTTGACTGTCTCTCTGAGTGGTGGGGCAACATATTTTAATTCCACATGAAATCTTTTATGAGTGATACCAGGTGTGAAGACGTATAAGAAAAAAAAGTTGAGTTCTAATGGCTGCTATCTGTAAACTGAAAATCTGTCAAGGAAATCTGCCATATTGTTGCTAACATCTTATATAAGCTGGGAATGAGGGAAACTGGACAGACTATACGCAAAGTGGCTGTATTTGACATCATTCACTGGGGAATCCACTTGAGCTTTACTTAAGCTATTCCTACTTGCTAAGCAACAGCGTCTTTCATGTTCCTGTGAAAATGTAAACACACACATCAGGGTGGGAGATGAGACTTCATTTTGTTTAATTTTGTGTGTGTGTTGTACATGCTTCTATAATTTCCTTACTGTGTTCTTGCCTCCATGTGCAAGGGTGAAGGGTAGGTTTCCTTTATTAAGAAGCGCCGAAGTATAATGTGTTTAGGGGATTCTATTTCATTCATATTTTTTCACCCATAGTTTAATTTTTTCTTCTTTGTATTTTTTCTATTTAATTAGGTTATGATGGGAAATTATCTCTATTCAATAGTAAAACTCCTGACTTCGGCCAAAGCTTAAATTTTCATATGTTGCATGAGGACATAATGGCTGGAGGAATAGTTTTTTTTTTCAAAATAATTTCTTCATAAAAGCCCCTTAAAAGAAACTGTTTTCCTTCCCTATGCTGCCACCTCCCCGGCCCCCCTAATTAAACGGTTTGAATTTGCACGTTAACCGCTTGGCGCTTTCTCGGAGCCTCAGATGATTAGAAAGGGATATTCATTTATGCCTTTTAAACGCCACCCCGATTAAAATCAGAGAGATTTTTTCCTTCATCAAAATCTAACATCCTTGAAAAATTAATTTGATGCCTCTTGTTATCAATTAATTGAATCTCGTTGGGAAGGAGGCTTGTACGACGGGTGGTTAGAGCTGGTCCTTCTGTTCTTAGCTTCTTTAAAAAAAACACTCTTTTTCCCTTCTACCGCTTCTTCCAAACACTGTGACATTATAAAACTTTCTTTTATTATTTTACTCTTCTTGTAGCATAAATGAATAAAACTTGTTTCTCCCCCCACCCTTTCTTGGGGTGCCTTTATATAGAAAAGAAACCTCCTCTTCCTTCTACTTCATAAGAAGACTTTGGGAAAAAATAGTTAGCATGCTCACAATTTCTTGGCAATATGGCTGGGTTTCCATTCTCTTTCAAATGGGGATATTGGATATTTCATTTGAATCTCCTTTTCAATTAAAAACGCACTGCACCTTCTCTCAGACCTGCTTCTTTTCTCTGTCAAAGTAATTTTTTTTGTTGTAAATTTCAGTTCTTCCCACAAGACAGGCTCCCTCGATATGAATAGACTTCTACTTTATTAACTTCTCAACTCTTTGTCCCCTTTTCTGCTTTCATAGACAAAAAGCTGGAAATCAAAGGAACAGACTTGTTCGCACAAGTTTATTTAAATAATTTTAAAAGAGATAATAAACTGTTGAAATATTTCTCCTCTTCTCTCATCTAGCTGTGAAACTGTGGGGTTATATGAATTTGAGATATCCCCATTTCTGTAACAACCTGTTCAATAATATGTGCTCCTGAGTAAGTGAGGAAGGAAGTTTTAGACCGAAACAGAAGAGTATCAGCAGAGAGCGAACTTCTGTCTCTCTCAATCCTCTTTCCTGCTTTAGGAATGCTGTTCCTGTTCATGAAATTTAAGTAAAAAATGCTTAACATAGAACAAGAGTATAACCTTACACGTACTGTTCACCCAGATGCACTGAAGAAAACAATCATACTAGGGAAAGTCGAAGGTTGAAGAAGAAAAGGAAGACTGTATATGAGAGAGATTGATTCCATAAAGGATGCCAAGGTCTTGAAATTTATAAGAGCTGAGCAAGGCTGACAAGGACAAGACATTTTGTATGACATTCATTCATAGGGTTACCATAAGTTGGAGAAGATGGCACATAACTATTCACCTTAAGATTACTGTTTTAATCCTGCATTTCTTTCATCAGGCAGGATTCCCTCTGGCAGAACAATTTTCAAATTAGTGGGTTTTTTTCAATTATATGGATGTACTCTCTATTTTCCACTCTCATTCATACATACACACAGAGAATGAGAGAGAGCAAGGATGAAACCTCTACAGTTCCTAATAAGGCTTTCACGTAGGTAAAAGCCATTGGTCTGGTGAAAGATAATAGTTACAAAGACTGTCATGGCATAAAATGGTACAGCCCAGAAAGTACCGAAACCAGCTTAGCAGAAGACATGCATAACAGATACGTTATCTGGCTTCTCCACTTAGTTTGGGTCTTTCTAGGGAATATTTTTATTTAGTTGATGTGGGAAACAGGTAGATTTTCTGATTTATAATAATACTAGATGCCAAGATCAAGCACCAGTCAGATGTGGCACTTAATATAAAAATAGTCTCTAGTTTGACACATTGGAAATAAAGTGATACTGTACTCCATCATGCATGTTTGGAGTGAATGAATTGCTAATCTTGCCTTGTAGATTCTGTGCTATGAGAGGAGTTCTAACATTTTAATACTGCAAAGAAAAAAAAATGGGGAAATATATGTGATCTTTCTAGATTGATCATCACTGAATTGGGTAACGAAGAACCATTGTCTTTTAATTCCTTATTGGGGGCTAGTGTCCATTAATTCTTTATGGTTCTGTGTGCACTTGGAAAAGTAGTGTTGCCAAGGTTTGTATGTTGAGATGTATTTTTTTGCAGAGTAATATGACTGATGGTTGTTGGGGTGCAGAGGGATGTATCATATGACATATATGTATCATACAACAGAACCTCAGGTTGGGCACTGATGTCACAAGGCTTGAATTGGTCTTTGAAGCACCAAGAAGTGCTTCAACAGCTAGCTGTTCTCCTATTCTACTCTTAAGAGTCAAAGACCTTGTCTAGGTTTTCCTGTTGCTTTGCAATATGTTGACTGTGGAAGACATCTCTGAAATCAAATGGATACATCCAGTAGATGCATCCCTAGATAATCTAGGGATAATCTGCTTTTTTGGGTATGTTTTTTTCAGGGAAAACAACATAGTGGTTCCATATGCTATGTTTTTATTAAGTTGCAATGAGCAGCAGCTCTGGCAAGGAGCTGTAGCAACACTTAGCTGCTTGCTTGTGCTCTCCCTCCGCGAGGCAGCCAAAGTTGGTCTGCTATCCAGACAGGGTGGCCAAGTGGCAGCTTCTGCTTCTCCTTTCTGTGTCTTGCTTCTTTTGTTGAGCAAATGATCCATTAAAAAGGAGTGGCAACATTGTCAGCATCTGCCATCATTTTCTCTCTGGTCAGATGCATCAGCTCTATTAGCAGTGTGATGCAGTGGCCTCTGCTACTTCCTTGTGAGTACAATCTTGGTTACTGATAAGAAGGAGAGGATGAGCAAACAGGTGATGATGAATGGCGAGGACATTGATGGACCTTTCTGTGGTGCTGGGGCTTTAACACCTGGCCATGATTGCTAGATGTAAAGATAGTGGTATAAATCGTACCCCTTCATACACCAGGTTTGCTTTTTGCATGAGAAATGTAAGTTATGGAGTATCCCTAAGACCTCCATGTAATAAGAGTCCCCTGGTGACAGAGGTGGAGGATTGGATTGTGTCTACAGCACTCTGCACTAAGCGATCATGTTGTCTCCACCATTTAATGTCCTTTTCTATAGATTGTTCCTACAGGCTTCTGAATGTATAAAAAATAGCATGAATTGGCTTTTGCTCTGGGTGTATAATGCATTATGTTGAGGTGACTTCTGATGCTGGGAAATATTTACTTTATCTTAGTGTTTTTGAAAGAGATGCTCCAATTTTATTCTTCCAGTAATAACCCTGTAAGATTGGGTGGAGAGATGGTGATTTAGCTAATCCAAGCTCAGAGAGCACTCGTGTTTAGAACATCACTGGACTCCTTAGCTTTCGCCATGTTTTCTGAATAGATTGGGAATCTATCCTAATCAACTGTATTTCAGCTTCTGTACAGTCGCAGTGTTAGAGTTATTGTGGGTTTTATTACATATTTCTTGTGTCTTATACTCACTAAAGTTTGAAGGTTGTACAGTACAATCCAGTGCATGTCTACTCTGAAGTAAGTTCCACTTAATTTCAGTGGGATTTACTTCAAGAAAAGTGGAAATAGGTTTGTAGCATTTTTCAAATAGTTGCAGTAAGAGTAAGACCTCCCCAGACCATGTAGATATAAGATTTAGTACTATGCTCTTTTTCAAGTTTCTTACAGCCACAAAGTGTACTCTGATATTTAGAGGTTTTTAAGCCTGAATTTTTCACTTCACATCGCTCTCACAACATACTTAGAATTATTTATGTGTGTATGCCTCAACTTTGCTTATACACAATCAAGTTTAAAATTGATTTGTATGTCGATAGAATCCTATTTACTCTAATTCTTCATGTGGTGTGTATGTTGTTAATGTGACATAAGATGCCAAGGAGGTCTACTTGAAATTACTGCATGTTCAGGCCTATATGTGGGTGAAGTTTGTATTATAAGGTACTAAAAAATTAAGCCTGAGATTCTAGGTATGTTTATTAGGAATTAAGCTCCATTCAAAACAGTGAGGCCCATGCCTAGAGTTAGTATACATAAACACATCTTCAATGTTATAGAAAAATATTCTTTAGTCTTCATATTCAGTGAGAGTTTTCTAAGCTGAATATTTGATTGTGGATTTAGTTATTATAACATTACACATTGTTTATGATATACTATTGCTTAACAAGAAGACTAGATAGCAGAAGTAGTTTTACAAAAAAATCCAGTTTCAGAATTCACAGTACCCATTTCCTATAAGCCACACTTAAACATTGGACTCTTGGATTGGTGTGTTGACTTAAAATTTAGCCGTGAGGGATGTTATTTATTATTGCCTAGTAAACTAGATAGCTGTGTAATTTGCAGGGTTGTGTTAAGGACTTACAGGGTCCCTGCAGTGACAACAGGGACCTTGATCACTTAAGTCTGCCAGATGAAGGAAGAAAGTATCTAGTATAAAAGTATCTAGTATTGTGTACACACTGGTAGTTGGGTTATTTAGACATTAGCAAGAAAATAGTGTCTGAATAATTGTACTTGAGAAGCAGCAAAACACTTTCTTTTCCTAATTTCAGTTTCAATGGCATATACAGGAATTGTGCCATTATTTCTGTGGTGCTGGAATAGTGTTTTTATAACAGGGCTGATGCCAACAATCTTGGACCAATTCCAGAATCTAAATTTTGGGAATGAAGCGAATGTGTACAGAGGTGCTTCATCCAGTGCAGCTTGTTGCCCATTTTATGGATTGCTCTCCTTTTGTACCTAGTCAAAAACCAAACCACAATTCATTGCCTTTGGCTCTACTGTTCCCATGTTCCCTCTGCACCCACAACCATATTTGTGTCTTTGTCAGTGAAGAATAACTCTGCAGCTACTTATACTGCAATACATTGGTTGGCCTTTATGATGTCTCAAGACTTTGGTTTTTTCAGGGCTGTTTGGTGTAGTAGCTCAAACAGCTTGTACCAAGTTGTTAAAGCAAAGTGGTTTGGCTCTGCATTCCTTTTCAATGCGCAGTTTGTTCATCTCTTAGATTGAACTTGGTTCTTCAGCTATTTAAATTCTATTGAGATGTTTTCAATGAATGTTTTTTTAAAAAATGGATGTGTCAAACCAATATAATGCAAGAACAGTATGTAGAAATTTTTGAGTTGCTACATCCCCCTGTGTAGCGTACATTAGTGGCCAATTTGGGGCTGCTCTTGCTTTATGTGTGGCTTGCTGATCTTCTGTTATCTGATTGCTCTGCTAAAGCATTGCAATTGGGATTGGGGTGCCAGAGGCTGTGAAAAGGCTAGACCATTGTAGATCTGAAGAAAACTATACAGTGGGATTAATTGGTTTGTGAGTACAGAGCCTATTGCATATGCACAATCATAGTTGCAGAATTATGTTGATACATCATCAGTGTCGTAACAGCAATTGAACTGCAGACTGTGCAGTTTTGTTATGCACCGTCAAGACACCCTGCTACCCCGGCAAATCCCTTGGCAAATCTAGCCCTGCCTTCTCTGATCAGATTAATGCTGGCAACCAGTGTTCCCCTCTCATTACACTCTAGGATGGACACAGCAAGGAAAGTTCTGCTTCCCTCCAAGGAGGTTTTCTTCCAGCTGCACACATGCGTGGCTTTCTGAGTCTCCCAAACAGCCAGGCGGGAGCCCCTGTGTGTGCAACGTCACTATTTAATTAGTCGTCCCTGATTAACAAAACTTGGCGTTCAGCTTCCTTCTGCCCTCATCTTTCCTGGCTTCGAATCAATGGCTTTGATATGCTAATTAGGGAGTAATTTAATTTCAAAAGGCCGCAATTAACAAGGGTGTTGTGGACATGCTGTAGTTAAGCGGCGTAATCTAATTTGCATTAGTAACAAGCAGGGACTAATTAGAAGCTTAATTAGACACTTAGATGGCTCTTGTGTTTACTTTCTTAATGAGATGGAGTGGGGCTCTTTTTTTAATCTTTTCAAGAGCTCAGCAGAAAGCAAGCAGTGGGTGAAACAGGAATGCCAACGCCTGGCACCTTTTCAGTTGCTGTAGGCTGCAAAAGCAGGCCAGTTGCCTCACCCAGTCACTCTTCTCCTTAGAAAGCAGGAAGTCTTCCAGTCCTAGTTCGGGTATCTCACATGGCACAGTCATGGCTGAAAACACTGTGCTGGCTGAAGGAGGATTCAGATGTTGGCTTCCTCTTCCACTTAAGAAGAGGAATAGCAAATTGAATTCCTGATACATTTGATTGGTAGGGTATTATTTACTACTGTATTCTTGATATGGTATTACCTGCACTGACTGTCAGTGAAATTCCAGTGTTTCAGGCTTTTCCAACTGTACCAGAATATGCCAGAGATGGAATGTGGAGTATTTTTATGCAAAGGCATGCTACTGTTCTCCCATGGGAAGTCAAACAGGTATATTGGATGTCAGATTCTTGTGACAACTGGATGCTCCCCTACTGATGTGCTAAGATCTTGCTTCAGTTGTTGGAGTTGCAGGAACAAATCTTGGCTAAATCTTGTAGGAGCTTTTTCCTAAGCTAACAGCAGTTCCATGAGTTGAATATTTCCTGTGAAATGTTGACTATCTAGAAATTCCTTGTCTCTGCGAACTAGATTTTCAAATTGTATTTCTTTAGTCAAAAATAGATTCCTCTGTTAAAATGGAAATCACTCCACAATTTCTTGGCATAGACATAAGGAAAAATAGGAAATGCAACTCTATACAACTTATTCTAACCATCACTAGCTTTTGTGGGAGAACTCCTGTGGAATTTGGAGAATTATTAAAAAATGGAAAGTGAAGAAACCTGGATGTGGTTTCACATGTGCTACATTGTTAGTTTCTTAATTAAAATCAACATAGGAAACAACAAAAAACTGGCAAAGGAACAGGTATAGGAACAGTGGTCTAGAACTGGGATTTCCTTTATTCTTTTAACTACTGAATTAGTACATGTGGAGGCCTCAGAGGCAACTTCTTCCAAAATAAAAAAAGTTACTGTTAGATGAAAGTAGTAGATGAAAGCATCCATAGGTGTGATCCCATTAAAGGGGGTGCCTGGACTAAGCCAATCCTTGCTTCCTTAAATCTCCTCTAATTTACTGTAATGCTTTAAATTCATTTTAGCTCTTGCAGATTTTATTTTCTAATCCTTTTCCACATTTCCATGTGTTTATGCGTTAATTAAAGGGTAAAAAGCCACTCTGAGCAATCCCAGGTTGTTCTTCTCCTGAACCCAAAGCCTTTTAAGATTAAGGAGCTGTTTTCTAAAGTCGTCTTAGTGCCTAGATATGAGAAGGAATACTGTTCAACTCTCCACATATTGGAGCAAAAACTGTGTCAGTAAAGGTGCTTGAGAGAAAATACTGGCACTTCCATGAGCACCTTTTTTCTTTCATGTACCTATGAAAACACATTCTTGGATAGTTCTAATACTACTTTAGAGCTCAAGTTCTGAAGTGCTTCAACAGATGTTTCATTTATATTTTAATTTATTAGATTTATATCCCACTTTTTTCTTAAACTCAAAGCGGCTTATATCATTTGCCTACTCCTGCTCTCAGTCTTATCCCTACAACAACCCTAGGCTGTCTGGTAGGGTTACCTAGGAAACACTAGGTAGGCTGGACTGAGAGCATGTGACTGACCCAAAGTCACCAATTTGGTTCCATGGCTGAGTTGGGACTAGAACCCAGATTGCCTGAGTACGAGACCTGCACTCTTAACCACTATACCACGGTGAAGTTGTTCAGTGGAGGAGGGATAAGATCAGTAACTTGGTCATGGAGGCTTAGAGAAAGCATCAATACCTAAGAATTTCCTGATCACATGTAGGAGAAATATATATACTTCAGTGTGTTTGTGTAGCCTCTTTTTCCAGAGGTGCTCCAAACATGTGAATATGTAGTAGATTTGGAGTATGACATTTTTCATTTTTCCTGCTGCCCCACAATCTATGTAGGAAGGAGGTATGTCTGTGGAAAAAAAAATCCTTTAAAAACATAGAGTTACATGGAGTTCCTTCTAACTGTCTGCCATCTAATGGACTGATCAGTTTGATAATTACACAATAATAGCAGCACTATGATTTCAGATCCTCTCAGACCATCAACTGGACTCTGAAAATAAAACTTGGAAAACAAATACCTGCTCAAGTGAAGATGCTGTTTGTGATACTGTAATATGATTAGTAAGGATAGTTACTAATGATAATTCTGTTCTTCAGATCACTTTTTGTTTGCATAGAGTTTATCTTTCTGGAAAATTAAAAGTTTTGCTTTGACTGTTCTTAAGGAAAGCTGAACGGGGAACTCTTGAAAGCCCTTCCCCCACGTAGGCAATCTGGTGCCTTCAAGATGTTTTAGACATTAGTTCACATAATCTCTGACAACTGGCAAGGCTAATAAAAAAATGTCTGGATTAGCTGTTATACCTTTGGCTATGCAAATGTTGGAAGGACTCTGTAATGATGTATACTGTTGTAATCATAAGAAAAAGTTTTAAGTGAGACAATAGACGTTTAGCTGCACTAACTGTTGCCAAAGGGTGTCTGTGTGATAGTTTAACTGTACACTGATATATTTCATCCCTTGCCTTTACAACTTTGAGGGAAGACCTTTCCGTCTTTGGCTTGGGGTGGTAAACCCAGTTCTGTGCCTGGCCTCAGTCTCTTCCTGTCTCAGTATGTCTGGAGCCTGAAGGAATGTATTGGGCAAACCGGTTTGGTTGAAATGTTGGGAGGGGTTAAAATTGCAGAGCTGGAAGCTGAATGGGAATTGCCCTAGAGCTGTGTGAACTTGGATCTCTAGGATTATGCTTATTAAAATATGACAGGAGTGTGTTCCGACTTCTAAGTAGAAATAAACATTTGCCAGTAGTTAAAAAGCTCATTCATCCTCATCTTTCAGTTGAGATTCAGGAAATTCAGAAAAGTCCCCCAAAATCTGGGAAAGTATATGAATTACTAGGGATTAGGAAGAGATTCTCCTTTTTTATCTTGAGATGTAACTCTTCTTTACAATCTGAAACCACCACGGGAAAAATAACTTTTTCCCCTCGGTACTGGGAAATTGAAATGCCTGTGATACTTTATCAAATGTAAACTGATTTTACTGCTTTATCATAAAATATACAGAGTATAACCTGATTAGCATATACAATTGTACTGTTTCATAATATATAAAATAAAACATATAATAAATTGAGTACTTATGAAATTTACAGAACAATCCTATACTTTTTATTATTACATATTTATTGTATTTTTATACTGCCCGGCTGCTGGATTCTCTATTTACTCAGAAGTAAGACCCACAGTGTTCAGTGAAGTCAGGTAACTGCATGTAGGGAGCCTTAAAAGAATAAATGCCTTATTTTATTTTGGTTACAAGCAACATCGTAAATATACATAATACTGAGCAGAACTTCAAACTTCTGCTCTCTGTGGTACTTGAGCTACTTAGTTTTTGCCTTCTAGAGAGAGAAAAAAGAAGTGGGGGAATTGACCAGAAGTAGTCTAACAGCAGCAGTTCACAAGAATTGAAGGCCCTGTGTAATACTCTATAGATGCAGAAATGCATCTTGAATTTGAGTGTTGCATTAGTGATTATTCTAACAAGAATCATCTAATGCTGTAGATTGTTTTACATAAAAATCCTCACCCTGTTTTGTTTTCAAATAGTAAAACTTTGTCCTAAGCATTTCACTCATTCCAAATGAGACAATATTCCTTAAGGTTTTTTCCAGTGTTTCTTTACATTTCCATTTTTCCTGATAGAAAAACAAGGTCTTCCCTTCAGGCTTTTTTCAGGTTTTCACATCCTTTCCCTGTTGGAGATTAGAGGTTGTTGCATGTAAAAATGGTGCTGGTGATAAAATATTCTCTGTACAGAATTTTAAAACTGATTGCTATATTTTAATACTGGAAGGAAACTTCTAGATCAGATCAGTTGTGGACTCTGGGCTCAGGTTGTGGACTCTGAAGTCAGGAACTGTGTATATGTACCTGTGTGTAAATAGTGTCTTCTGCAATGCATATGTTATAGGAAGTGGGTGCTTTGCTCACACACACACAAGAACCAGGAACGATTTTCTCTGCAGGCATCATAACTGTTCTTGTTTATAGCATTCCTATTTTCTGAATGATCTAGATTAATTGCGGAGTGAGTCCATGGTCTTTTGGCCTTTCAAATTTGGGCTAAGCTTTGCACCCTCTTAGACCATGTACTGTTTACGGAATATTTCTAACGGGCAAATTTTTCTACCTTTACTTTGCCTTTTTCATACCTCAGAGGCAGATGAGGTAACTCAGGCAAATGTGGTGTTCTGTTATGCTTCAGAGTCTTTGATCCTTTGGTAGCTTGTCTGTTCACAAAGAAAGGCGCATCCATCCTTCCGCCTGCTTCCCATGGGATAAGTTAAATTTTGGCTTCCCTCTGGAGTGTTACAGTGTCATTGGTCTTTTGCTTTCTTCACTCAGTGTTACTTGGCTGTGGGGCAGAAGACGTGGATGCAAGTGACTTGTGTGAGTGTTGTTCTTCTCTGGTTTGTGCAGATTAAGTGTGTGGCAATTGTAAGAACAGAACGTTGAGAGCAGAAGGTTCCATGACAGTTAGAGATGCTCACTGGGGGAAGACGTGAAGCCATGGAGTTTCTGGTTGCGCTCAGTGACAAGTACATACTTGGCAAGAGGCGGTGTTCACCAGGCATTCCCAAGAACAAACCTCAGGGGAGTGAGGTGATGAGCTTCTGCTGGCAGCAGGAATCTGTATTAAGGTATTTGTGCGGTTGAGATAAAGCTTGACTACCTAGAGAAGGGCCTTCTCTGTGGTGGTGCCCTGACTCTGGAACACGCTCCCCAGATCAGTTCTCCTGGCCAATGCTTTATTCCTTTCGGCATCAGGCGTAAACCTTTTTATTCTCCCAATATTTTAGTGCTAATTTGTTTTAATTGGTGGTTTTAAACTTAACATTGGATGCTGTGCTACTCTTACCTATTTTTATTCAATTTAATGGATGTTGTTGTAAGCTGTCCTGAGACGTCTGTGATGGGACGGTATTGAAAAGTTTTAAATTGATTTTAAAGAGTTGATTTTAAAAAAGATTTTGGATTGCGTGGAGATGGACAGATTGACTTTGTCTTTGAAGGAGAAGGAAGAGACATACTTGTATCAAACTTGGAATATTTTCTGTCATTGGTTAGAGAAACGGGACTATGTGTAGAACTGAATATGGTTGTTGAATGTCGACCTAGTATGTCCGATGTCCTGAATAATTGTTGTTTTTAGTTTTGGATTTATATAGAAAATAAGAAAACTTGTTTAAAAAAAAAGAAACATTTTAAATAAATAAATGTCAGTAGATCCTTTTAACACTTCCTGTAAGCAACACACCTTGCCTCTCTTGTTCTGAGGTGTGTGGATGTCTTGGAATGGCGACAGAAATAAAGAAAGCCACTTTAGGAGGCTGTGTGGTATGTGTGAGGGTATGCTATTCAGAGAGGAGAAATCACATGTTAAACCCTTGGTGAATGACTTTTACCTGCAGTAGTTGTCAAGAACAAGGGGAAATATTTGATTTTGTAGGTTAAGGGAACAAGAAGCAAAAGGATTGTTTCAAGAGCTTTATGAGGAGAGTGTATTTGAGAGACTAAACATCTTCAGAAAGTTTTTGTATATGATAAAACTCTAATTAATAGCAACTTCAGAGTACAGCTGTCTTCTAGAAGTGTTTATGAAGAGAAGTCATCATTACTGAGAATTTTAATAGATATTGTGCTGCTTTAAGGGTAGAATTTGTGTGCAGTTACACATGCAAGTGTCTTATCTGTACTGAGACAGGTTTAACACAACTCAGATGTGGATGTTCCATTTAAAAAATGGAAGGCTAACACATATGCTGTTACATGTACTTGCTCTCAGTGGGAGATCTGTTCATATTGCCAAATCAGCTGATCTCTGTGCTCCCCCTTCCAGGGAAACTACAGGCATCCATCAGTCTGTTAATTGCACTAATTAGAGAGTGCGGAGGTGTTAATTGGAAAACCCTGGTATTGTGCCTGTTTAGGGGAAGAAAACGTCAATAAAAATTAATTGATGACTTGGCATGGCATGTGCACTTCACAGGTTAGCAGAGAGTCAAAAGATGTCAAGGCAAATGTTACTGCTCAGATTAAGCAATTGTTAATTAAAAAGCAGTGGTAATTAATATGCCTTTCTACCATATGGCATTGAGTCTCTCTCTACTCTTGTAACTTTCTCCTTCCTTCCTTCCTTCCTCCCTTCCTTCCTCCCTCCCTCCCTCCCTCCCTCCCTCCCTCCCTCCCTCCCTGACCCTCATTCATTGCCAAATAAAAGGTGCATTGAAACAAATATGGAAAGTGAAATGGAAGAGCAATTGTTGAATAAAACTATTTTGATTCTGGCTGCAAAGAACATCAATTAGCAATTTGTTCACAAAGTTCAATTAATCATTGAAGGATGAATGTTTCTCCCACGCACCCACCAGCTTTCTGTGTTGTTTGTATGTGTGATTACCTATTCCAGAAAGGCTCAAAAAATGCTCATTTACATTGTTACTGCTCATTTATTTCTTTAATTTTGAAATTGCCTTGCACTGATGTTAGGCTTTTACAGCAAAGAAATGCTATCAGGTTCCTTTCTATCTAGCCAGTTCACAATTCTTACTAGCTGCCATTTTGATATATCCACCTGCAGATGCCCTATGTTCTGAGCATGGACAAGGCTTGTGAAAGCTTTTTTGTTTTGGTCAGAGTCTGGATACATTATCAGGACTGTAACTGTGGGTATGGGAGAAAGTTGCCACTTGGCTATACCCACATGTCTTTGCCTACATTTCCCTGAACAGAAATATGATGTCATAGTAGTTGAAGAATAGAATTCTGTGTATGTGTTTATGCTGCAGGAATAGGTTGTACTTGTAAGAACAGTAGATTCCAATCCTTTTTAGAACCCTTGACAGGA
Organism: Varanus komodoensis; assembly: GCF_004798865.1. Classification (NCBI taxonomy): domain Eukaryota; kingdom Metazoa; phylum Chordata; class Lepidosauria; order Squamata; family Varanidae; genus Varanus; species Varanus komodoensis. Next base: position 126,320,668 of record NW_025335268.1, read on the forward strand.
AACTTACAAAAGTTCCTTAGGTATAAGTTCCTTTAAGCCTTTGGTGGAAAAATGATTTCTAGGCTTTGGGGAAACCACTGATGGCTCCCTGCATCCTTTACTGATGAGTGTAATCTTGCTCATCTTCTAAAGATAAACTGTTTGTTCTCATTTATAAATAGGAAAATAAGGCAAAGCAGCCGCAGTTCTTCAAGCTTTACAAAAAGGTAGCATTTATTTAAAGGCAGGTATCTTCTGGAAGTGCAATCCCACTAAGAATTGCTGGTAACAACGTAAATAGGTATAGACTAGTCATAATGGAATAGCTTGGAAGCAAAGTAGCTGCTTTCATATACTATATGTACAAAAGTAGAATTAAATACATTTGGAATAGCAATCTGACTTCATTCAAAAGCTTTAAGTTGAATCAGGCTGCTAGGGTCAGTTTGCTGCTTCCTGATACAATTCTCTTTCTCATGGGCCTTCTCTACACAAGGCATTTATTGTGTGCTTGTGATCCCTCATTCATAAAAGTTTGTGGGTTCTTTACTTGATGAAGTCATCCTCCCAATGTCCATCTTATGTTTTTAGGGCTTTTTAAAGAGTGGGCGTTATGTGGTGTTTTCCTGGGTGACACCATTATTCACTACAGAATCCTTGTGAAAAGTCTAAATTCCACTCTGTACTACATTGCTATCTTGTGTTGTGTCATGGGACATATAGAAAAGCAGAGAAAACCCCCCCTTGTGTGGAAGAAAACCCCACCCCTTTGTTAGAGAACCTTGTGTAAAGGAATGCTCTTCCTCCCACAAAGCAAACAGAAGAAGCAGCCTTGGTAAAACATTGAGTTAAATGCCTCATGGCAAAAAGACCTTTATTGTGTGAGATCTTAGTGTGCTGATGTGTTTAAATGGCTTACCATGTGATCCTTTGCATATTTACTCAGAAATAAATCCTACAAGTTGAATGGGTCTAATGATCAGGTAAGTGACTACAGGATTGCAGCCTAAATGTATGTTTCGCTGTGGTCTGGTTCAGACATGCTCCAGTCTCCTGACCATGCTTTGCAGGTTAACAATATGCTGTGGGTTTACCTCCTCCCATCCATGCACATGGTCATCCCATGCACAGATTCTAACCTTGTTTCCTAGTTGTTCCACCAGAGGTTGCCATGATCTCTGAATCGGGCAACTTGTGTTTAACAATAACTATTGGTTGCCTCCATACAATGGATTTGGATGTTCTGACAACTACTTGGTGACTAAGAAACAGATGAGGGAATCCATGCACAAGAAGGGAGGTGGAAGCTTTGGCAAGTTGTCAGTTCTCTAGCGTATGACAACGTCTGGTTGAGGCATGCAATTCGTAAACAAATTGCATATAAACAGGTCTGGGTCTTTTCCACATGTGGCTGAGAGACTGTCTAGATTCCCATCTTGAGCTCTATGGAAGAAAGTGTACATGTGTTGAACATGGGTTAGGGAACCATATATAACTGCAGCTCCTTTCCATGAAGAAGTATGAATCAGTCTAAATTGTGACAGGCTTAATGTGCACATGCTCTGATGTACCCTTTCAAACTATTGCATGCAAGGTGAACTGTAAGCTCATTAAGGTGGGAGTAACCTATTCCTACAGTGAATTAGTATCTGGTGAGCTGAGTTGTCTGGGTACTATATTTATCTTAAAATGCATCATGTTCTCAGTGTTATTTTAAACTTTTTCCTAATCATGGTGTGTTAAAAACCAATAACTTGAGTTTAAAATTACTTTTAGGGTTGCATTTTGCTTGGCAACCCTCAAATTCAGGAATAAGCCTGCTCCCTCCTGTACTTTCCCTACATAGACACACACACACACACACAATACATACATACGTGTATGTGTGTGTGTGTTGCTGTTATTTCTCAATAGAGGGCTAACTGTCTGAAACATCCCTCTAAAACTGTAAACGGCATATTCTTAAGGCTTCATGGAATATACTCTCACTTGTCTTGGAATGTTTTTCTTTTCTTCAAAACTGATTTTCTCACAAATTATGTACTTGAAGAAAGCAGTCAAATGCATGAAAGTTTGATAATTGAAATTAGTAGTTCAAAAACTTAAATAAGATGAATCTTTTTTGATAGTTGTAAAAAGGATTTTTACATAGGATAAGTTGCTAGTTTTGCAAACAAACTTGTAAGCGTTTGGTTTCAATAAGATTGCACCATTTGTGCATACCTTGTTCAATTAGTGTGGGAAGCATTCAAATGTTTGGGTACTATGCATATAGTATGGGCTCAGTCTGGAATGTTGTTGGCATTACTGTTTGCTATTCTCCAGACCACATAAATATTTAGCTGCTGTCCATCTTAAGACTGAAAGCACAATTGGTGGTTATTATTTCATTTTAATGTTCTGTATTGTGTTTTGCTTGTTGTTGCTTATATTAATGTCTATATTGGTAGTAGGCAGGAATTTTTTGTTATTTGTATCCTGTATATTGGAATCATCAGGATTTATGGCTAAACCTACTGGGGAACAACAAAGATTTTCTCAGTCTTGTATTTGTTCCTTATGGACAATGAGGAAAGATTTCATGAAATTCTTGGAAGCTCATGTGCAGTTCAAGTTTTTAAATATTTAGTACTTTAAGAAGTCAAAACTAATTTTGGAGCATGACCCTTCTTGCCTTTAAACCTTTTTTCTTGTAATGAACATATCTTCCCATACAATACATTCTCCTTGTTGGAACTTTGGAGTCTTAGGCACAGTTTTGTGCAGGTTTAGACAGGAAAAAAGGCTTAAAATGATGTGTAGGTATTTTCTGTCCAAACTTTTGTAGGATTATGCCATTAGAAGACCATGTCCCATATGCAAATATATACGGAAAGTTTTCTCCTTCTATGATAGGTAAGAATATGAATTGTCTTAGGCCAGGCATCTAGCTTGGTGTTGTTCACTGATTGGCAGTGACTCTCCAGGGTGTCTTGAAGAGGTCTTTCCTGTCAGTTATTACTTGACTCTTAAATAGAGATGCTGGAACCTGAACCTGGGAGTTAATTCATGCCAGGTGAATCCTCATCACTGCACTGTTTCCTTCTGAAATCTACAATAGCCGTGCATGGTACAATGCCTGCTGTTCTGGGAATTTTGGGGGCGGGCGGGCGGGGGGCATTTTTGGCTTATATCAGTGTCTGCCACAGTAGCAGTCCTCAGATAGTCAAGAGCATACTTAAATGAGGACTCAGAGAGGAGGAAAGTAGGAGCTTAAAGCATCATAGGGAAAAACTTGAGAGGCAAAAACATGGATTTTCTTTTTCAACCTAAGCTTAAGGATGGACACAGCTCCCAATTTTTAAGCCACTTGATTCAGCCTAGGTGGTTCTCTTAGGTAAAGCAGTTTTACATATAACACAACATGCATTGGGGTTTGTGTCATAATGCTTATATGCACTTGTAAATATTGTTGACGTGCATAGAAAGCAGAAGAGAACCATTTTCTAGCCGAAGTAACCTTAGCATTTGCAGTACTGATACAGAAGAAAGCACATTAACACTTGATGCGTCTTGATAGTGGCATGCATAACAGTGTTTCTTGCCCAGGTTCCATACCACATCAGTACTGCTTGGATGATGGATTGGTAGTTAGCTCTTCATTCAACTGCTGTTAGTGTGGTGTGGAATCCAGTCTTGGGGAAGCAAGAAATGGTGTACCTAAAATATATGAATATGAACAAGCTAGGGCTATTTGCTTGATGAAATGTTAATTGAGTGTTTGCGTTTGAATTATTTGAGCTGCCTATTAATAATTGTTTTCAAGGGAAAATTCTATTTTGATTTTGGATGATGTATACCTGAAACATAGCAGGTAGTTCCTTGGAAGAGGCATTCCTTCTGTGTAAGAGAAATGGGGGAACATTATCGCATAGAATTACCTCTTTAGATATAAGCACAATTCAAGTAGCTTCAAATGTTTAAGACAAGGTATTTATGTATTGCTATCTGGTCTTTTCCTGCCTCCCATAAAAGACTATTCTATAAGTATGTTAATAGGAAAATTGCTCTGGAAAGACCGGAAATGTAAAATTTCTGGAAATGTTGAAGCTGTAGGGAACTTACAAAGATTTTTTTAACATCCTCAGCATATTTATTTTACTTACTCTTTAGATCAATAATTTTAATAACATATGGCTTTCTGATGTTATTTAAAGACACCCCTTTCTTTCTTGGGCTAGTGTCCTAGGAACTATAGCTTGGAAAACCCATTCCAATGTCAGAGACAGCACTGAAACCTCAAAGGTGGGAGTTGGAGATCTGACTCCTGACCATACTCTCCTGCCCTCCACACAGGCAGAGCCATACTGGCTGCTTCTCTGAGGCTGGGAAATCAGTGTTGGAGAGGAGGAAAATGAATTATTTACAAAAGGGAATAAATGTCACTTTTTAATAATAGGTTGAGCTTGCTTAAAGATTCTTAAATAGTTGTGGTTACCTTTCCTAATGGGCAAGAACATTTTCCTGAGCTAAAAACATGCTCAGTAGCTTTTCTTTCAGACCAGATTTCCTTAAACTCCATTCCTGTCAGTTCCTCATAAGGAGCAGCAGATGCTGTACTCCTGTCTTCATTGGCCTTCAGCTCTTCTTGCTTCTGATGTTTTGTGGGCTACTAGAATACGTATTGCTATATTTGGTATATTAAATTTAAACATATAATTTATTCAGACAATAACTAGAAATATACTGAATTTATTTTAAATGTTTTAATTAAAATTCTGATTTCATAACTAAGTTATGCATAATATATTTTATGACCTTAAAGTATATTTAGATCTGTAAACAGCATTTTTTTTTAAAAAAAGTATTGCGTATTTTTCAAGTGTTCCCCAAATTTCCAATTTCTTTAGAAGAAAATAGAGAGATTTTTCCTTCCCTGCAGTTTTGTTACTGACATTGCATACTTATACCCAAAATGCTCAAAGGTGCTCATGGGGAAAATGTTCTTAATATTGATTTGATAGGAAGGAGCTAATGATAAATTGGAAGCACAGGTAGTAGAAGTGTAGGGAAAGGGATAAGAGTATTTGGATCCTGAAGGTCCTGGCCTTGTTTATATAGCTGACGTTAAAGCATTTTTCACAAAACCTGTCAGAAGCTTGTATGTAATCTTACTTGACAAAGTAGCTTTAAAAAACTTGTGTGGAGAATGTAACACTAGTTTAGAAGTACACATGCTTGAAAAGCTCTTGCCATGAAGCTTTGTAGTTACTATGTGGCTATTAAAACTGAATTATATCCCTATTTTGTTTGCAAAATATTTGCCTTTTTCCCTATTAACTTTGTAACTCCTGCTGCTCAAGCAAACCCATTTTGGGCTCCAAATGTTTCCTCTGTGGCATCCCATTGTTTGTCTAACATCACCTGAAGTGTGTATATTTTCATTATAACCAAAAATGCTGTAATCTCTATGCCCTTGAATTCTCCTGCAGCTACAAGTATGTCATTCAGTGTGTGTGCGCGTGTGTGTGTGCGCGCATGCGTGTGTGTGCATGCACGTGTTTGATAGTGTGTGGGACTACAGGAGGGAGTCGACAACTCCACATGGGAATTAATGTCATTCATACACCCTGCGGAAATGACTTTTGAAATGCATATAATCTCAAACATGCAAATGAGAAGCTTGCTTCACCCTGTTTAATATGAATGATCAGCTTCTGAATAGCTATTATTACACGCCACATTTCAGCAATTATGTTGTTCCCAGTTTGTCGGTCTATAGTGCCAAAAAAGAAGGGGAAAGAAAATATATAGGGAAGAAAAGGAAGAAAAAAAGAAATTTCTCTTCCGCTGTCAAACTTGTTGACCTCTGGTCTGATCAGTCCCAACTGAGGGTTTTAGGCTTTGCTTCACTGTACTAGGAAGGAACTTCCTTGAAGGATGACTGTTGTTGTTTTCTTTGTTGAGAAACAAAATTAAAATGAGACACCCTGGTGTGTCTGTTGCATGTTAACAGTTTTGTTTTACTGTTAGTTTGATTATAAATAGGTTTATTAGGCAGAAATGGCACTCCCAGAATCCGGGTAGCAAAACATTTGCCCATTGATCTTAGCAGAATTGGTGTTATTAATTTAAAATAATCGGTGTTTCCTCCTTTAAATTCATATAAACACTTCCTATGCTACTGTGGTAATGTGAACACATATTAGAATCTGTTTTCATTTTGTCCATAAAGTAAACCACTAGTTTCTGTGGTTGAAAACAGAAGCTTGAAAATCTATGTTGTGTTATCAAGGATCCCAAGCCAGAAACTTGGAAAACAGAACTTCCACTATATTTCACAATAAGTATCTCTGAATACCTTCTCTGCCTCCAATATCTGGCATTTCAAACTAAAAATGTTTAACCTGATGCCCTTTGGGTGTTTGGACTCAAATTCGTATAAAGTCTGATTGGCTATGCTGGTTGGTAAGAAATTATGGGAACTGTAGTGCAAAACTTTTGAAGTTGCATGTCCACATTCTAGAACATCTCTCACTGTGACCCTAGTACCAGTGGTGGGTTGAGTCAGGGAACGCAGCTCCTCCAAACAAATTCACTCAGAAGCTGATTTTGAATACATGTGAGAAATAAAAGTAAGACTTAAAAAATAAGACACCTGCAGCTGTTCTCTTCTAGCTCCTTCAGAAAACTTGTCCCAGAGATTGTATGTTCTAGCAGTGGCCTCATGCCAACTAATAGAACAGCAAAACATTCCAGAAATGCAGGAAAAGGTTGAGGTGTGTTTGCTTGTATAGAAGGAACACACAAAATCACTTAACAAGAATCTGTGCTGCACTCATGCTACCAGGTGAGCTTGGGAACACAAGAGCAGAGCAGGCAAGACCACTGACTATGATGCATGGCCACTAAGCGGAGTTTTCCAGCTTGCTCTGTCTCACCCTAAAGCCCAACTGAGGGATGGAGGGTGGATTTTTGGGTTGGGAGACACGGGCCTGATGACCTTCATCCTCCTATCCTGTAGTTACTTTAAGTTGTTATGAAGCTTATATCTTTTAGGACTGAAGAGGAATATGTTTCAATCCAATTTACATGCCCCTAATATATTTTAAGTTACAAAGGTGGTCAGACCTCTAACATTTTAAAGGATCCTGCAGAAGAAGAAACTGAGATTTGTGCTGAACTTGCCTGCAGAGTGTGTTGTGAGAGAGTTATTCTCTCCCTCCCCCTGCACCGCTCACATTCTCTCGTTGTTTTGAAAAGTTCAAAGATGTCTGCCAAACTCAGGCCTGAGCCCAAGGGCTATAGCATTATAGTTATCAGTGGCAGTGTGTGATTTTTGCCATTTATCTCCTCTCCCTGGCTGCTTCTCCCTTAGAACTCCTTAAGGGGGAGATTCTGGCAGTCATCAGTGTTCAGTCAGAGGTTCTCTCTTCTCCATAATCCTTGGACTGCTAAGCAATCGTTTCCTTGGCTTCCACACAGTTACTTTCTGATTCTGGAGCAAATCGCCCCCTTTAGCAGGAGAGGGGAACCTCCTTAAGTCCAGGATGAAATTCTCAGGCTTACATTTGTGGTGGGAAGGGGCAAAGGGGTGGGGGCCAGGCGTACCACCAATAGCGACATATTGTAGTTTAAAACTCTTACTGCCAGTAACTAAACCACTGAAAGATTGGTGTTTAGGGGGAGAAGAGTGGTGCCAGACCCACTTGCCAGGCCAGGTGCCAGGAGGAGAGTAAAGAAATGGAGAACACTTTACCTTTTTATGTGCAAAAGCTAGAAGATGCTGCATTGTTTGATCCAGTGTCACAACTCCTGTAATGCTAACATCTAATTTCGACAAGGGGATAGACGATTTTTGGGTGGCTTTTGTCCAACCTTGCCCACATTCCTGGTGCCTTCTGTAGCAAAAATGTGTCATGCAAAGTCGCTCTTGGATATCAGGTAAGTTTAAAATCTGAGCTCTTTTCTAGTAGCTCCTTACCAACCTGGCAGCTTCAATGAAATGTTAGGGTTCTATTTTCAAAATACGTTTAGCCTTGCCCTGCCAAGTTCTTTCAAAGAATCTAGCTTTAGATGGTCTCTGGTGAGTTCTTTCTGGCACTTGATTATTGGTTTACTACAGAATATGCTTGTGTGGTTTGTACACTTTGCACTTGACTAGGAGTAGTTCAGTTCTGTCTTGCTAGCTGAGTTTCCTTGAATGCTTAAAAGCATGCCTAATGCAAGGGAATGGATAAACTTGGAGTGAAAGAACATGGTTTAGATGAGGGATTTTTGTGGTATTGATGGCTCTCAAGTATCTTGCACTTCTGCTGTATTACTCGGTTCTTCTCTGGACTGCAGCTAACTTTAGAATGGATTTGCCTCCTTTTAACAACATATCCCAATAGACTGTTATGTGGACTACTGAACTAGAGATAGTAAAGATTTTTGGCTAAAGTATGCTCTTTTATTTTTCTTTTGTTTATTGATACTTATAATTTTTGTATTGTTTATTAATTGGTTTTCTGTCTGGCACTGAATAAAAGCACTATAGATAATTTATTGTAGTGTTTGTTTTTCATATTTTTATATTGCATTTTTGTATGTCAGTATTAGCTGGTTTGGGCTTCCTTTTGCAAGGAGAACTTTAAAAGGAAAGAAATAGCAGCAGGAGCTGCTTCTTTTGATCTTTAGAACAAAACAGAGCAAATAGCGGCAATTTGTTTCTCACTGAAGTGGGATACAGAAGTTATGTACTTTTAGGGTGAGGTTGAAGTTGGAATAAACGCCTGCTATTTGAAAAAGGAAGGTCCCCTTCCATTTCTTAACAGTATAATGCATGATGTATGATTAGCATATCCTGCCCTGGTATTTGTTAACTCTCCATTTTCAAACAGTCCTGTGTAGAGCATGGGGGCAAAGGTCTTTTCATAGGTAAACATTTCCTGAAATACCCCTAGCTTTCTGATGAAATTTTAGTTCCTCCAAAAGTGTTTTTTGCTGACTACACGGTTAACTAAGAGATTTGGCAGTCTTGTGATTAAACATGGGAAGTCCTTTGCCTCAGGGTGCTTCCAAACGAAGCTTTTATTGTGCAATTGCTTTGCCTCATTCACTGAACTTTACTGAGATTTCGGATGTCTTTCATTTGTAACCCTCACATGTTCTCCTAGCACTGCTTCTATCTTTTTTCCTTAGCACAGAACATCTCTTAATGAAGGAAAGAAGGAACAGCTGTACAACAAGCCAGTTAACATGATCAAACCAAGCTACTTGCATGATCAAGCCAAGCCATTGTGGCTTATTGTGAGCACAGCACATGCTGGGCACCATCAAATAACCCTACAAAAACTCATGGGTTGTATGAGGATTGTTTAACCTTCCAAGAACCATGCCATCTAGTTTGAATGGCACAACCAGCTGTGACCTGATAGTGCTTATACAAATTATGCTCAGTGGCTTGTTGACCTGGTTCCCCAAATTAAAATTTCTTCAGATTGGTAGGACTTAGATGCCCTCAGTCTGGAAGCATCCTAATAGCTGTGCCATAATTTTCTTTGCAATTGTATCTTGATGGCTTTGTATAGAGTAACGAAATGAGGCTTTCTCTTTAGGGATGTGTGCTAGAAGTCTTCTTGATTCAGCTCATGGAAGGAATCAGAATCCACAATCCAGTCACAACAACAACAATACTCAATAGAAAACCTTTTTCTTAGTGGGTTTTGTGCACCCCTGTTTCCTAGACTCTATGGGCTGATGTGGGCCGCCTAGGGTTAGTTTGTGCTGAAAACTGCCCTTAACAGCTGGGCTGTTACTTTTTTTTAAGAAGCTGTTGTCTTCTGAAAGCCTCGCTGTGATAACAGGTGTGACCACAAAGTGATTAACCAACAAGTTTCTCGTTGGTTTCTGTTCTCTTGATACTTTGGAGTGTGTGTACGTTTTGGAGGGTGGGTATGGAACTGGGGACAGTTTGAGAACCTTGGGAAGAGGGGCTGCCCATCCCAGTTATGTCACAGCAGTACAAATACTGTTCAGCCAGGTGAAGCACTCCAGTTCACTCCAGATTAGCTTTGCTCTAATCTTTGCTCAGATATTTTTTATTGCTTTCTTTATGCAGGTGCTGCTAACAAGTCATGATGGTTGAATCTGCCTCAGAGACAATACGTTCCACTCCCTCCAGTCAAAATGGTGTCAGCAGCCTAAACAATCCAACTGATGGAGGAGGTGGAGGTGGAGGTGGAGGTGGTGGATGTGGAAGAGAGGGAGGAGCTAGTGGAGAAACCAATGGAGAGATGAGCCCAGTGGAACTCCTGCATTTTCAGCAGCAGCAGGTACTGAGGATTTGACTTCCATATTCCCTCACTTGCTTCAGACTTACTTTAGGAGCGCATCACTGAATTGCTTCCATTCCTCGGCTTCTGTGTAGCTTTCTCTTGACATTGCAGAGAAGTATAACTGCAAATGGAAAAAAATGAAGTACAGGTTAGGTTAACCTGTGAGAAAGGTTGCTCACCAGTAGTTGGTACTTTTCCTTCATAACACCTACTTGCATCAAGTTTTGTCTGGAATTGAATACCTTCTCACAGATAGCAGATTGTGCTCCTAGGTGTGACTTCTTTAGAATGAATGTTTATTTATAGGTGGTACCTTAAATCAACACTCCAGCATACTTTTTACCTGAAAGGCAAGCAACCATTGGTAAGATTTGCAGGCTCCAAGAGGAATTGGCGGTACAGTGTTGGGGCATGTTTTTTTTCTTGACAGTCTCTCTCCTGACAGCCATGATTCAGAATGACATGTTGCTACACCCTCAAGTGCTGTGGTGGTAGAACAATGCAGAGGTTGAAAAGAGACACAACAAACTTGGCCAGTACGTTGGCAATTTCTTCCTCATTTATAGTTTACAGCCACCATTCATAAATTAACATGTTAAATAGAACTTATACTTTGCAATAGGGACTGTAGTAGGACTGTGATCATTCAAGGATATGGTTGGCTCATATGGATGAAGAGAGGCATATTGAGGCTTTGCAGCAATGAGAAGCTGCATGAGCTGTGCCACTTGTAGATCTTTCAGCTACTTCACCCATATGAAATTCACAAATTGCAACTCGATTACTCTGTGTGTGAAACCACACCAAACTCATCATGGCTAATGCCACCTTTGAATCTAAGCACTGGCAATCACAGTCTCTCAAGCCCTGGTCTTCCTTTCGCCCCATTCAGACAAGGTGCCACCAACGCAGGCTGCTCTTCAGCCTGTGTTTTATGAGAACAACATTACTGTTAATCTAGGCATTCTGTCAGCAGAGACAGGTTATGGATGTGAAATAAAAGATGGCAATTTGCACTAACATGACTATAATGCAACTAGCTCTGTAGACTGTTCCACACTTTGTGAAGTGTTCATGTGAGACAACTAGGTGTGCATAAAGACTTCACGGCTGCCATCAGCATGGATCTGTAAGCACTAATGCATAGCTGTGCAAAAGTGAATGACAATGACGCTCAGAAGCTTGACAAAACAAGTGGTGGAGCACATGCAGACACTAAATGATGACCGTGAATATAATCAATACGTATGATACTGTGTGCATGCTTTCTTAGTCCGAGTTGCCTTATATAAGACCCATGGATATGCTTTTATCACTGTATGCCTAATATTCCCACCTTTCTCATGGATGAACATGTCTGTTTCAAATTGTAATTGTACAACTGCATGCTAACAGATTAAAGAAATAAGGCCAGCTCTTCATTAGCCCAAGTGACAGTAATTTCATGTTCTAAAATACTGGTTTCTAGCCAATTTTTTTTATTGAAGCCATTGTTGAGGTGCTATTTATAAAGAACCATTGTATAAACTTGGATCTCCTCACCCCTCCCTCTGTGCTTTTTGTGTCTAGTGGCTTAGCATCTGCTTCTGTCAATCTAAACCTAAATCAAACTTAAAAAGCATAAGCATTTGGTTAATTTGGGCCATGAATACTTGCTGTAATCATAATTGACAGATATTGCTGATTTTAATGACAAGGTCATGGTCATTTTGAATGTCCTCTTCTTCCCACTTGTAGCTTTAAGAGCATGTGGATTCCAAACCACAGAGGGAATATCTTTAAGAAAAACATGTTCCAATATCATACCACACATTTCTTATGGAAAAGTTATGTAATGAGCATTTGTCCATGCTTCTGGTAAATCCTAGTTTAGTGATGATATCCCACTTCTTTGTATCCCATCCATTGCAGATGAACACACACAGAGACACAGGTGGATTGTCATACATGGAGGCATATGAACAGATTGGGTCCTGTGTATCTGTCCACTTGTAACTTCCAAGGAATTGGCACAGGATGGGTAACCATAATGAAATACAACAAGTCCCTCGTATCTGCAATGGTCAGTTCCAAGCCCCCCGGCAGATGCCTGAAACCATGGATAATAGCAAATGCTATACATCAGGAAGGGGTTGCCCCGGGGTGGCACCAATGGGTGGCAGGCGGGCACCTGTGAATGGTGATCAAGCCACAGAATAAACTCAACTAAATTATATACATTTCTTTTCCCCATTTTTGTTCATTCTTACCTCAGCTCTTTAAGAATTCCTTTGCTACTTTACAGCTTCTCTTTCAGGCCGAGGTCGACTGTGGTTAACTGAAAATGCAGTGGATACAGGGGTCTGGCTGTATGCCCACCTGAATGTGAGCCATGGGTTAGCTGGCTTGCAGGCACTGTTTGGTAGTAGTGGACTTGTTGATCAGCTCTGTGAGCTGTATTTTACAAACACTGCATTACTCTTTTCTTTGGAAAACTAATTGTAGCAATCATGATGGTACCTGCCCAGAGCGCTGTGGATTCTGCCTGTCTAGTTTTGAGTCCATTAGCCTTGCACGAACTATGTAAATTGATATTACATTGGGGAAACCTTGCACAATTAATAACTGACATTGCCTAACAAGTTAGGGGTCAGACTGCTCCAATTTGGAGACTAGAATACCCTTCCTTGCTTGCCAAGGTATTCTGATGTAACTTTAAGGTTACATGGTAGATTGCATCTTCAGTAAAATCTCTGTGTGCACATTTTTACATTCAATATATAGCCTAAATACCTTTCTAGTTTGCCTTTCTTTGATCTCTGCCTTTTGTAAAGAGAGATCAGTGTCTTGCTCCATGCGCTACATGTAAAGACAAATGTGAACATATGCACTGCAGGTGCATGCATGTACTTCTCTGTGCATGTATATTTTCCTTAGATATGTATCTAAGGAAGTATGGGCAAATAAATTTAAAGTAGCACCTCATATGTTTATACATGCATGCATATGTAAAACTTGCAAGCTACATTTGAAAACAAACTTTAGAGATAAAAAATAATGTTCCATCTCAGATACTAAATAAGGCAAAGAGCCCAGCCTCATATGGAGATCACTTCTCTTAAGCCATAAATTCCAGCATGAAAGCTGTAAAAAATTGCTGTGTCTGATACTTTAGTAGAAAGCACTGTAAATCCATTACCTGAATAACAGCCGTTTCTCACGCAGTTAAGCCACTGTTCCCCTGATCTGAAGGGTAATCATGCGTGTCATGCTTCTTGGAGTCACCCCTGCTGAATGAAAGAGACACATTCAGGAAGGGTGTGTGTGTGGCAGTAATAAGACTTGTCTTCATATTGCTTTGGGGCTCGTGCTGCAATTCATTTTACGGCATGGTGGGCTCTTATAAATAGATGTGTGTTCACTCATGGTCCAGGTAAAGTATATTGAAATACTTGGAAAGTAGAAGCTCCTCTGTCGGGCCCAGTGCTGGTTGGCCTGAGCCACTATGGGAGCATGTCCTTATTTATGTCTGGCACATTGTTGGGCTGCTAAGCCTTCACCTAAAAGGCACATGAGAGGTTTAATGCTAATAAATGCTCACATAACTGCCCCCCACACATGCACAGCCACTGAAGTAGGAATCTGTGGAAAATACTTCCATGCAGGGTTTGTCTTTCTATGTGATTTGACCTGATGTGTAGTGGTCTTTGTGGTACCGGTGTTGAGACTCATGGCATGCCACAGAGAGGTGACAAAAGTAATATTTGCATATTCATTACACTTATTCTAGGTCATACCCAGTAAGTCACCTTTCTTGATCTATGGAACAATTCTCTTTAAGAGGTAAATGAGTCAAATGTACCAAATTGGACAGCTATGTGGACATTCCTGGGATGTTCTCATGCAGGAGCTTGAAAGAATTAAACATCTTTTGACCAAGGATCCTTTTGAATAGGCCATGTGCAAGGTATATTCTCACAGACCTGTTTTGCACATGTGTCCAAAGGCATCTTTTTAAAAATAATTCAAAGGTAGGCAAATATTTTGGAACCAGTCATCTCTCATTTCAGATAAAGGAATGAGAAACAAGAACACCAAATTCAGCTTTTCTAAATGCTAGTCTGTTATACCAAACTTAAGTGCAGATTCTCATTGCTCCCCTTTCTGTCTTATGTTTTTTGATTCTTGCTTAATGTCCACAATCTGCTACACAGAAATGTTATCTCTTCTCCATTAGAGATGCCAGAGAAGTCGGAGGTAGAGGTTGTTCTAACTATAACACCCATATAATATGCAGATAGATCGTTTTGTTCAGTCCCTGGGGCACTTGAAATAGTTTAACTCTCCCATGTATCTCCCTTGCTATGTGTTAGATGGATATAGATATAGATCACATACACATATCCTCTAAGATGGATAAATGGCAAGAGTTAAGCTGTTTCAAGTAATCCAAGGGACTGGCAAAAGTGACTCATTTGCACATGGGTTTTATTGCTTAAACAAACTCCCTTGGCTGCTGTCCTGTCCTGGATACCTTCTACTGGAGGAAAGACACTATTGTTGTGTAGTGGGGTATAAAGAATACATCAAGAATGAAAAGGAATCAAGATTATTTCTTGTGTCCTTTTCTTTCTCTGCAAAGACAGAGCTAGGAATGATAGTTTCCTACAACTGCCCCTTCATTCATGCAACTTCACTCTAAAAGGAATATGGGGGAGGGTTGGAGAAAAGAATCATCTTCCCAAATAATGTTTGCCTTCACTTGAGTGCCTTCCTTGACGTGCATATAATTAACCTGTGGAACTCACTAGTGCAAGACAGTACTTAAAGGTAAAGGAAACTTCTGAACACAGATGGCATCTGCAGTGACAATAGCTCAGATGAGAACCATTGGTGCTATCAATCTTCATGCTTCAGAGAACAAGCTGAGCAGCAGCTGGGGTCAGTAATAAATGTCCCCATATAGAGAGTTTTGCACAATTAGGTGCTTCATGAAGGATTTACACATTCTCCAGTAGAATCTCTTGTCAGCCGCTGTTTAAGGAGGCTACTGAGCCATTGGTTTGTTCCTGTCTGACAACTCTTGTCTCTTCCTTGTGTCTTAGACCCCTTCTTTTTAAAAAATGCATTGCACTAATTTCCAGGAGGAGAATGAGAGAGAGAAATAAACGTGACTTGTGAAAGAAAGGCTTGAAAGGGAATGTTCGTTCACATATTTATGCAATGAATTGGTGAAACTCCCTGCCACAGGGGAAAAAATGCATTATTAGTTTCAGAGGGAGAATAGCTAATGCCACCAAATATGGGAAAAGAAATTGAAATTCTCTGCTTTAAGATCTGTGCTAATCTGTGTTGGGCCAGTTTTAGTTATGAACTTTGTGATCCAGTTTGCATGACATGGCCTGTTCATCATGGTTGCAGTAGCCTTCTTGATTTGAACCAAAGGTTGTACAACTTTCGGGCCTCCAGTTGGGCCTATGGGGTTGCACTGTGTCATCCGAACCCAGTCATCATGGATTGAGTGTTACACAACCCTCTCTTAACCCATAATTTCAAGTAAAGGTTAAGCAAGAATTGTTGAACTCTCAAATTACCTGCAGTCATGAAGCATGATTGGCTTATTTTGATTCTGCCACTGGCAAGCATCACCCCATATGCCTAGCACATGCCACAGTTAATTGGATGTTAAAGAAAGCACCATGAACTGGTGGTGTCATGCAAACTGCTCTGTTATGTCAAATGCTATTTGTATATATGAAGCGCAGTGCTGTGCATGTCTACCTAAAGCTGCCCTCGCTCTCTCCCCCCACCCCAAAAAATGCCCCATTACTTTCCTATAGAAATCACTGCAATGCTTGGATTATA
Organism: Varanus komodoensis; assembly: GCF_004798865.1. Lineage (NCBI taxonomy): Eukaryota > Metazoa > Chordata > Lepidosauria > Squamata > Varanidae > Varanus > Varanus komodoensis. The sequence goes on from NW_025335268.1 coordinate 126,336,789, forward strand.
TATGTTTGAGTATGCAATACTGCACTGTAATACATGAAAAATAACTGTTTCTGACATTCTAGGTACATTTTGTCTGATACTTTTCCACATGAGTACATGAATCTTCCCCAGAAATTTTGATTATGGATCTGATTTTGTTTGACAAAATCAGATTAGTACAAAGATTCTTATAAGTGAGTCTAGACCTTACCTGTTACTGGATCTGATATATTCAGATGCTGTTTTTCTTTAACTTTGTCAGTCACTGCCCTTCCAACACACCTGATAAGTTGATTGTGGGACCAGCCGACTTCCTTTGCTTCAAATGAGACTGCTCTGGGTAAAACTGTACTTGTCCTTTTCAAGAATTCTCCGGTTGTGTACTGTAGTGTCCAGCCAGGAGCATGAGAAGTTTTTTCTCTGATGTGTGTCTTTTGAAACTCTTCCTTCCAGATGTTAGCCTCTGGCTTGCACAGATGTTGAAGTTGTGTTATAGAAGTATTGTACCCTATCATTTTGAGAGAAAGGGAAATGATCTTATATCCCATCCAAGTGCCATTGTGTTAACACTAAATGATGTAATGCTTAAAACGTGGCACGCCTTTGGTAATTATACTCCACATGGGAAGGCAGTGCACAAGCTGTCTTCCCACATAGCGGCAAAGTGATTTGCCCAAACCACAATAAGCCTTGAAGCAGGGATTAGAACTAGCAGATCCCTGGTTTCCATGCCTGCTAGAAGCTCTCCTGATCTCTTAGGCATTTATAAAGAAGCTGCAGCCAAGATCCTGCAATGAGGATATTACTTCTTTAAAGAGACCAATTCAAGGAGCCCATTTTAACAGCACATTCTGAAGATCACAGTAGAGGATTTTGTTGTGGTTATTCCAGCTGTTGTGCAGGTATAACATGTTCCCTCCACCTCTTCCTAGGCAGACAAAGTGCCCAGCTCCTGAGCTTATGGTAAACAAGGCCTGGAAACGTGAGATGGGCTGTGGAGTAATGAGGTGACAGAAGGAGAGAGAGATAAACAGAGAGAGTCAGAAGTCAGGCATCTGACAGGAGTTTAGACTGAAACAAACAGCACTGGCAAGAGAGCACACGTCACTTTTGAACAAGACGGAGTGTCTGTTTCCATGCAACGGGCAGAGCTGAAGAGCTTGTTTAAATAGAGATGAAAGGAACAAGGAGGCTGTGTGACCTGCAGCCAGTGTATGGTCCTGAGGCTCAAAGGAAGGAGGGGGTGTAGGAAAGGGAAGAGGGGAACGTGATTTCAGGATGGCAGAAGGAGAAATCTGGTGCGGGCATACAGAAACCTTGAGAGGTCTATGCAGGGTGTGGGGATGTTTAGCTATTTCCCAGGGCTTTTTCCATGTATGAATTGCAGAAGGATTTCCACTTAAGAAAGGGCAGAATAGAACTTGCATTTGATCTGGTAATCAGATAACAAGTGTGGCACCTGACTAACTCTATTACTGTTACATATTAAAGAAAGAATCTATAACCCAAATATTTGAACTGATATAGAGTATGTGTGTGTGTGTTGGGAGGGGGTGTTGCTAAACATTGTTAGCTCCTAGCTCTATTTTGCTACCTAATAGATTATATTGCTCTCTGGGAACCTTGTGTCATGTAGAAGAAAATCACACTGAAGCTCTAAGCCTATGCCCACTCACCTGGAAGTAAGTCCTGTTGAACTCAGTGGGATTTACTTTTGAGTAAACATGTTTTGGATTACATGGTGAAAATTCTACACTGAGCTAAAAGTCTAGTCACCTTTCTGTGTCCTCTGAAAGCAGGTCAGTTTATCAAAGCTTCCAGCTCCACATTCCTGGTGTTTGTGGTTATTGCATCTCTTCTGGATTCCCGTCTCTTTCCCTACCAGCAAGTAATCTTTCTTCTGTGCAGCCTGCCCGCCATGGCCTTTCCAACTTGATACAAGGCAGACTCTAAGGAAACACTAAACACTGTCAGGAAAATAGAACTGTCATGTTATGTTTTCCTTTTACTTTCCTTCCTTTTCCTCCTAATGTGTCCGGTCTTTAATTCAGTTGTGAGCCTGTAGCCAAAGCCAGTGTCTTTGTTTAAATAGTTGTGCAGCACCTAGTAGTTTTAAAGAGTTTTATAAACGATAGCAAGCACAAAATAACAGCATTGCCACATTTCGCTCATCATCCTCTATGAGCATGATAAAACTTCTGATTCGAAATGCGCAGGAGCTTAACAATTAACAGAACCAGCATGGTGTAATGGTTAAGAATGCAGGTCTGGGACTCAGGCAATCTGGGTTCTAGTCCCTGGTCAATCATGGAGCTAACTGGGTGACTTGGGACCAGTCACAGACTCACAGCCAAATCTACCTCACAGGGTTGTTGTTGTGGGAATAAGATTGAGAGCAGGAAGAGGTATGCTGCTTTGAGGTCTCTAAAAAAAGAAAAAGGTGAGATATTAATCTAATTTTTTTAAAAAAACCAATGCTCTTCTCTATATATTTCTTGGAACTGCTAACATGGACGTTTCCACTAATGATGCCATCACATTTTATAGTTAGCTTGCTTGTTGTTAGTGTGTTGGTGAAGATATGTGTACTTCTACTACTTGCCTTTATACTGAACTTAGCTTGTTGTTCTATGAATTCATTATTGATTTCAGAATGGATTGTGAGCTTTGGAGCATGTGCAGTCTGCATCTAAACTGGCATTTTTGTGCATATGCTGGACTGCTTGGGTTAGTCCTTTTCTTTCAGGAGAAGATGTAGTGAGATCACTTTAGCTCCGCAGGTCTGGTAGATGGAAACTGCCTCCTTGGGTTATATATACCTCCATATACTGATCTCTGTACCTCTCCTCTATATATCAATTAATGATGGTAAGGAAATAGTATGTAGAAAGGCCAACTAGAAAGAACCAGCTTGGAAGAAGTGCACGACACAACTCTAAACTACAGCTTGGAGGATGCAAGGTGTTATGCATGAGTAAAAACTCAGAATAAGCTCATGAAATAAGGGAGAACTTTTGTCTGAGGTTACATTGTTGAACTTGTTACATTCCGAGGAAACAATAAATTTGTTTGGGATAACCACTTGTTGCCACTTGCCCATGCAGGCTACAATAAGATTCGTGGCAGTGCTGCTGTATACAAGAGCAGAGATATTTTAAAATGATTGCCACATTTGTCACACATCCATATGCACAAAATGCACACAGTGCCCGAATTAGTAACTATGGTGTCTTGCACAAGATAATGCAATTTTATTCATTCATTATAGGGTATTGCATATGATAGTTCTTCTGCATGAAGTCCTGCAACATGTAAATGCTTTTCAGTGGCCTACATAAGCAAGCAGAACTAAGCTGGCCCTCAGTGGACTGCTTGTGGAAGATGAAAGTGATGTCCCAAATCTCTAGAGTAAAATTAGTTGAATTAGAATTGCCTACAGCTATGGCGACTAATTCTATTCCTAAAAATCCCTTAGTTTCATTTTTCCAGGAGTTAAATTGGTTAATGCCCAGATGGTTACTGCTAATTTTTTCAAAGTATGGGTGCAAGTCTTCATAGATCACTGCTGGGACAAGTTGCCAATATAGTAAATGTGTATTTATGGAATTAGGGTTGTACCTTGCAAGTTCAGTGAGCATAGGTATATGTGGCAGAGACCAAGGGGAGGTTTGTTTTCATCATTGCAGACCTAAGAATACATTTGTGCTCCCTGTATGTCCTATTATAATAATTCAAAAAGTGAAGAAGTTAAAATGCCTTTCCACATATTTTAGAGGGCTTAAGGGTAAAGAGCCTTAGATTCTAGGCAACCTGGTTCTGAAAACGTGGCTCCAGCAATGTGTTTAGTGTGTCTTGTTCCTTATGAAATGGGTTTAGTTTCAGAAGTCCTGGAATGCCTATTTATGTACCCACTTGATGTCTTAGTTCAGTAGGGCTCCGTATATCTGTAGTCTGAAGGCTGCTTTAGCCCAACAGTAAACATGCAGTTGTTGTCGAATAACTTTGCTGCTCTGAATATGCCCTAGAGAAATGGGGGAGAGTAACTCCCACCTCTTTTCCAAGGAGTAGGGTATTAGAAACAACTTCCAGTGAGGCTTCCGCAGACCCTTTCTGAAGAGACTAGAAAGAATAGAGGGATCACTTCCCAGCTTTCTCTGGCAAATTTGATGGTGTTAAGGAAAATCCCTAGGTTTCAATGAAGGGGCCCAGCTGAAAAACGTCCTGGGATTCAATAGCATGCGCTTACATTGTGGCAAGGGTCGAAGGAGGGGAAAGGTCACCCAGGGTCATGGGAGGGTTGCCTAGCGTCTGGGAACTCCCACAGTGGTTGCTGTGGGAACATCAAGAGACCTCCAGTGTGCTAACATCCTGTAACGAGATTCAAAGAGCTCCAGCCTTTGCACATTAATGAGTTTTTAACTTGGACTAAGTCCTCCCCTCCAGAACCTACCTTCCTAAGTGCAGTTCATCTTTAATCCTTAGAAAGGAGAAGCACTGCTGGGACTGGAAAGTGGAGACCAAGGCAGAGTGGTGAAAAATCTCCCTCTACCCTACTCAATACAACAGATTTGGGGATAGGAAGGAGAATCCTCCAAACCCCAGGATAACAGGCTTATTCCAGGGCTGAACCATACTGCCTATTGACTGCTCTTGACTTCCCCAGGAGCCACTGCTGAGAACATCTGGAGAAGAGATTAATGCTTCAGGGGCCTTATTGCTTTTCATACACTTGTTTGATCATGTCAGCTGTCTGGTGGCTGCTGCTTTGACCCCCAAGTTGGCTCAGTTTTTGGAAGGGGGCTAGAGGGGGCTATCCTAGTCTTGCTGTAGACCATTTAAAGAGGGCATGTTTTGAAACCAGGTTTTCTCTTCAATACAGGTTTAGGCTGTTTGTAACTCTTACTGTATTTCTTTTTGTTAGTGTAAGATTCTGGCCATATGTAGGCATAGAAATGCCAAATCACATTTTGAGCAGTTCGTGGAATTGTATGGTGTGTGAGAGCTGTCCATTAAGGTGACTCTTGTGTGTAAATTGCATGTTGAGATTGCATCTGGGCACTTCCATAGTGCTGTAGCAACATCAATTGATGTTAGAATGTCTTGTGAGAAAAAGCCTCTATCTGTGCATATGTTTTTGACTCTGTGAAGTTTAGATTCCTTTTTTTCCTGTTTTGTGAACCTTCCTTCAATCCCTTGCTCGTACTCTTTAAGGTCTTTGGAATCTGTTGTCTAAAGCAACTACTTAAAGTTATTGCAACTGACTTCATAAGCCTGGCCCTGGTATAATTAACTTTTGGACTGTAGGTGCTGCTGCTGGAAAATCCTTTTATTGGGTTGTTTAGATTAGTAGTGAGCTGTTAAGCAACACCGCTTTCAGATGGAAAGGTGGTTTATGTAACTAAAGATTTGGGAACATGGGAAGTGTGTAATGCACTGGTTAGACTGCTTGTCCATCTAGCCCACAGGTGGGCAACTTGTGGCTTTTCCTTCCAGATGCTTTGGCCTACAGCTTCTATTCTCTTGGGCCAGCCTTGCCAATAGTGATGGATTCTAGGTCATTCTCATTTTGTACCATACGTAGCTTCATGGAGGACTTGACTGTGGCCAATAGGTGATCAACTGTTAGAGTGCAGGACTAGGACTCGGAGGACCTGGGTTCTAGTTCCCACTCAGCCATGGAGACAACTGGGTGACTTTGGGCAAGTCACAGACTCTCAGCCCAACCCGCCTCGCATGGTGGTTCTTTTGGCGATAAGATTGAGGGGAAGAGAATTATCGAAGGTGCCTTGAGTTTCTTGGAAGGAAAAATGTGAAATATAAATATAATAAATGAATGAATGGATGAATAAATAAAATTGACAGCCACAGCAGTTTTCCATCTTTCTGGGCAAACATACAAACAAACATAGAAGAGAGAGATGCAAAGAGCATTAGCCTTGGAAAGTGAAGCACTGTCAGAATCTTTAAGAAAGAAAATACTGTGTAAAAATGATAACATCAAATGGGTGTGGAAGTGTCTTGTCCTTGGTGATACCATGGACACTATCCCTAAAGTACCCATGAGAGTCATACAGCCTCCTTATATACAGCAATTACAGAGCAATGAAAATGCTACCTGGGATAGAAGAATCTTATTGAAAGTGTAATATGGAAATGGGGGTGGAGTGCTTGGCTTCTCACAACAGAGGCCTGATCTAGAAAGGAAGATGGTAAGTAGTGAATGGAAATATTTTGATTGGTGAACTAATGAGAATGTACATTGGCTTTTGTGTGGCACTTTATGAAAATTTGTTTTTACTCAAATGAGAAGTAGCTCATTCCCTCCTGTTTGGAAAATACAGCTGAATTGTAGTCTAAAGGCGGATTTGCCTGTATGTCCAAAATAGTTTGCGTACGTAAGCATAACATTTATTCTTTCAGTGTTTTGAACCTACAGCTAGGGCTGGATTCAGAAACCTTTTCCTTCCCTTGCAATAGCTGTAGATTTTCAGAGGAAGTGGTCACTTGGTGTTTAAAAATACCATCGGTAATATTTGGACCTAAAGAATGTTTAAGCATCTTAAGAAAACAGCAGGACTATTTTATCACATTTTAAGAAATGGACAACCATCTCTTGAGACTAGGACCCTGTTGCTTCTCAGCAGGTATCTTTCCAAACTGAAGTCATATAATCATGGCCCACCTGGAAAAGCCATTTCATCCACACGGTATATTTGTTATGTATTTTTGAGCCACTTTTATGATAGTCCTGTGTTCTCTTAATGTAAAAATGTTCAATAAAAAGCCCTTTTAAAATGGAGCACTTTCATATTTAACGGGGAGGTTAAGGTGGGAAGTAACTTGATTCTGTAAAACTTGATTCAACAAAACCATGTGATCACATTTCAGATATAAATATGTGTGTGTGATACACTATTATTAAGGCATATTAAGGATAAAAATGAAAGGCCGGAGCACTTAAGTCAACTTCATCTCTATATCATTTGCTTGATTTATCATTCTTATTTGAACTTAAAACATTTTTTTTTAAATTGCGGGGAGGGGAGGAAGGATTTGTCTGGTTCATTCCTCCTGCTCTTTGTTGTGGAAGTGATTTTTTTAATCAAGAAGAATGATCGTTTGAAAGGAAGGGAGCCCAGCTCAGGCAACTATGAGGAGGTGGTACCATGCCTCAAAGAATAGTCAGTATGGAAGATGGAGATTTTTTTTCAAAAAAGAAAAGAAAAAAGGCATTTGAATTTGGCCATATGTTCTAATTTCTTATACCATTTGGTTCTGATCATATAAAGTGGGCAAATAGACATGAGAGTGCTTTTCAATGTGGTATCATGTATTGATACTGTCCATCCCAAAAATATGTGTGCAAGTGCTTTAATACTCCTAAATCTGGAATGTGATAATGTTATTTTTATGAGGTTAACATAACATTAACAGACAGGCTTTTTCAAACCATTGGGGGTAAAAGGAAAGAAGGGGAAAGTAGTATGTTTCAGGGTATGGTTTTGTGTCTGCTCTTTATAATATAGAAATCTCCGTATTTCTAAACAACAACAAAAAATATTCATTATCTCCAGCTCCATTTACACCCATAACTGCAGTTCCTTTTTCCGTCTACCTTGTTTTCCTTCCCTTCCTCTTTCTCTGCTGGGTCCTGCTGAGGTCATACGTTCCAGAACACAAATGCATACTGAACAGGGAGCTACATGTGGCTTTCTTCATTTTTCTTTGAATATTTTTTGATCATTGTGTATTTTTGGAAGTTAAAGTCTGCATGCCATCCAGGTAGGAGGGTCCTAGCTAATTTCAAGATATGCTCATAGTATTTATTTTAACCTGAAAAACCATATTTTACTGAATGTAGCATAAAATAAAATATTTCAAACCATTAAATAAATAAATTTTATTGAAATTTGACTAATCAAAGATGTCTTTTAGGAAATTTCCTTTTCACCAGTTGAAAAAGGGCTATTTGGAGGAAACAGTACTTCATGGAATAAGTTTTTGAAGTCATTCTGTACATGTGCAATCTTTCTGTTAGAATTTGGTTGTCTGCAAATGCTTTGGAAACTGTTGATAAGTAGATGGTTGCTTGTTGGATCCTAGATTCTTCTCAGTTCCTGCTCAAGGAAACCTGAACTCTTTAGATGGATAACCTCTTAAGGTCCATATGCAACTCATAAGAGAACTTCCAAAGAATTTTCCAGGCTTGATTTTTAGAATGTGATATGCAACTTAGTATTGGGGAAATGGAGTAACAGATTCTTCCTTTTAGAATCAGAGGATAATGTGGATAGCATTACACTTGTGGTTCATTCCTTTCTAGGGACAGGGGAACTAAGATTTCTTGAATTCACTGAAATTCTGTGAATTTTATTTCAAGGGTCAATCTGGTTTGCTCCTATTTTTGCATGTGACCTCCCTCCCTCCCTCAATTTGTTCAAATGGGATGAATTGTGTATTTTTCAAATGTTGTACATTTGTGAATTTGAGCACAATTGTGGGAATTGGTGAACATTAACAGAGAGCATGGGCTCATGTCCATGTTTGGAGATGTGAATGGGGGAAATCATTTTCGAGTGATTTGTGAAATGAAATTCAAAGAAATCCTCATTCATTCATTCTTTCGGCCTGTCATTTTTCAGCTGGAGTTCCTCTTCTGTTAATGGTGGATGTTTTACAGTTGGGCAGGGGGAAAATGCTAATGGAAGTCAAGGTGATTTTAATTGTATTTAATCATTAAGCTAATTTTCAGTGGTTCCATGCTCACTTTATTCTGCCAGAGATGCAAAGCCAGTTTTGGAGAAAACTAACATGTATCTCAAGGACTGTTCACTGACTCAAGAGGGTTTCACCTAAGAACCTTTCTAGATGGGAAGCCTTGCTAGAAGAGTGTGTGAGGGGTGTGGTAGGGGGATGTGGGCTTAGCCTTTCTGATCCCTTTTCCAAAAGGAGACGACATATACTCTCCTATGCTAGAAAAGGGGAACAAAATTCTTTTTGGAAAAAAGAAAAACAGAGTAATAAGGGGAAAAGGGCTTTCAGAAACTTCTCCTGAGCATTGAATAGGGGGGAAATGGGCCTTCATTGAGCACACTCCTGTTTCCATAGTACAACAGGGCAGTACTTAGTTTGCAAAAACACTTAAAACAAAGACAAAGTAAAAATATAACTGACTTTAAAGATCACACAGTAATATTTACACTAAGGACATACATGTGATTATTCTACCCAGTGTTATTGATGCTTCTGTTCATTCCTATAACATTTCAGCTTCAGTCCTGCAAGAACTATCCAAAAGGCAGAAAGCAGGGCAAAAGCTGCATTTCCCAATTACAAAAATACTTTATTGTAAAGGCAGGGAAAATGCAGTTTCTAGAGCAGTACTTCCTTGAAGTGAAGATAACAGAGATGATTGTATAACTTGAAAAGCAACTTCTTTTTGTTTTGGGAAGTATTAATTAGAATGACCACAGCTCTCTGGTTTGCCCACTTTGGTGGGGTGGGGGCAGATGGAAACTTTAAGACGAAAGTCACATCTTCTTTCAATCATTCTCCTATAACATTTTGAACTGGACCATAACAGGTCCTGCAGATTCATTGTTTAAAAGAGAGCTAATCCCAAATTCTAGTGTGAGATTCTTCACTGCCGCAGCTCTCATTTCTCTTTGAGCTCTGATACTGGCAAGATTTGTGTAGTGCTCAAATGCACCTGGAATTAATTTTGACCTTCCGTTATTCCTATATATTTACAAACATTGCCTTTTTAGCACTTTATGTGTAATTTTGCCATAATGTAACAGCTGAGAATTAGAAGAAATTGAGAGAGAAACCACTCTTGAGCTGAATACTTGGACTTACATGCCACACTGGTTTAGAATCCAGAGCACAAGTTAGAACTTGCATTCTCATTCACAAACTCAGTAATTTTCCCATGCTTCCATTTTCATCCAGAAATTACCCATCAGGTTTGAATTAAAATAGTAAGAGGTATCAGATGGTGGGGAGAATATTTTGAAAATACCATTAGCATATCTTGAAACAGGCATTTTAAACTTTTCTGAAATGAAATTTACTTATTTTCAGATCATGATGCATTTTTGTTTGAAGAATATGCAGACTAGAAAGCATTACATTTAAAAGTTTTATTAGGTGAGATCTTGCCTGGAAGGTGACTTTTAAAAAAATCCATGTTCTGTCATCATATTCTATAATTATGTTTTACAAAATTCATGGGAACCTCTGGCCCAGATGCAGAACTTGGGGATTCTCCATCCAGCCCATGAACTTTCCTCTCAGGCCCTGCCTAATTTCTCAGGTAAGTCATTGATCAGAGATAAGAGCTATTCCTCCACTCAGCATGAAGAGGCTGCTTTCTCAGCCCTGCACTGGGAAAACACCATTCCCACCATAGCTAATGGAATACCTGAAGAAGAGAGTTTGACAATAAAAGAGTGGGGTGGCTATCCACAGTGAGCATGAAACCTCCAGATGGCTGCCTGGGTAGTAATTTGGCTCTTATGCTGAAGGAGTTTCTCCATAGAATACTTATATTTTATAATATGAATAATATTTATATTTTGACACTATTTAAAAATTGGCACAAGGTTTTCTTCAGATCTTTCAAACTTCAAAGTACCTAACTTCTACTTCCATGGAATGTATCTTAATCTGTTCAGTAACATTTATTGCTTCTTGTAGCCCTAGATGTGATAAGAGGACAGCTCGATGATTTCAGAGAGGAACAAAAGTTATAAGGAATCCCTTTCATTTCAAATTGTATTAGAATGATGGCATGCATTCTTAGACTTGCACTGGATTTTATGTAAGACATCATTAACATGAACTGAAAAGTTATTGAAGGCTTTTCTGTCTGTCTCTGTGTGTGGAGGATGTGCATTATCCTTTGAACCTCTATTTCAGTAGTGGACAAAAACAGAAAGTATATGTGAACATACATAAAGAATATTTGCTTTGAAGCAACTGCTAGACAAGACTGAGACAACAATGACTTTAATCTGGAGGGAAGTTTTTCAAGTTACCTAAGTTTTGCAGCTTTGCCTGTTGCTGCTTATGGGAAGAATTAGGTTGCTAGAACCCAACTCTACTATATAAGGGAGAACTTGCTGTTTCATTCATAATTCATTCTAGCAACTGCTAATAGTAAATTCAGAATCTGGAGCTAGATTATTAGAGTGGTTTGAATGGTTTGCCCTAGGCTTGTTCAAAAGCTATGAGGGCCTTTCTTTTGATAGTATGATGCTATGGTCACATTTCTTAGCACGCCAGCTTCCCATAGCTATCTAGGCATAATTCTGGTTGCTAGCTTAATGTCAGATCTGAGCCATAGGCAGCAGTTAAGTGGAAGCCACAAGTAGAGGGATATGAGTTGGGAACAGACACATTTGTACAGACACAGTGTACAAATCCAGAGTCAAAGAAAGACTAGTGTTGCCAAGTAAAGTCCCAGCTGGAACAGGAAGACTTTATAATACTATTTATTGAGGAAACCCAATGAATAGACTGTGCGAGTAGAGTCACTCTAGTACTTGAAACAGTTTATTGTTTAGGGAGTTGCTCTATCCTGTAACTCTGGTATCTCATCAAATGCCTAGAGCCAAGTTCTAGCTTTAGCCCCAGGACTTCAAGGTACTTAAAGGGCTGGGCATCCATAACAAACTCTATCCTCGGTTTTGACATGATTGTTGGCTGATTTGACCCCCTGGTGGCTGTTTTTAATGTATTTTGTATAATGATTATGAAGAGATGCCACCTGCTCTGTTACTCTGTCCCTCCAGCAACTTGACAAAAGAGTCTACAACAAAGCAAGACCTTATTGTTTGGCAAATATTTAGCAGTCAGGGATATGGCAGATTTCTCTAATGTTCTTAATATGTTTTGCACTGCAGTTTTGGATAGTTGTTTAAATATGTTAACAGCCCTGTGAATTGAGTAGATTGAGATTCGCAATAAATATATTTATTATTTTAATTATAAAATTTACACAGCCAGGAAAATTCTTCAGTGGAAGAATCTTATTGTACCCTAAGAAAATTGCATACAGTTAGTGATAGGCTGTTGCTAATTGGACAAACATACACTTCTTCACACAAAAACTAACCCCCTTTTTAGCAGTCTTCTCTTTCTGGATTTCTCCCCTAGAGATGCTGTTAGAGATCACTCCTGAGAAGATAGTTATGGTGGCTCTTCTTACCTATGCCTTTTCTCATTAGGGGCACCATGTTCCTTTACAGATACAGCCATGTAATGAACCTTGGGCCTGGCCTCTATCCAGCTTTCTTGCTTGAGCTGTAATGGTTGGTTGTGCAGGGATTTCTCTTCAATGAAAGTAGGATAATAGAATCTTAAATCACCGATGGAACAATCCTATGGAGATACCTGGAACCTTCTGAACTCAGAGGATTATGGGCAAGCCCATGATCCTTCCTTGATGCAAAGCATGTAGTCATCCAATTTTGTCTGTTTAACTGTGGCACTTCAGAGTGGAAGGGAAGAAGGCTGGGGCACCACCAGGGTGCACTGGATCTTGGTGGGCACCAGTCTCCATCACTTCTTGGTCCTCCAGAACTTCTGCTAAACCTACCGTATTTTTCGCTCTATAAGACGCACTTTTTTCCCCCTCAAAAGTAAGGGGAAATGTCTGTGTGTCTTATAGAGCGAATGTGTGTGTGCCCAACGCCCGGGAAGCTGCCGGCCCGCCTGCACCACGTGGCACCACCTGGCCGGCACGCACTTGGCGCGTGCTGCTCCTCCCCCCCCCTCCGGCATAGGTGAGAGCTGTGCTGCTCAGGGAGAGTTGTGCAGAGGAGGAGGAGCCACGGGCTTTAACCCATCGGCTGCACGGAGAGACAGACTGCTCACCCCTACAGCCCGGGAACTGCTCACCCCACCGCCTGGGAAGACTTGCCACCACCGCCACGCTGCCCGGAAGACCACCGCCGGCACACTGCCAGCCCCACGTGGCACCATCTGGCTGGCACGTGCTTGGCGTGCTCTGCTCCGCCCCTCCCCCCCCGGCGCAGGTGAGAGCTGTGCCGCTCAGGGGGAGAGGTGCAGAGGAGGAGGAGCCATGGGCTTTAACCCGCCAGCCGCATGGAGAGATGGACTGCTCACCCCCACTGCCCAGGAAGACCTGCCGCGGAGGAGGAGGAGCCATGGGCTTTAACCCGTCGGCCGCATGGAGAGACGGATTGCTCACCCCCACTGCCCGGGAAGACCTGCCGCGGTGGAGGAGGAGCCGTGGGCCTTAACCCACCAGCTGCATGGAGAGACAGACTGCTCACCCCTACTGCCCGGGAAGATCTGCCGCCACCGTGCCGCCTGGAAGACCATTCTGGCTGCACCACACCTGGCCGGCATGCGCTCGGCGCGCCCTGCTCCACCCTCCCTCCTCCGGCACAGGTGAGAGCTGTTAATCACAGGTCGGTGTGTGTTTTCAAATGGCAGCCTGTCTTTTAATGAAGCCCATGGAGAAGTGATGGGGAATGTGCCTGTGATTATCAGGAAGCTTTCCATGGATCCCTCCTCTAAAAACTAGGTGTGTCTTATGGTCAGGTACGTCTTATAGAGCAAAATATTCTCCACTGTGAAGGGTGTTGGTGTGCTCCAGGCACAGAATCCTAGGTCTGAACTTGTTGATGATCTCAGAACTGGGGCTCTAAAAAATTCTATGGCTCTTTAGGGGGCATTAGGATCACTTAAAGTTTATTTTCAATTGGAAGGCAGAAAGAAGGTTGTACAGTTTGCTATTTTGTATTCTCTGGTTTCTTCCTGAAGAGCTACATCAAGGCATCAGTTTATATCACTACCTCAGACAATGCTGTGGCTCAGTTTATGTTTCGGATCTGGCAATAACTCAATAGTCCTTGTTTTGCTTCCTTGATTTTATAGGCCTTTCCCCACTTTGTCTGATCACCCCTTGCTTTCTTTAATTCTTCTGGATCTTCTTTCATCTGATCCTATTTGAAATCATGCTCTTGATCCCATTCCATTTCTTAGTTATCTCCTCTGCCATCCTGTTGTGGCTGTGCTTTTTTCTATCTTCCCCTAATAAGTCTGTTTAATTATCCTACTCTGTTCTTTTTGCTACAATTAATTTCTCTGTTCTAATCATCCTTCTCTGTCTTAGCCTAGGCTTCTTTCCTCATTTTATTCATTTGTCTACTTGGCATGTGGAACATTTCTGGTGTACGTCCCAAGCAAATGCTGCTGTTTAAAATAAAAATATCACCTATTTTTTCTGCTCAGCAGAGTTTGTTTTTTTACAAAATTAATTTTCCATTTCCTTTTCCTCCTCCATATTAGTTTCTCAGATTTTTTGCTCAATGTCTTCATGATGAATCAATTCTATTATTTTCTATAGTTCCCATATCCATGGTCTTTACATTCTTGACCTTATCTTCGGCAACCTTCTATATTGCCTATATGGTTTTCCTATTTTTTCTTGGGTTTTTTTTTGTTTTGTTTTTTTGGAACAATCTCCCATTGTTTGGATTGTCTTTTATCTAATTTTATTTAAGCTTTACCATTTTGATTTCTTTGCTTTCTGTTAAGCAGAAATTACCTTTACTTTCTTTTATTTTCTTTTATCTGTCTAACCAGGTACACCATTATTCTGTTCTTTTTGATCTGTCTTTTGCTTTTGATATTGCTGATCATTCTCTGCTTTGTTTGACATTGGGTTTTGTGGTTCTATTTAGTCTTATTTTCCTTTTATCTGTTTAACCATATTTACAGAATTTCCATTAATCTTTCTTTCTTTCCTACTGCTGCCAGAGTTATTGATTCCACTGTTTTTTTCCATCTCTAATCAGTATTTTAGTGCTAATTCTCATGGTTATGGTGACAATATGTTGTTATTTTCTGCCTTTGAACTTTTCTGTATTTGTTAAAATTTCACATTGTCTTTTTATTTCCTCATAGCTCTGCACTTAATCTCTGAACCTAAGTTTTCTAAGAGAATTCCTTATTTTTCCTATGTTTATTTTCTTCCCATTTCTTTATATATTGATCATGTTACCATTTTTCTTTCTCCTCAATCTAGAGATCTTGATACTGGTATTTGCTCCTTTCCCCCCTCTGCTTTCATAAGTCACTGTTGGCCAAACCTTATAATTTTCAACTGCCAGAAAACCATTCTAGTAATATTTTCCAATTAATTCTACCCGTGCTTAAAAAAATAAGAAGAACCCTGGTAGATCAGACCAAAGATATGTATAGCCTAATATTCTGTTTCCATAGTGGCCAACTAGATACCTAGCTGTGTTTCCCAGCAGCTGGTATTGACAAGCATCCTGACTCATACATGAGAAACAATATATAGCTGTTATGACTAGTTTAGTAGCCATTGATAGATTTACTCTCTTTGAATGTGTCTAAGCCATCCATGTTGGTGGCCAGCATTCCCGCTTGTGGTAGTATATTACACAGTTTGACTGCCTAGCCTGATTCTTCCACCACTCGCCTTCATTGGATAACCCCAGGTATTTTGAGAGGAAGGGAGGCATAACTTTCTCCAGATCCACTTTGTCAATACTATGTGTATATTATGCTCACCTATCATATTCTTTCTTATTTTTTCTCCAAAAGCTTAAAAATTCCGAATGTTGTAGCCTTTCCATTTGGTAGAATTGCTTCAACCCCTTCATTATTTGGGTTGCCCTTATCTGTACCTTCTCTAGTACTTCACAATGAATGAGACATTCGGCTTCTTTGCAATTTTTCTATCCTCCCTTAGTGCTCTTTCAACAGATTAGGGATCCAACAGCCCTATTGCCTCCCTAGGTGATTTTCTGCTTTTGGTGTACTTACTTGTTTTTATTAGTAATTTAATTTGCTTCTTGAAACCTTTCTTCGAACCCCTTATTGTCTGTCTGTAGTTCTTTTATTCAATGTCGTGTTCCTTTTCATTCTCATGAATTTTGTTTCCTGAAGGAAGATTTTTCTCTGTCTTATAGGCTTATTGCTCATTAATCATGGTGATTTCCTCTTGGACCTGCTGGTACCTTTCCTCAACTGCAATATACATTTTAGCTGTACTTTCTTTACTGCGGTTGTGAGAAAACCCCAAATGTTCTGGAGAAATTTGACCCTCTTTAATTTCCATTTCAACTTCTTTTTTTACCAGTCCCTTCAGTTTTGAGATGTTTCCTCTTTTGAAGTCAAGTGTGACTCTGTTTGACTTCCTTTGCAGTTTTCCACTTACATATAACTGGTCCAAGACACAGTTGTTTAGAGTATCTAGAAACTGTTCCCCTTTGTGGTAGCTAGAACATAAACTTAACCCATTAATACAGAGGTTTCTTCTATGCATGCCTCCCTAATTTCATTCTCCATTGCAAGATCAGCCTGAGCATTGAGCAGGAGGACAATGCCATGTCTTCATATCTAAAATTGCTTGGTAGGCTTGGTATTGTCAGCCATGATGACTATGTAGAGCAGTCTGCCCCTTTTGAGATTTCTAATTTGTTTGATCCTGTCCTTTTTTGTTGTTGAGAGTGAACTGCCTTCAGCATGCCCTTCCCTGTCCCTCTTACAGAGTTTGCATCCAAAGCTGATTGTATTCTAGTCTGGCTCACTCTCTTCAATCAAGCTTTCCTTATGCTTACTGGATATGCTTTCTCTTTCAAAATCAAAATCAAGTGCACCAGTTGCCCTGTCTCGTTACAGAGACCTTTAGCTTTAGCGTAGGAACATGTATATGTGGTAACCCTGTGCAAACTTCTCTAGTGTGTGTGCTTTCCCTTTTGGCCCTTTGGATGACTATCAATTTCTACTGTATGCTCGTAGCCTTTTTGGACAGTCAAAAATATTTCTCTCTTCATCACCTTGGAATGATTATTGCAAACCAGACCCTTCCAAGCTCCTGTTGACTTACCCCCAGGAGTCAAAAGCTGCTCTGTCACTTTTTCGATGTTAAGCACTAGCCATTTGGTTTCATTCTCTTTCCATTTGAATCACACACTGAAGTAAAATCATGCTAGTTCATTAACACATTGAGCTTCCTTTGCTGTGCCTGTCTGGCTGGCCTTGTGCATGGAACCGGCAGCAACAATGGAACCTGTCTTTCAATCTCCTACCCGGCACCCTAAATTTGTCTTTTCTTTGTTCCCTCAGTTTTACCCCAGTTCAGTTGTTTTAGTACACTCTTAGTTGGTCTACTCCTTGTTTTTGTTTTGTATTCTGATGAACATCCTTTTGTTTTCTGCATGCAAATATGGTTCTGTTTCTCTGTATTTTTGTTGTCGTTACCTTTTCCCATGTTTGCATTCAGGATCTTCTTGCTTACCCTTAAGTACATTTATTTTTGAGCTTCTACTTATCATGTCCACATTCTCCTTCTGAGGACATACATTCCTCTGGTTCTTTTTTCCCAATTTTCCCTTGTATGTTCTGACTTTATATTTATTTATTTAGATTTATATCCAGCTTCCCCCCCTCATGAACTCAGAGTGGCTAACATCATTCTCCTGCTTCTCTCTTGTCTTATTTCGTACAACAACAACCCTGTGAGGTAGGTTGGACTGAGAGCCTGTGACTGGCCTAAAGTCACCCAGCTGGCTCCATGGCTGAGTGGGGACTGGAACCTGGATTGCCTGAGTCCCAGTCCTGCACTCTTAACTGCAATAGCACACTGACTCTCTTTTCTTCTCTTATTGTTTCTTATCTAGGGAATTCTTTAGCAGCTAATACTAATTCATTTGATTCTGTTCTTTAAACAAACAAAAAACTAACTCATTTATTAGATGATATCTAATTTTTTAAGGCATATTTCTCCAAGTTTAGGTTTTGTTTATGTATAATTCAATTGTAAGACCATTGTATTAAATGGCTTCATTTGAACTACAGTGGTGAAACTCTCAATGTAGTAACCCAAGGCCCAGAGTATGATCTAGTTCTCATGTAGTAATAATGTCTTGGTTCACATGCAATGCTAACCCATGTTTTATTTCAGTCATGCCTGACAGGTGATAAACCATTTTTTTTTCTTCATCCCTGGATTGTTTTTTCATTCACCCACTGCCACCCTGTATCCCAACCAACTTTTTGGCCCTGCAGTATTTTCTTGCAAAGAAGCTGGCCTTCCTGTGACTTTCTGTGTAACTACTGAAACAACCCATGAAAGACACACAATGGTTCTTTCAATTTTTTTCTGCTTAGTTACTCATAATTAACCTATACTTCTAGGTTCACAAGTAACTATGGAGAGGAGACCCAGCTCTTGTATACTGCAGTCTGCTCAGATTTGTCTGATTTTGAGAAGGAGGCAGAAGGGCAGAAATGGGCAGATGACTTGACAGTTTCAAGGTTACCTGGTTGAAGATTCTCAGGAACAGTGTGAGAGCTAGTCCACCTTAGAACAGGAAGGAGACATTTCAGAATTTGAATGGGGAGGTAGTGATGGAGTTGCTTGATCCAGTCAGGAGAGAACAGGTGAAGCTAGTGGAGCAGTTACAAAGTGTCTGGTGCTCCTGTCATCTAGCCCTCAAGCAGTGAGAGCCACCCTGATGGTAGAGTCAGAAGCTTTTCTGAAAGGGAGGAAAGGGGGGAAGTTTCAGTTAAGAGCTAACCCTTTACATGGGCAGACACTTCTACCACATCTGAAGGAGAATGCTACTTTGATTTCTTCTGCTTGGTAATCTGTTTAGTTTTAATGAATCGTGCTTCTAAAGTTTCATCTGAGTCTGCTGGAGAGCAGAAGGGGAGAGAGAGACAGTAACTTGTGATTCAAGTGTTCATGGCTATTTAGACCATGGTTTAACTAGATCAATGCCTCACCAATGTAGAGAAGATAAACAGGAGCATGTCTATTGGTGTCTGCCTTCCTGCTCCTGCTATGGTAAACAACTCAAGGACACTGGATTGTTGGGATTCTTGAACCCATAAGAGTGGGTGGGCGCTCAGGAATCAATATGTATTTTTGTTCCATCCCATTTTTTCAAGATCTCCTGGTATGTCACAGTATATGAATTGGGTTTATGTGTGATTTAGTTGAAGCTCACTAATGAATTGCCGCTCATTTTCTTGAGCATTTTTTCCATGTATACCTAGTATAAAGTCACTTAGACCTAGTATAAATTCATGGATATTCATCACGACACAAGGTTTGGTTGACCATTGCCGACTGTAGTACACAAATCATATGTAATAGTACATGTGTCTGCCTGGTACACAAGACTCACTGTGGTTTTGTCTAGTGTAAAATGTCATTGAATCCATCCAAAAGTACTTAAAAATCTCTTTGCTTTAAATATTGTAGCTTATCTAGGCATTGTTCAACCCAAGCTGACCCTTTTGGAATATTTCTGCAATTCTGTACCACATGTGCTTGACCTTGTGCAATTCTTCTTAAACTTCACATAGCATTATATCAATTTTATATGAGACAGGATATAAGTGGAGAGATATCTTGTCAGTTTAACCAAGCCAGAATGGAAATTGACAAGATGTATAGTATGTGTGCACTTTTCTGTGTGTTCTGTTTCTTCAGTGCATTGAAGAGAGATGCGTACTACAAGAAAGGCTTATTGATCACTTATAATTGTAACTTTTGTTGATAAGTAAATTGCATTTATTTTATGTTCCCTCTATATAAAATGTTGATTAACTTTAAAAAATCAATTTGATAAGTTCTTGCTGAGGCACTAATTTTAAGTGTTTTTTTTTTAACTTAAAACCTTTGAGTAACCTTTTATATTTTAAAACATTGATTCTTGTTTATTGTAAAAACTATAATAAATTGGGGAGAAAGTACAGAACCATTTTTGGGAGGGCACACCAAAACTTATTTTAAACATTTCATGTTTGTATTTCAGTGGGTTGTGTTATATATTTCACTGTTTTAATTTTTTTTAAAAAATAAAACAGTTATTGAAAACTGCCATAAGGAGGCTTTCCTTGGGGAAAATGGTATAGAAATATTTTAAATAAAAGACTGGATAAGTTCTTTCCTTTGAATTGTAGTGTGGAAAGCTTGACTTATTAAGATGATAAATTAGTAAACTTTGCACACCTTTTTGAAAAAGATGTAAATTCATGTAAATATCTTATATAAAGAAAGATGTGGTTTGTCACCAGTGATGTTGCAAGCATCTCTACTCATGGCAGTAATATAACCATAACATTCTACATAGCAAAAAAGCTGCAGTGCTGTTGATGGTGATGAGATACCATTTGCCCCAGTGATAGCAAATCATGGTTTGAGTGCTAGGGGAAAATGATTTTGCCTAGAAATGAGGTACCTTGACAGAAACACCTTGTTCCTCAGGAGCTAGTTAGTAAAAACTGCATATTTAGTTGCTGCTCAGTACAACAGTCTTTTAGGAATAACAGTGGAAGCATTCTGAAGTCATTACTGCATTAAGTATCCAGCAAGCTGCTGTTATTTTTGTGGAACTGAAAAGAAAGCAAATTGTCTCACAACAGGTGTCAGAGCAGGAAATTAACACCTCACTTGTTCTGAGCCATCAGCTTGTACTGTTAGTGCACTGGTTCCCTCTGACGACCTCAGTGGCCAAACTACCTATCTGTACTTGCCCTGTGTCAGATATAAAGGATGGGAGTGGGGGATTCCTTTTCGGAGGGCTGAAAGTGAACAACCACTTTCCTTGCTGGGAAGTGTATCCTGTCTACAAAATTTCAAAAACGTTGATTAGCAATAAGTATATACGTGTGTGGGATAAATGTATGAGTTTTAGTTATATAATTAAGAGGAAGTGTTGCTGTGCTGGTGCTCATTTGCAACCACTCTGTGTTGGAAAAACAGCAGGGACATAACTTCTCCTGCAAAGTGGAGTTCTAACTTTTTTGGGGGGGGTATTTTTCTCCTTTTCTTTACTGTTAACGGGGGGGGGGGGAGTGTGCACTTCTGTGGGTGAGCTGCATAGTTGTCACAGGGAGGCCCCAGTGTGAGACTGTAAGGCCATGTCATTTTTTCCTGTAAATCTTGTAATTTCGTGCTTCAGAGCACAACAAAGTGAGAGAGTCAGCAGGGAGTGAATTAAATTCCCCCATGAGAGCTCCTGTGGGGTGAGGCTCTTACGTTCTGTCCGCCGTTCCCTTGGCTCTTAGGCACCCTGCTGTGGATCCCCTTAATAGAGCAGCGGGCCTCATGCTGCCTCCTGCCTACCAGCCTGGCTTGGTGCCCTCTTGACATGTTCCGGCACCCGTCACAAGTTGTATTCTTCTTGCACAAGCCACTACCAGTTTAATAAACTCACACAGACTTTACAGGGTTCCCAAAGCCCATAAAACAGGGGGTTGTCCCTACTGTCCCCTTGTGAACAAAGCTCCTGTTGTGCGGCTAATGCAATTAAAATGGGTTCTATTGGAGACTGCATACAGCTGGCTGCAGCATCACAGTTTCCTCTGGCAAGTCGGCTTTCCAATCAGTGTGGCATTTGTATTGTAGCATACCTCTTTTCTCTCGTGATTTTGCCTAGGACTCCTCTTGAACTTTAGCAAATTAATTAATTGATTAAGTAGTGAAGCATTAGAGGAAAGAGCAGGAAGCAGCAATATTAAAGGCTCCAAGAGGCTCCTGTCCCAGAATTAAGTGACATAAGTCTCCTGTTTGTTTGGTGTCTGTGTTACAGGGAAAAGTCCCCACTTCTCCTTTAGCCTCCGTTTCTTCGTTTGTCAAGTTGTCTGAAATGCTTTACAATGATCCTTGAACTTACCTTTGCAGTGCATGTTTTTCCTTGTGGGGTCAGTGATACTATAAGAGTCCACAGTTTGTGAGGCCACAGAGCTGAATGGATTCAATCCAGGTCACCCAGCAGGTCAGTAAACGGTGTCATGAATAAAATCTAGCCCTTTTGAATTGCAATCAAGGCTATCCTTCCTCCAGGAAACTGTCCTTGGGCAAAAGGAAAGCTGTTAGAAGAGAAGCCGGCTGTTCTGTACACATTGGAAGTGCATAAAAGTGCTGTCTGAGCTGTTGCCACAGGTATTTGGAAGCCAGATGGTGCAAGTGAAACTTTAAACCTGTTGAATTTTGAATAGGATTTCATTGTAACTATTTTCTTCTGTCATTTTGGCTGGTGGCTGTAGAGAAATGTTACTTTCATTATAAGACAAAACCCCGTATGCCTCTCCAATTTGTGGAACTATTTATAGAGAAATGGGCTATTAAAATTACATGTGTTGATGTGTAGACCCATTGAGCAGAACCTAATGGAGCTTACATCCCAGTAATAAGGGTGTGGTATGTTTGGGGGTTTTCCATAGGAAGTGCTAAATTTCCCTTGCATTAGCATGGGCGTACAACTCTAGAATGATAATATTTAAGTTTAAATGTACACTTTACACAGGCAGTATATTTGGACAGTGTAATGCAGATCATACTGAAAATTAAAAATTGTACATGCATCTTACATAAGCAAATAAGGAATGTGGTCTTGTTAATTTGTACAGTTAGAAATTAAGTTACTCCTAGAAATTTCATCCTGCTATTCCCATAGATCGGTTATATGCACAATGGTGTCTTCCAGGTGTGATCACTGTGTTACTCGTATTCATGTAGATAGATATGTTGCTATGGTATGTATTCAATACTACCTTTTGATGAGTGTATCTTAACTGCAGATCTAGACAGTGCACACTTCCAAAGTTATGCACCAGTCTTATTTATAATTACAACAGTGTGATCTCTGTTTTGTATTTACATGCAGTGATGCATGCAATTATACTGCATACGGATAAGTGTGCACGCGCTAAACTGATCCATGTGTAGAAAATCAGCTGCTCCTCCAAACAGAGAGAGTACGGTACTGTATGCAAGGTTTAAATGCCTGACGGAAAGTAACTTTGTTCTTTATAGCTGGAAATGTGGAAAATTAACAAGCGGCTCTTTCTCTGGGACACACCCTACAAGTGCCTCTGCTGACTGGGGAGAGCACAGCCGCCCTTTGGAAGCCAGAGCCTTGATTTACGGCTGTGGTGTTGACAGCTCACTGGAACCCACATGCTGTTTGCAGCACCGCCAAGCTGGGCTATGACCCGTCGACCTCTACCCCTGTCCTCCCCCCTCCTGTCTCTATGCTGTAATAAAAACCTGTCTTGCAGGCAGGGCTACAATGACTTTGTTGTTCAGAAATGTACCATTTAAAAAAAAAAACCTTCTCAAAGCAAAATAAGGAACGTATGAGGAAGCAGGACTTTGGGAGCAGCCGCTTTTGGTACCACAGGATTGTTTGTGTTAGAGGTTATTCTCTGCTTGCAGTCTGCCCTTGGCTCCTGAATGAAACCCCTCTCCCCGACGCAAACATATGCTTTTTTTCCTCTGGGGTATGGCCTCTCTGATCTGACACACGAGGGTGCACTTCTTCTTTTTTCATGCTTGTGTTCTTTTACGAGTTCCATGCCTTCACGCACACCTTTCTTTTCTCCGCTTTTTTCCCCTACTTGGCAGCCATGGTTTCATTGTTGAAATTAAGAGACCAGCCACTTTGTGCATGCACACACACACACACACTGGATACTTCTGAAGTCAGGTTCGGGAGTATAATTGCTTTCACATTTGTTTTGTGGTGGTCATTAGCCACTTGAATTGTTGGGAGGTGTAAGAATTAATTGGTGTATAGTTGTAAAATCAGAGTTTAGGGGAGTCAGTGGATCATTTAGCCCAGCCCTGCCGAAAGGCAATATATGTACTGGTCATTTGTAGCTCCTCCACCACCACCCCCAACCCCGGCACACTGAGAATTTTTGAATTGGGAAGGATTTTAAAAAAAATATCTGTGCCTGGAACTTCAGTTTTGAAAGCATGCTAGCCTGCCGCCTGCCTGACCACATACGTCTGTGCTTGTTATTTGAGGTCTGAAATAAATGAGGGTGGGGGGAGGATTGGAAATCCAAACTATGTAAAGCTTTCCCTCTTGATCCCATGGAAGTAATTTCAAGTGACAGTTTTCAGAACATTCATGACAGGCAGATGCCTGTCTATTTAAAAAGCAAAACAAAAACAGTAACAGAAAATCTAAGAATGGGAACTCTCTTCTTAAAGACTGTTCACATCAGCGCATGGATGGCCCCTGTTTGTGCTTTTATTTCTGATGACACCTTGTTAATTTAGTAACTATGTATAATCCTGTGAATGTTCAGACAGATAACATATTTAAACATTCATAGGATTGCACCTCAAATTAAGTTATTTAGTAGCTCTTTTTGTCTGTGCAATCAACACATTACTTTCAATAGTTACACACTGTCAATCTGATTGAATTATACTGTTTTTCATTGCTGCTAAAATGTTGTTTTACTGTGTTGTGAGCTGTGCAGAGAGCTTATGGCTAATGGGGCAGCACACAAGCCAAATAAATAAATAAACCTGTTGTACAAAGTTCTTGCTTTTCAAAAAGTCACCTTACACATTTCTTTTGTAATGGAAATATGGAATATAAATGTTTAAACATATATGCATATTAATCTCAACTGCTCCAAGACATAATCATGTGAACCACATAATATTACATGTTGCATGGAGATATAACATGTGACTTTAGTCCCCCATTGATACATCCTCAGTTTCCTGTGATTTCTAAAATTATAGCTGTGCATCTTCTACTGCTGCAGCTATGAGAGTAATAGGCAAGAAAGCTGTGGTTCTACTCTTGGAGGTTATTTTGGGGCATAGTAGCAGGAGATCATAGAGAGGAAGACTTAGATTAAGTCTTCTGTAATTACAAGATACTCTAAAAGCATTGCCTTTTTTACACTCAGTGTGTTGAAAACATTGGTAGCTTCTCAGTGCTGCATGAGATTTGAGTGGGAACTGGACACAGGAAAGAAGACATACCAGTGTATGTCAGAACAGGAAAATCAATTTGGTTTTCCTGGATCCTTCCATGATGTATTACATACCCTGTTCATATATTGGGATTTCAGTGGTTTCCCATTCAGATTGCTGATCAAGCCTACTTTCACTTGGCTTTGTTATGTAGCCTTTGGAATTCCCAGACCATTCAGTGGGCCCCAGATTTTACTGGTGTGTTAAATGCATTTCTGTCTCCTTTGCATAAGTGTAAGAGAAATATTAATAGAAATGTACGGCTTCATGGAAGTTCTGCTATTTGCATTATTTCTGTGTTAGCATTGCATGCTTAGTATAAAATACTTTGGCAAGCTGTACTTGACCTGCTGTCTTGAACATGTGATTAGTTAGCATTCTTCAAAGTTGATGGTGCTTTCAGCAGATTATATTGGAAAGAGTCAAAAAGGAGAGACTAACTTTTTCCATCTTCATCTTGTTTTGTATCCTTTTGCTCCAGGCTCTTCAGGTGGCACGACAGTTCCTTTTGCAGCAGGCAACAGGGCTGACCTCTCCCAGCAGCAATGAAAACAAGCAGCCAGCTGTTCAGGTGAGGGGAAGCAAAAGCTTGGGTACTTGTTTCAAACTCTAATAGGAAGTATCAAAATAAGATCTTTCCTGCAAAGAATGCCTCTGTAAACTTTCATGATTTCAAAAAGCAGGATGGATACCATCAGTAATTTAGTCCTTAAATGCTATAGTGATAAGAGATGGTATTGTGCCCAGAATGCCTATCATTGCAATGGTATTGTGAAGTAGGATGCCACTGTTGTTCCTGTTACACAGATGAGGAACAGGAATATGCTGGAGCCTGTTCCTAAGCTAAGGATCTGTCTTCTATGTTCTAAGCTGGCATTTACTGAGTAGGCCATCTTTTGTCACTGGTTAATGGGGTTTGCAGTCCTGAAAGCCTTCTTGGTGGATTTTTTAAAATAGTGTGACACTCATACATTGTGAGAAAAAAGTATTTTAAAATGATCTTTATACCACATGAAGCAGAATGACACTTTCTAGATCTCAGCAGTCGTTACTTCTGTAGAATGATGCCGATAATATTTAATTCATCAAGACTAAATTCATTGAGAAGAAGGCAGCAATGTCTGGATCATACTCTTTGCTTGCAGCCTTGGATTAACTTTTGACTGATAAGAGCCATCAGGCCAAAGATTTGATAGGTCACTTGTCTAATTGGTTTCTGCTGTTGATGTAATATCTTAAGTGACTCAAAGTAGTGGACTGGCTGGTAATATATGGAGGTGTAGAACCTACTCTGGGGTGGAAGGTATAAAGAGCATTGAACAATAAGGATTAGAGAATGCCCCCTTTAGTTGAATGGGGGCTAATAGCTACCAGTGCATTTACTGTGGCCACTATAATACATGTTTGACATTTGTAAATGCCATAACACAATAGGGGTTTACCCTCATCCCTTAAGGACTGAAACTGGTGATTCACACAGCGTTTGACCATTATGCCGTATGTGTTCCCTTTTTAGGCGAGTTTGCATGGTTTCATGACAGAGTGGTAATGTGCAAAGGTCATTACAGGCGGAGGTCCACAAGTTGTTCACCTTGGGTCTACTGGCTTATATGATTCATCACACCAGTCTGAACCACCTTCCCCTCTCCCATTTAGTCTTATTTAGGTGTTTGCTATCCCTTGACTGTGTCTGTGAAAACTGCATAGCTGTCTGATAAAGAACACACATTTTGCCTGTGTACATTCTCATGTTTGGAGTCTCCAGCTACATGGTATTCGGAAAAGAAATAATATGTGGTGCCAGTGGTATTAGACAGTACTGGGCAGGAGAGATTAATGGTCTGACTTGGAATGAGTGCCACATGATCCAGTCAAGATAGCTCCATCCTGGATTCTATTTCTTAGATGCTTCTTCATGATTTACATTGGAGGATGGAAAGGATTATTGTACCAACTGTCCATATATATAAATAAGGAGATGTTTTGTCTATTAGCTGGTGCTGTCACAACTTTCATTCTGTCTATAAATAACTCATTTCACAGTGGACATGGAATTTGAGTAGGTGGAGGGTCTCGGGTGAAAAGTCACAGTTTCATATTATTCTGTAGAACAATGTTTGTGGGAATGTGCAGTCCCATATACAGGAATATGCCTGTACCAATTACAGTGGTGTCTCATACTTCAAATTTAATTCATTTCAGGAGGCTGCTCAAAGTCCAAATCAAGTTTCCCCACCAGAGATTATGGAAAGTGAATTAATCCATTCCATTCCCAGACCCTAAACAGTGCCCATTTTGATAAACTTAAACAGCAAATGCATATAATTTAAGGTAAAAAAAATAACACATTTACATGCCAAAATTATTTATTAAAACTTGAAAACAATAAAGCACATAAATATGCACTGTATAATAAAATGAAAATTGCATTTACTATACTGCATGAGCAAGAGATGTTTCACAGCGACAGACGACTTGGGCATGCAACAGATGACACTCACTCAATGATTGCATTTTTCCACTGCATGTGCAGTTTGAACATAGAAGTATCATTTGCACTTCAGAGCGATTTTATCTCGACTTTAGTGTTCAAACTCTGGATTGTTCCAAGTTAGAGCTGTTTGAACTACAAGGCACCACTGTATAAGCAAAATCCTACAGGAAGTTCTGGAAAACTAGGAAATTGCTCCCCTTGCCTATGCTCAGTAATTTTGCCTGGTTGGGGCCAGCAGGCAGAGTGTACATGTTTTGCTCAGTTTCATCTTATGATTATTGCAGAGAGCATGATCTAGGGCATAAATAAAGAAAACCGTGACCCTCAGCACAGTCTTAAATGGTGGGAATGTAGTCTAGCATGTGTGACTCCACAGAATACCATTTTAAAGAGCAACAGTAATGGATGAGCAACTGTGTTTTTCCCTCATGGGTTCTGTGAAGCCCAACACATGGGAGAATAGCAAGCTTATTCATTGGACAATTGTGTGAATGCCTAGTCCAAGACAGGCATTCTGTAGGCTCTTTCATGTCTGTGGATCCAGGGTATGTTCTTTGCCAAAGTTAAGGCTGTGGACCAGATTTCTGCATTGCTAATCTCAGTGATAGCTAGGCCTGTAAAATTGTAAAGTTGTCATGTAGTTAGTGGAGTGCACACATGGCAGATTGAGACAATCAGCCTTTCCACCTCCCATTGCCTTAACAGTGAGACACACACTGAACAACTATGAAATGTGCTTCTGGAATGTCTCCCATAGGTCACAGAAAACTGGGTATATAAAGTTTGAATGCTGTCCGGCATAGACAGCCAGAGTGTAATGGAGACTGAGGAACTGCAGCAGTCATTTTTCCATCTGCAGATTGGGAGGAAAAGAGCACAGGGTAAAGTCTGAGAGGTGCGAATATCAGAAATGCTCTGTGTTTTAAATTTGAATCTAGAAACAAAACTTTAGCGTCTTTCAAAATTCTAAGCAGGATGGGTCTGTCCACATATAGAGCAGTAGCATTATGTGGCCGTGTTAATTTTGTGTAGTCTTAGTAAGCAGAATGTTTCCAATTAGCATTTACAATGTTTGTCTGCCTACATTTAGAGGGATGCTTACTATCCCAAGTGGGGTGTAAGAGCCAGGCGCACAGATGAAGCTACTAGTATTTTGGGTGCAGGACTTACTGACTTAAGTTTGGAAGAGTGGGAAATGGTTTTTTTGTGACTCCTCAGTGTAGATTTGGGAACTGTGGGTGGGGGCACTAGAGGAATATATGTCTTGATTAACTAGAACATTTAAAAAAGGAAATAGGATGTGAGGGGGATATAGAACATATGAGAAATGCTCATAGAATAATGAGCTCATCCATTAGAGCATACAAGTTGTTCTTGGTTCAAATGTAAAAGAGACAGTGGACTTCTTCTATTGCTGGAAACTTCCATCAATGTGATTTGACTGCTAGAGGACCATTCATGGAAAAGATGGGAAAATCTGCCAATGGGAACTAGTAGAGAGTTGGCAGCATCTACTTCTTCGATTTCTCTCAACAGAATGTTGCTCTCTAGAGCATGAATTCAGTCTCACATGTACACAAGACAACACGTATCCTTTATTTAAAACTTTGTTACATTTTATCTATCTATTTATTTATTTATTTTAGATGTATAGGCTGCTGAATAACCCAACATGACTCTCTATGTGGTATACAGCAACAATAAAATATAAGGCAAAATATTACAATTCTTAGTAACATTAAAAAAAACAGTCATCCAGATGGTAGAACTTGTGTCCAGGGACCAGTTTCATTACATGTATTTTGTACATTGGTAGATTGTGAACATGGGAGAACTTGGGTGAAAAAGGAAGTAGCTTGTGAGCCCATGTCTTCATTCTACTAAAAGCCATTGTGGCTTCCATTGGGCAGATCCTTCTTGCTGAGAAACTCAGTATCAGTCACAAAGGAGAAAGCAAGCTGACATGGTGCATTAGTATCATACATTTGAATAACTTATAACTAAGTACCTCAGGTAAATGAGCAGTTTCTTGCTTTTTCTTTGGATGGTATAAAGAACACTTCTGTTCTACAAGAAGTAGTGACTTGAAGAGGGCCAACAGCAATTCCTTCAGCAGAACAGGGCTGACGGTCTTTGCTAAGTGAGGTAAAGGGATTTTGCCACCTTTTGGAAGCAGCAGAATTATGTGAGTGTGTTGACAACCTCAGTGATTACATTCTAGGTGAGCAACTCCAAATGAGCTTTGAACTATTCAAGGTCATGGACTCTGAACTACGCAACAAGTCTTTGGAGGTTGGGGACAAACGCTTGGATATCTGGGACACTTCAGTGCTTGCTTTATGAAGTTGAAGTAGGTACCTTTGAAGATGAATCGGTAGGGGTCAAACTGACCACACTATTTTATGGTGCTTTGTAGTAGTAAGGTAGACAGATACCTGAAGCCAAACTCAAGTCTCCAAAGACATGCTGAGGAAGGGAAACAAGTATAATAGGCTGAAGTTCTTGTACTGTTAAGTTCCCAAAATCATAATGAGACATTGGGTAGAGTTATGCAACTAGATCTAGTCCTGCAAGGCAAAAGATACACATCCTGACATGCAAGGCTGAAGTTGTGCGGTTCTGTCTCAGAGGCCTTGCTAAGATTCAATTCAATTCACTTTCGATTTATATCCTGCCTTTTTCCTACAAAGGGCTCAAGGCAGCTTACATCTCCTCCTCCATCTTACCGCCACAACAACAACCCTGTGAGGTGGGTTGGGCTAAGAGTCTGTGACTGGCCCAAAGTCACCCAGTTGGCACTAAGATGTTAGTGATGCTTCCTAAAAAGTGTCCTACTTGCAATGGAGAGAAAGAAGACTGGAAGAAGAAAATCTTTTCTATAGAAGGTTCTATCTGACGTGATATACCTTGCTACTGCTGATGACTTTTGTAGTCAGAAAAGAGCTGAGTTCTGCTTCCTCATTTCATGTGAGTAGTCTATTGTGCATTGGAGAGGGAGCCTGCAGTCTTAATCTTGTTAGAGCTTCTGAAAGATCCTGCCTGTGGTTTGTGTGTGTACATTGCCAAATGCGCAGTCTGGGATCTGAACCCTTGAACAATAGCTGCAAGTAAGCAACTCTGTGTTTCTGTTTTTAAATTATATTTGTCTTCTGCCTTTTTTCCTTTCAAGGAACTCAAGGTAGCTCCTCCTCTCCATCTTATCACAACAGCCCTGTGAGGTTGGTTGGACTGAGAATCTGTGACTGGCCCAAAGTCATCCAGTTGGCTCCATGGCTGAGTGGAGCCTAGAACCCAGATTTCCTGAGTCCCAGTTCTATACTTTTAAGCACTACTTCATTCTGTTCTTGCTTGTGAAGCGTTTTGGTATGAGTCAGTCAAGAGAACAGACAGATTTGGGTGCAGATATCCAGAATTTTCTTATAAGATACTGAATGTTCATTACAGGAATTAAGGCTCATGCACTAACTGTGATTCATCTGTAACTAGTGAACACTTTGCGGGATTTTTCTATATAGAAGCCAGATGTGTAGGCAGTGATGCTGAACTTCTAAAAGGCCACTAGACAAATTGTTGGGAGGCAGAGATATCAGTAGATATCAGGAAGAGTACTCAGGGTTTTGCTGCTTTTAGTTTTACAAGAAAGATCAGGTAACTGAAACTGGAGTGTCCTTTGTTATACGCTAACTAGGAAAAATGTATTGATTTGCCCTGGATGTCATTGGGCAATGTAATGTTTCACCAACTGACTGAAGTGTTCTTGACTGAAAGGAAAGATGCTCCTTAGGAAGTAGAACCATCTGAACATCTAAGGCTTTTTCCTATTAAAAACATTCATCCAATCTTTCCCACAGTTGTTCAAACTTATGTTCAAAACTTGAGCTAAGACGTACTATTGCTTTTGCATAATGGAGAAGGATGTTGGATGCACTCTTGGCTGGAGCCCACATGGGTGACTCCCAGATGTTTTGGATCACAGTTCCCAGAATTGGCCATGCTAACTGGGGTCAATGGGAGTTGAAATCTAAAACATTTGATGGGCAGCTTGGGGAGGGCTGCTGTAGTATATGTGAGTACAGAGCTAGAAGTTGCTAGAGTCACAGATCTATTAGTGTCCATGTCTTCCGATGTTCCTCAGAACCTCTAATATGTGTGTCATGATGGCCTCATGCTGTGCACTGTATTTTCCCCACAGACAGCTAATGATAAGATGCAAGAAGGGGGAGTGCACAGCATGATGACATTGCATTGACGTATTGTGTTAATCTAGACATTAAAAGGAAGAGTGTGAAAGAGACAGAGATGTGTCTCCTGTAACACCTAATTACATTGTGAATCAGTTACACCCTAAGCACCAAGCTTGCTCTTTAGCTTCAAAACTATAAAAGTGTTCTTATTTCAGCTCTGAATGTCCCCAGAGATGTTGCCAAGATGGAGGTCATTGCACATGTACACCAGCAAGGGCAGCAGGCTTGGGACATGAAAAGGGTTGCAAAATGAGCATAAATCCAAGTCCAAAGGAGAAAGAGAAAAGGAGGGAGGAAAAGCCCAAGTGAATGGAAAGTGACAATTTTAAATAGCATTGTGGAGGGGCTCTCCCTTCAGGCTAATTAAATTTATCGGCGAACAGCAGGTTACCTTATTAGAGCCACGTGGGTTTAATTAACAAAGGAAAGTAATTAGTATGTGCTCTCCTGGAGCTGATGATCCCGCCTATATCAGCCCGAACTGCCTCTTACGTTTTCTGGAAATGGCAGAAACCCAGTGGAAGAGGGTATGGAGATGGGGAAGGGTGCCTTATGCTTAACCAATTGCCCTCAAGAACCAAATCCAAGCAATTGTCTCAGCACTGTTTGTTCTCTCTCTTTGGTCTGTTGAAATATGTCTGGAATAAAACAAGGGATTATATAGCTTGTTTTTCCCTCATTTCCTCTGTTTTGTTTGGAACAGCATACCTGCAGCTTGATCTCAAGTGTATAAGCTGTCTTCTCCTCAACCACATTTGTCCTATTTATTTTGTACTTGGCTGCCTTTTTCTAAACCTACAGAACTAAATCTGGATAGTGTTTTGTCTTGAAGGCAGTAGGGGGTTCTTCTGTCTTGTTTCCTGATGTCCAATGTCATTCACTTGGCACACATGTCTTGAAGTTGGTTGAAGGTACGTGTCTGCAGAACAGCCTGATGAGACTTTGATTATTAGCAAAACTAAAGCCAGCTCTGGAACATTTGTCAATTCAGTTTGTCAAGTTTAGCATCTCTGACCATTTCAGTGCAATGAAGCTAGTATTTTGGACTTCTCCCTATTTTTCAAACCTGATCAGGATAAAGTAACATCAGAACCTATTCTACTAAAATAGCGTAGTGTTCATTTTCAGTTTTCTTTCCATCAGGAATAACTATAATTTCCCTACAATATGTGATGTAACTGCCCCCCCCCCAAATCTGAATGCAGCCCTACTCGTTTTCCTCTGACTGCTTAGTCCCAGTCATCTGATATATTGGACCAGTAACTATGGAAGGCCATTGCTTGTAATGCTTTAGTTTAGAAAGGGCAGGTGGCAATGGGGAAAATCTTGTTTTGGCCAGGAAACTACCTTTCTGTCCTAATGTGTCTTTTTCAGTCTTGAAAATGTACCATAAAATGCCATCTCTTTAAAAGAGTTAGTGGGACATCTCATGATGAAATCCAGACCTGCCTTGAAACATTTTTCCTTTCCTTCTGTTCCACCACTTCATCACTACCTCCTCTTTCCCCCAGGCCTCCATCGCACCTGCCCTGAAAGGAGTCATTCTGTGGAGGTAGCAGGCAGGCCACCAGTTCCATTAATGAGTTTAACTGAAAGTGAAGAATGCAAAATCACTGCTGATATTAACAGCAATAATTCATCTGGGCTTCTTTTGAGCCAACAGTCAGCTTTTTCCAATAGCTTTTTCAGGAAGGAAATGCAGTCACTGAATGGAAAATATCTTGAAAGAACAAAGGCAGTAAGAGTGAAGTCAGATTCCTGTAATCTGTGAGTGTCTTCCCTTATTAGCTGTGTGTGTGCATGCATGCCCATCTTTCTGTGTTTTTTTATCCTATTGTTTTTCTTTCCCTACCGTTTCTTTTTCTAATGATTATGAAGTGTTTGCACTGTTGTGTAACTGTGTCTTTCTAGCCTAGACTCATTCTGTCATTGCCTGTTTATCTTCCCTTTCACCCTCACTCATTCATCGTCTGTTTTCTTTCTTACACTTGGTTTTTCAGTTTCCTTTCTCTCTGTCTCTCTCCACCTTCACCACAACTGTCGCTCCACCCTTTCCCAGTCTCCCACTAGCTTTCACAGAGTTAACAGAGTCTGACGTTCTGTCTCCTTCCCCACCTTTTGTATTGCAAAAGTACTTGTGAAAGTTGTAGACATGAGTCAGGAATAGCTCATAACTCAGCAGCCTCTCTCCCTTCTTCTTGCCCCAGCAGAATAACTGGAGGAGTATCTGAATGAGGGGAGATACAGGATTAAACAGACCCTCTTTGAAAGGACGTTTATCTAACAGTGGAATGGTGTGGATGAGATTGACCAGGAGGGTTTCTCCAGGCAGGGGTGTGGGTGGAGAGTATATTGGTGAAAATGAAGAATGTATAGAGCAGTTTCTAGGCCAAGACTAGCTGGTGGAGTATGTGGACAGGACTGTAGAATGTGTGTCAAGGCAATCTGAATTTACACTTCCATATAAATTTTGCCACATTGCAGCTCACAATGAGCAGGAATGTTTCCTTAACTTTAAGGAAGCAAAATGGTATGCTTCACTTTTTCTGCATTTGCTTGCTGTCTCCCAAGCATGCTCCCAAACCATAAAAAAGCAGAGAGCTTTCCCTGGTCTAGTGGCCTCTGAACTCCACTGAAACATTTGCTTTTTGAAGGAGGGTCTAAAGGGCTGTAACAATAAACAACTAACTAAATATAGAGGGAAAGAAAAAAAAGTTTTCAGACTTGGAAAGGGAGTGTTACCATCTACTAGACTAGCAATGAATTGATAGGTTTCCTCCTCAGTAATGGAGTTGAGAGGTGAGGATGGCAGCAGGGAAACTGCCTATTTGCTGTAAAACAAACATGGATACAACATGGGCTATGCTATGGCAGGAGATGGAAGTTGAGCTAAGCTTGATAGGGAAAAACCTCTGTCACTAAGTCTTTGTTAGCACTGCACTTTACCCTGATATACACATGGTGAGTATTAAGGAATGTCTTTGTTTTGACTATTTATTTTAATGAATGGTGCAGTGTAAAATATCAGTGTTTTGCCCACTGCAAAATTGGATGCCTGGTCAAACAAGTACAACTTCTAAGTTGTACTTAGTGCATGTGTCCCAATTTGGTTTTGTAATGCAATTTTGAGAAGCAGAGCTAAATTAGCTTGCAGGCTACCTGATTCTGAGACCTCTGCCCCCTGCTGGATTCAGGAATGGACCTTAATTAATTACTTTGTCTTTGGCACCACATCCAGATGGCTCGCTTCAGTATTTATGGCTGGTCTCAGTGGTGCAAAGCTACAGTAAATGAAGTTTCCTGTTGAACAGCTAACTTAAGTTCAAGCTGTCTGCTTGACCTGTGTTGGTTCTGTTGAGCTATCTCAACTAGAGGAGGTCCAGGGTAGACTGAGATGGGCTGCATTGACCAGAAGTGCTGAATTGATATACCTGTTCTCTTAAATGATATATATTATCTGTCTGAATTATCCAAGTGAGGAAAATGTTTTCTTTAATTTTGAGATATGTTTTCTTGAGCAGAAATCAGTCAGAATAACTTGTATAGAGTTGTAGATATTAAATTAAAAAAAATGATTTGCCTGGTGCCTTCCTTATATTCTTTTTGGCGCCAGGCAAAGATCTTTCTTTTTAAAAAATATTTTAATAGTTAATGTCACTCAACCTTCTGTTTTGTATTTTTATCCATATTTTATTAACACTGTAGTTTAATATGTTGCAATTAGTTTTTATTGTGTTTTATTTTATTACTGTGAGCCTCCCAGAGGTGCTATGGCACAATTGTTTAAAATAAATAAATAAATATTTGTGAGAAAATACATTCAAAAACCCACATTTACGTAAACATTTAAATATACAGTTTCATTCAAATCACATGGGATTGAACATATTTATGCTTCACACAGACTAGAAATAGGCTGGTCCATCTAATCCTAGCTTCAAGGATGCTAAAGGTCATCTTTGAATCTCCCAGCAGAAAGTTCCTCAGCTTCTCCTGATAGATTAATCACATGCTTTTTAGTATGGGTTACTACACTGGGGGTAGAGGTATGATTATGGGGGCGTATTTTAAACATGTGGTAAATTCTAAGACACTTTCCCCAAGTAATAGGTGATTTGCAACCGTGGTTGCTAATGTTCAACTACATTCTTAAATGGCACAGTTGCTGAAACATGACATTCAAATGTGTTGCATATTGAATAGATGACTGCTTAGAAATAAATTTTTAAAATTTTGTTTTAAAATACTGAGGTCAAAATATTTTTCTATCAGTAGAAACGTCTTGGCAAAGTGAACCTTTCTTCTGTATGAGGGCTAGGCAGAAGATTTGTTGGGACCTAACTGTAGATCTGAGGGTGGGTCACAGTTGAGTGGCAAGGATTTCTGTCTTGGAATTATTTAATGATAATGGTAACAGAATTACTCTTCTCTTAGCCTGGATGTATTCCTGGCATAAGGAAAGATTGGAATAACCTGAAATACTTTTTGGTGTACTACCCAGATTCCTGAACTTAAAATTTCTTAATTTTAAATTCATGTATTTTGCACCAGGGTCCATTTGCTGGATCTCAAGGTGCTACTACAAAATAGATACCCAAAGTTTGAAGTCTGTCCACCTCATTCTATGTGACACATGATAGGTAGCAGAACCTCAGCTTGCTCACTGGTTTCTTTCATTTCCTAATTGTTCTTCCTAGACAATGCTATTTCATTTGGGTAGCCAAAGTTTCGGGTCAGTAGTCACTGTTGAACATTTTCATCCACATATATGATTAATCTTCAAAGTGCTCACTGTGGACATCTAGTATTTCTGAGGAACTTCTCTATTTAAGATATCACCTTGGCTGAGATTTATTTATTTATTTTTCTATTTATATCCTGCCTTTTTCCTACAAAGGGCTCAAGGCAGCTTACATCATTCTCCTCCTCCATCTTATCCCCACAACAACAACCACCCTGTGAGGTAGGTTGGGCTGAGAGTCTGTGACTGGCCCAAAGTCACCCAGTTGGCTCCATGGCTGAACAGGGACTTGAACCCAGGTCATCTGAGTCCCAGTCCCATGCTCTTCACCACTACACCACACTGACTCTCACATTAGGATTTAGGATAACCAAGTAGTCTTCTTATACAACTTTGTTTACTATATGAACTGGGGATTTTTATTCAAGATCCAAGCATTTTTTACATCAGTTGATTGGAAACAATATTTCCAATTAAAAATCTTTCAGGATGGTTGCAGCTTTTTGATTTTTAGGAAGTAGTCTTCTGATTGTCCTTAGAAAAACATTGGTCAGAGGCCTTCATGACTTAACTATTTTTATTTTTTTGTTCAGACTTGAATGAAACGTCTTTTACATTTGTAGGAGAATGGCAGTTTCCACTTGGGCTTTGAAATTACTGTATGTGAAGGAGCCAAACAAGTGGCAATTGTAATGTGATATAGATCTGAAAAGAGTTTTTGAAGATAGGTTCACATCAGCTGACATGAAACAATTATATTTTAGACACCTTGAGACTGTCAAGCTTATACCACTTCTGAAAACCCAAGGTGATTTATTGAGATCTGTATCAGCCATGATCCTATAGGAAAGTTGTTTTTTGTAGAAGAAGTGTTAAAAATTTGGACTTGAATCAAGTCAGAGGCCCAGGTTCAAGTCCCTGTTCATCCATAAAGCTCAGCCTGCTGTGCTAGACCATGCACCTCTTCCCAGCTTCAGAGTTGATGTGGATAACATATGAGGTGGGTGGCAGCAATAATGGAGGAAAGGTACCATATATGCTGATTTGAGTTCCTTAGTTAGAATTGTACTCATAACTATAAAATTAGCCTGGAATGTCACTTTATGCTTTATGATGAGCATAAACCTTTCAGGATAAAAATTACAGCCAAAGCAAGAATATAAAGTTAGAGAACATAAAGTATCTTAAGAAACAATCTAATACATTGATTGGTTTAGCATAAACTAAGCCCCTGGTGAAAGAGCCAGGTGTTGTGTTGGCTTATATACTCAGCATGGTATGTACAAAATGCTTGCATTCTGAACCAGTTGTAAGATCTGGGTGCTTTTTCAAATGCAGAGGTGTGTTAGAATAATGTAATTTGTGCTTATTGGGTAA
Organism: Varanus komodoensis; assembly: GCF_004798865.1. NCBI lineage: Eukaryota > Metazoa > Chordata > Lepidosauria > Squamata > Varanidae > Varanus > Varanus komodoensis. The sequence continues at coordinate 126,374,429 of NW_025335268.1, forward strand.
TGTATGTTCTAGGCTTCAGTATTGGCAACAGTTTCCAAGTATCCTTTCTGTAGCTCAATAAAAGTACAGTTCTCAGTAATGATAATTTAACTCGTGGTTTCTGTTGAAGCTAATTTCACCTTGGGAAAAGTGGCCTTAAAACTTCAAACCAGATTCATTTTTTATTTAAATGTTTAACATTTTTAAAAACTCACCTTTCCTCCAAAGAGCTCAGAGTGACTTAAAGTGCTCTTCTTCCTCTTCCTTCACCCCACCTGGTTAATGTAGGTTAGGCTGAGCAAGAATTATTGGCCTAAGAGGTCACCTGGTGAACTTCATGAGTGAGTGGAGAGTTGAGCCTGGAGTGACTCTGTCTTTATGCTGGCACCCTTTGATACTTTCTTCAGATCCACATGAACTAGATTTTTTTAAACGGATCTACAATTTTAAAAATTGGGTTCCAGAGATTTAGACTTGGTAACTAATTTTACTGCAAGATAGTGGCCATTTCTAAAGTTTCTGGAAATAAAAATACTTAGTAGATTCTTGTAGTCCTTTCTTCTTGAGACTTTGGCCATTTATGAAGGAAGATTGAGGGGGAAAGCTGCCATCTGAAGACATGTTTGTAACAGAAGAGGAAAGAATGGTTTGAGGAAAGAGTAGCAGGTTTGGAGCAAACGGCAGGAAATTGCTTTTCTTTTGTCTGCTGTGGCAGGGAAGGCACTGGTGTGGAAAAGTGTATTTTGTTGATTTGAACTTGAGTGAAATGGGTAATGAAGACAGATCAATACTGGCCCCTCCACATTCCCTCACTCAAGAAAAAAGAATGCTGCTTATGTGTCTGCTGCACAGTTGATTTTTTTTCCAGTTGGCCTTACCGCAGTAGGTTCTCTAACTCTTTCCCTGTCTTGATTACGTTTGTGCTGTACTCTTGTTTTCTTGCTCTTGCTTTGTGTGGTTGACACCCTGGAAAACTGCTCAGTCTGAACATGCACCTCTGCATTGCTTAGGGGTGGCTCATGCTAGGATGATGGGGAATTACAAACTGTGGTGCAGGTCTGATGCACATCCTTTCCTGTAGTGACTTTAGGACACCTGCAACTGCAGATAGAGCCTCAGATTGGCTAGAGTATCGGTAACATGAAACTTCAAACATTCTTTGGTGTGTGCACATGCTTCTCATGTAGAAATATTAAAGAGTAGCTATTCCATCCTACCCTCAGAATTCTAGACTTGTGTGGGTTATAAGGGATCTCATGCACATGTGTATCATTTGGAGCAAAGTATTCCTCCATCTCAGGCCATCTGAAAGTTATGATTTCCAAGGAACCTTTAATGACGCATTATATAAGCTCAGTCAGGTTCTGAACATGTGCAGCATGGATGTAACATCGGACCTAAGCTGTATTACCCAGAGTAGGGTGGGTATTTGCTTCATTAATCAGTTTGACTGGTACTAGATCCCTGGTTCCAGTTCTTCGTTTTGAAAGTAAGACAAGGCTTCGGTGTGTATAAGCATTTAATGAATGTTTGTAGTAACCACGACTCATCTATTTAAACAATTTTCATCTTGCTTTTAAGTCAAAAAGGGTCATAAAATAGCTTATAGATCAAGAAAAAACTGTACATGTCCCCCAGAGGAAAAGGAGGTGGAAGCAAACCAAGGGGCCAGTTCCTAATGTTGCAAAGTTCTAAAATGATGACCTGTTTCTGATTTCACCTGAAGAAAGGGAAAATGTTGCTGGTCTCTCATCAAAGCTAATGGTGACCATGGTTCCTCCATTTCTGCTTCTCTGCAACATGATAGAATGGGATCTGCTAGGTGACCATTCATGGAACCTGTTGGAGCTAGTCTCTTAGCAGAACTTTTCTTCCTTCTTCTGATGATAATGCTTCTTAGCAGAGTGGATGGGCTAAAGCAAAGCGTGTGAAACAAAGTTTAGCTCAGAATGACTAGATCAGGGCCCCAGTGTAGCACCTGCAAAAGGGGTCACCAGCATACTGCTCGTGAGCTCTGAATGTTGTGGTGGTGGAGTTTATTCTTCTGATATTGTAGTAATAGCTTTTTAGTTGTCAAAGGAGGGCAGAGAATCCATTTTCCATGAAGCAAGTAAATAATTTTAAAGAGCATGTATATCTGTTAATACTAAAGACTGTTACAGTGCAAATTTGTCTTCTAGAAAGAAGCAGCTACTGGACATTGCCAACCCATGTGTTTAAAAGAAGCATTAGCAATTGCATTGCCAGCAATTGAATCTAATTTAGATATCCCTTATTAAAGAGACACATGAAATAAAAATATTTGCTGAATAAGGCGAAGATCCATCAATGTGACAGTATATTCCAAAGTGGAGATCCACTGATAAAGCATTTTGTGGAGTGTGTCCACAGCATTTCTTGAATTCCCAAATTTGCCCATGGGTCCAGCAAGATTGGGGACTCCTGGATTAAGTGGATGTCTGAATTCATACTTGACCACAATAGTCAGTGTTTCATCTATTGTAGTTAGTTTGTACTGTCCAAATCTCTCTTACTGGTGGTGGGCATAGTGTCACTATTACCTAGAAAATTATTTGTTTTGCAAGCCAGAACAGCAAGATTTCAGATCCAATATCAAACCAAAATATGAGCATTCAGTATGCTAGCCATGTATCTTCAGTCATGTACCTTCCCACTGCTGCTCCAAGACAAATGATAATGCTAGCTATGCAATCAGCATCTGCCTTAAAGAATACTGTCCATTCTTTTGAATCTGGGTGTGTTTTACCCAGCTTTGAGCTGTTGGGATTTGGTCTAGCAAGAGCATCCAGCTAAAGGCTCTATGGTATTATGAATGATCAATTAATTACTGTTTAAAGAAGATTCTGTTCTAGCCACCAAGAGAGGTTTTAGTTGATTCTTTGTCCTCTGACTTATTCATTACTGCAATCTATTCTGCTAGGTTCTGCAGATCTCTTTGCTGAGTTTTCACAAGGGCACTCTCTTCCTTTAATGGAAGACTTGTTTGCTGCCTATGGTCTGGCTACCTTTTGGCACTTCACCTTTAGCTCTGGTATCATGGGATTCTACTAAAGCATCCTGGAGAAGTATCTCCATTAAAATGCATTGTCAGACCTTTGTTAGGGGACCAGAAATGTTAGTAAGCAGTTTTGTGGAATGGCAACAGGCCAACAAGTGAATCACTGCCTGCCTTAGCTCAATGCCTGCCAGATGCCAGCTATGACACACGCATACCCACAAACCATTCTTGGAGAGAAAAATTCATGTCTCTTTCTACAGGCATAATGCCTCTGTTGTTGCCAGCATATGTAACATTCATTGTCAGTTTCATTATTGTGCACGGCCTTTAGCTTTTTGGTTAATTTTTCTAGTAAGGCAATATCCCAGATTTTTCTCTCCCAGCTTTCATTTGATGGTTCACATATAGCTTTCCAGACCAATGTAATTTCCATTCTTGCTGCAGTTCAGAAGTATATTAGTAAATCCTTCCGCAGTAGATGCTTGTTGTCTTCCATAAAGAAAGTCAGTAATCCCATTTCCTCTGTTTTACATATATCCTGATCTGCAGTTTTTCTTGCCAATTGAAATAAGTCCACCCAGAATTGTGGACAACAGGCTAAATATGAGCCAACAGTGCAATGCAGCTGCCAAAATGGCAAATGCTATTTTGAGATGCATTAATAGAAGTGTACTTCCAAATCATGAGAAGTCGTAGTTCCCCATACTCCACACTAGTCAGACCCCATCTAGAATACTGTGTCCAGTTCTGGGCACCAAGATTTAAGAAAGATTAAGAAAAATTAGAAAGAGTCCAGAGGAGGGCAACAAAAATGACCCAGGGTTTGGAAACACAGCTGTATGAGAAGAGACTGAGAGAACTGGGCATGTTCAGCCTTGAGAAGAGAAGGCTGAGGAAGGACATGATATCTCTCTCTATACATATGTCAAAGGCTGTCACAAAGAGGAAAGTCAAGATCTCTTCTCACTGATACCAGAGTATAGGACACAGAATAATCAATTCAACCCAGGTTCAGACTACAATGTTTCCTCACTGCCAGAACAATAGAACAGTGGAATCAATTGCCTAAAGAGGTCATGGGCTCTCCCACACTAGAGACATTCAAGGCAAAACTGGACAGCCAGCTGAGTGGGATGGTGTAAATTGGTGTCCTGCAACAGCAGGGGGTTGAGCCTGGTAGCCTTCATGGCCCCTTCCAGCTCTTACTATTCTATGATTCTATGTCCTGTGAACCTGTCCAGAAACTATGAGAAGAGAGAGAATATCCCAGTTGAAATATTCTGCAGGAGATTTCTATACCAGTTGTTTTCATCAGCCATTCCTACTGTATAGATTGGGCTTGCTTCTATCAAATTACAACATTCCAAGTTAGAAACCTCAACTCCTGAACATGAGCTTGAAGAAGAGGAGGAGGAGGAGGTAGAATGTATTAATAAACAAAATCAGTGAAGAGGTTAGTGAGAAGCAGACCACTGATTCAGGGCAAGAGATTGTAGTACAAAATAGATCAGAGGGGGAGGAGTGTGAGTTCATCAACACTGGAGCTTGTCATGAAGCCAAAGAAAGCCAAGTCTGGCATTCCCACCAAGTGACCCCTGAACAGCAAGAACCTTCCTGAGAGAGGAGCCAGCCCCTTTTGGAAGGAAAGGGAGAACAGGGGTATTCAGTTTTGAATCAACTCTTGACATTGGTGAGAGGTAACTCCACCAAATCAGAGGAATCACTGCTTTGATACATGCAAGTTGTTAATAACTTGATTATTACTCAAAGGCCAGCCTAGCTCAATAAAATTAAATTTAAAAAACTGCATTTTAGAAGCCTTTTACCTATGCTGATAATCATTACCACATGCCCCAAAATCTATTCTTCATTATAATATCATGAGAGTGTACTGTATGTAACTTTTTGTGCAGAAAGTTGAGGTCTAAAGCATTGGCTTTTTATCTGTAGTTTTAAAGCATACCGGACATAGCTTTGCATCTTAGGCTATTTATTGCAAATGTTATACTTGTTTCTATTTTTAAAAGCATCCCGGCAAAATTCATACATAGTAATTTTTATAATAAAATTTATAAATTTATAAAGATAGTAATTTTATATTAAAACAACACCTAATAATAAAGCAATAAAATACCTTCTTAAAATAAGTAGGGTAGCTGGCAATCCTGTTGGTCAGAACACTCAGGAAAACAAACATTTTTTAATTGCCAGTGGAGTATTTCCGAATTAGGACTCCACTGGATCATGTTAGGGAAAGCATTCTATATAGCAGGTGCTACAATGGGAAAGGCCTTTCTTTGCAACTTGACCAAATGAGCATCAGTAAGCCATGGCTGTGTCAATTACTAGTGCCTGTGGTTTGGTAGGGCTAATGCCCTGTACATGATGAAAAATAAATCTTTTATTTAATGTGATGCAACTACTCTGTTGACAATTCTCATAATCCTATCACATAAAAGGTCGTGAGGGAGATGGATAGCAAGCAAGATAGAACCCAGCCCTGGAAGTGTTAATGGAGCAGTGATGAGTGACTTTATCTTCCTTACTATCCCATCATAAACTAAGGAACAAGAAATCAAGAAGCCTTTGAATCCTAGGAATGCTCCATCTTGTAAGAACCATAGCTTATGCATATCTTTATCTTCCTTCTTGCTCCTCTTCTGAAGGAGCCCCCTCCATTCTTGGTGTCAGCGTAGCGTTTTAAGAGAAAGGGGAAAGCTATTTGATGTAGACAAAGGTTTGTATGAAAATATAATTCTGCTTTGTTAGCAGCCATCACACTCTAAAAGGCGCCGCTTTTGTTTTCTTGTAACGTTGTGAAAACCTCATGTCGGATCGAGAGCTACGGCCCTCACGACTAATCGCCTCTCCTTTGTGTTTTTAGATTATAGGGGCAATTAGTGTTGTCAAAACCTCTGGCAAGTCTCTTTGCTCTTGACAGGGTGTCAGTCCGACGGGCGCGAAATGGAAGGTGTTATAACTCTCCGGTAATTAGAATGCCTCCGATTTTGAAAATGCCAGCCAACGTGTATCAAGCTGGATGCACGGTGTAGTGGTGGGGGTTGGTGGGGAGGGAGTTCAGATGGGGGATGCAGATGAGCAATTAATTACAGGCTCTCATTCAGAGCACATTGCAGGCTGATGAACAGCAAAGGAAAATTAGTGTGATGCTTGTCTCCTAGTGAGTGGGCATCAACTCCATTCTTTCTCCTTGTGCTGCTGCCTGAGTTTTTCTGTTGATTTTCATTGCTTCTTGCATGTTGGAACACCCATTCTGCTGGATGGGCAAAGCATAAAAGATTAGTAGTAGTGTACTTCAATGAAATAGGGGTTTCAGAGGCCAAGCTTTTACTGTGATAGTAATGCTTTATATGACACAACTACAATCCAATATAGTACAATAGCAAGGACTCTTCCCTACTGCTCTCCCAGTAAGAACATAGGAAGGTGCCTTTAACTGAGTCAGGCAATTGGTCCTTCTATCTCAATGTTATCCACACCACCTGGCAGTAGTTCTCCAGCATTTCAGGGAAGCATTGCCCTACCTGAAGATGCCAGGGGTTGAGCCTGGGACCTTCTGCTTACAGAGCATGCGCACCACTGCTGGCTGCGTCCCCTGTTTCTCTTACATATTTGTCTAAGCTTCTTGTGCAAGACCAAATTTATATGTGAATTTTGGAAGAGCTTTCCAGCTGTCTGTGCTGTTGGATCATAATCTCTTTCTAAGGTTAGGAAGGTTAAGCAGTCTGGATTTTGTCAGGATGGACCAAGGGTCCTATAGCCATGATTCATTGACTGATTCTGTTGACAGTGCTTCTTCAGCAGTCTTGGAGCAAGCCCATGGCAGTTAATAAATAACTTCAGAAGTTAACTCGGACTTCTGGAATGACACATGAAATTTTGGGCACCTCCCTCAAACCAGCAAGCTGAGTAAACAGATAAGCCTTGTAACATGCCCCAAAGGTCAGTAAGCTCCTGCTTGCTTGAACCAACAGGGGAGAAGGGGGTAGACATTCCCTGGTGGAATTCCTTCTATTCAAGAACTATTAAACTAAAGGTAAGAGCCCTCTGGAATGTCACGCTGAGATGATGGTGGAGTTGATCTGCTTCACACACCAAACTGCATCCATTCTCTTCATGAGTAGTGGAGGGAAGAAGACAGTGTTCACTGCAAGCTCATCAATGAGGTACTCACTTTCCCAGGGAATAAAGTTGTTTTCTCCCTGATGAGTGGTGCTACTGGAAAGAGGTGGTGATTGTGTTAGCCATTTCTGGTGTGTTTGCAGGAGAGGGGACCGCTGCTTTGACTGTACCCCAAATATGACCACTTTCTGGTCTAGACAAAATAGGTTTGTTCTTCACAGCAGAGGAACAGAGTGCAAATCATATTTTTTTTCTCCTTAAAGGAAGATATGGATGAAATGGGGTAATCATTTGCATTCCCTCTTTAAATCATTCATATGCCACTTTTCCTTTGCTCAAGGTGACTTACAAAGCATCTAAAACAGTTTTCTAAAGGCAGTACAATGTGAGAAATAAATAGTTAAGTACCAAGGGAAACAGATGTGTCATCTCTTAACAGAAGGCAGCGAGAATGGAACAACCCCTAATCTGAACTGGGAGGCCATTCCCTAGTCACGTGGCACCTAGTCAATGTTCGTTCTTCAGAAAGTGAAGGCACATGGAGCAGGTTCTGATCTGGCCTGGGTGGTGATTTTGCTTGACGACTTCCCTACAATTCCAGTCCTGGGGAATAAAGATTCCAGTGGTTCTATTTCACAGCAGACTTTTCTGTCCTTTCAAGGGAGTCTCATTTTCTAGAAGCAAGTACCTCTTTATTGAAGGTTTTGGCTATTGTTGGGTTTTTTTTTTCAAATAGAAAAATCTCTAGGGAAATCCCGCAGCACCACCACCTTTGGGGGAAAGTATTGCCAAATACACATGCTGTCTATTTTTCCAACCTTCACAGTGTTACTGTGTCCACTCAGGGAAGCCCTTCTTGCAGATGTATGTGTTTCACTGTCCATGAAACTGGGACCATCTTCAACTGAGCAGTTTTCAGACATTTATATTTATTCCTTGATATATAAAATTTAATTTCTAAACCACTCATTAGTCAGAATGACTCTCTGGAGAGTTTACATAATCAAAATACACAGATGAAAAGCAATACATCAATAATATTTATCTTACATAAAGATAAACAATACAACAGTAAAAAAGCACTAAAATAACAACATTAGGCCCACTATAAACCCAGAGCAGTAATGCTCAAATCAATCCACAGCAGTAGTAAATACAGTGACATGTAAAATAGACAGAATAAAAATGTTAATGAAAATAATTAATGATTTTAATGAAAAAATTAAAATTATTAACTGTTAAAATATTGGATGAATAAAAAGGTTCTTACCTGAGACTGGAAGGCATGAAGGGTAGGTGCCAGGTGCACCTCCCTGGGAAGCCAATAGCATAATTGCTGTGCCACTGCTGAAAAAGCCCTTCCCCTTGTAGCCACCTTATTTATTTCCTTTAAAGGTGGTTCTCAGAGAGGGACCTCATATGATGACCTCAGAGCCTGGCTAGTTGTATATGGGAAGAGGCATTCCTTTAGCTAAACTTGCCCCAAGTTGTTTAGGGCTTTAGATGTTAGTGTAAGCACTGTGAATCATGCCCAGACTTCAACTGGCAACCCGTGAAGTTGGAAGAAGTTTGGCGTAATATGTTTGTATCAGCCGGTCCCCATCAGCAGCCTTGCTGCCCTATTTCAAACCAACTGAAGTTTCTGGACTGTCTTCAAAGGCAGCCCCATGAAGAGTGCATTACAATAATCCAAGCAAGAGGTTACCAGAGCATAGGCCACTGTTGAGAGACTCTGCCTGCCCAGATAGGATCATAGTTGATAAATTAGCCTGAGCATATAGAAGGTGCTCCAGACCACTGAGTCTGCTTGTGACTCTAGTGACAGTTCAGGATCCAGGATAATCCAGAGTATGAACCTTGTCCTTTAGGGGAACTGCAGCACTGTCAAGGACAGATATAATGTCACTCAATTAGACAGATGAATCCACCTCCCCCAACCAACATCATCTCTGTCCTATCTAGATTTATTGGCTGTCATCCAATCCATTACCAAGCCCAGACACTGATTTAGAAGAACCACTGCCCTCCCTGGATTAGATGAAAAAGAGAGACAGAGCTTAGTGTCAACAGCATATTGGTGACATCTCAGTCCACACCTCTGCATAACCCTCCCCAGTGGTTTAATGTAGAAGTTAAATAGTGTGGGGAATAAAATAGAGCCCTGCAGTACCTCATGGCATAACTGCCATGGTGAAGAGTAATAATCCCCCCAGCACCACTTTTGGGAATCAGCTAGTCAGGTAGGAACAGAACCATTACAAAACAGAGCCTCCAACTCCCAACCCCACCAGCCTATCCAGAAGGATACCGTGGCTGATGGTATTGGAAGCTACCTGAGAACCAACAGGTTCACGCTCCCCTTGTCTTTCTCCTGGCAAAGGTCATCCCTTTGGGCAACTAAAGCAATTTCCATTCTGAAACTGGGTCTGAAGCCTGATTGAAATGGACCAAGATGATCAGTTTGAATCAAGATGGATGAGCTAACCAAGCCTTGGGGTCACGTAACCACTTGCTTCAGAATTCATGCTTAGCAAGCAGAAGTAGCTTCATTACAAACTCAGATATACTCCACACACTCCACCCAGAACCACACACATTAGGTCTGGTAGGGTCTAGTGACTGTCCTTCATTTCTCTCTCTGAGCCTGTACATTCATCTCTACAACAGTAAAACACTGCTGGATTCCTACACAGATTTTCTTCAACTTCAGACCATCTTTAGAAATTATCTTGCTTGATCAGACCAGGCATGCTGGAAAATTCAAATACAGAGTGTGACCCTTGTCCCCAGACCTGATAACTGGAGGAACGTTGCTATTGAACATGGAGGCTTCATTCTGATAATGACTTGCTACTACTTGGTCAATTGGTTCTAAAATCGCATTGTTTCCTCACCTTTTCTGTCAGACCCATATTTCAGATGTGGGCATCCATCAAATGTCCTTGGCAGTTAAGACTGTTGGAGAGAAACAGAATAGATTTGTTTGTTCATTTGTTTTTGAACTGCCTCATCTACTTCAGTGTTTCTCTTACAGCTTCGCCATCTAACAATTTCTATCTGATTATCTGCTTTCGATGCAAATTCCACTGCATGGACATATAGTTGATAACAGCTTCCCAGGATGCATTTTACAATGAATTAGATATATACACAATTATCAAATGTGACTATTCTTGATTACTTGAAAAACACATAGCAACCTTCCCTTTGAGCATATGGTTTGTTTTATAACATATGTGATACATTGAGTAATTTTATTGCTGCTGCTATTGCTATTAGAGTGGTGATCAGTGTACTGCTGTACACAACATAGTGCACCTAATACCTAAGGCATGAGTAGTTAGGAAACAAATATTTCTTAGCACCTGTTCACTCTTCCCCTGGATAATCACTTGGAAAGCCATTCTGCAATTTAAGTATTGTCAATCATTCTAGTTCAACCTGCCCTTTGATACATCCTTCATGAAACACTCATTTCTTACTTTCAAGATCTCTTTGCAACTTCCATCACAAGCACACTTTGACTGTGTTGATAAAAAAATAACCTAAATCTCTTGTGTGCTTTGTTTACTCAACTTCTAGTAGAGGACAAGGAGTGATTTTTGACCCCATATTATGGGATTATTAAACCATCCAGATGACTCCTGCCTAGGTGGATTTCCCTCCATATCACTTTTCTTACGCATGGAGACATAGACAAAAGAAGTACAAAAGCAAATATTCCAGGTGGAATCTTCCCCCCACCTTCCCACTTGATACGAGAGTAGTGTTTTCACTCATGCTAATTTGTCTATCTTACTACCTAAGCTTGGTAGAACAAAGAAATTATGGGGTAGATTGATAAACACATTCAATGTGAGACTGACATACAGAGCCCCCACACGCAAGGGTTGTTCTTGCACTTATTGCTTAACACAGAAGCATCAAACTGACATTGGAAGTAGCTGCAGGGAAGAAGTACCAGGAACTTCAGGGTAGGGAGTCATAGTAATTTCTCACTAGCTTTATATTTCATTACCTAAAAATCCAGAAGTGGTCGTCTCTGTCCTCAACTACTGCCCAAGCTATACTTATTCTCAGACGACAAAAAATCTTCCACGGCTGTTCGTGTCTTTGTATTCTCAGATTGACAATGTATTTTGCATGGGCCAACCATTCTGAGACTGTTTGGAAGCTGTAACTAGTGGAGGGTATGCTGTCCCTGCTGTTGGTGGATATAGGTAGGAGCTACAGTCAGTCCTGTGGCAATTTCATGGGTGCCAGCAAGTTTCCAGGTCCAATTCAAGCTGCTGGTATTGATTTTTAAGCCTTTTACAGCCCATGATTTGCTTATCTCAGAGATGCTTGTCTGTACTGGAGAGGTTATCTGCAGTACCAAGCAGAGCCCCAGTTCTGTGGAACAGCTTTTCTCAAAAAGGGTACTTGTGTTTTTTTCTGTCCCATATTGCAGGCAGTTACTGAGCAGATGCAGAAAACTTAAGTATAAACATTTTGAACAATTTAAATCTAATACTCAGATCTATCAGCCTGCATCTACATTGACTTTTTCCTGAACAAAAAGAGAATAGCTGAAAAACTTGTTTGCGGCCTGTGGGTCACCTAGCGATGGGCTGTGGAGTGTGGGCGCATCTGATCACAGTTCTGATCTTGTGCTTTCCATTTTTAGTATTTCATGAAGAGGAAGGCACATGTTAAGAATATCTCCAGGAGTTATTTAAACTGTGTAAGCAATGATATTGAGGAACTACATATGCAAATTGCTTGACACCACAGTAACTCTTGAGATGAGAGGCTTTGTTGTCAGAATGTTGACTGTCATTGTAATCCTTTAGCATCCTCACAGAAGTACAAGACAACATTCCTTCTTGGGCCATTTGAGGTAGGAGGTGCTATGGCAGTTGCACCATTATTCGTAGATATTAATATTCTATATTGTGTTACATTGCAGAAGATTATCTTTTGAATGTGTCCATAGGTGCCAAATAGTGAACTTGCCCACACTGTTTGGATTGACTTGGAAATAAACAGAGTTAATACTGGTGGGTGAAGGAAGGAAATGACTATTACCCTGCTATAGAGAACATTGTGCCTGACCCTGGTAACACATGGGAGATGTTCTCCCAAGGTCTACTGCATCAGTGATGTGAAGTGGGAAATGTTGCATTATTTTATTTATTTATTTTTCGATTTATATCCTGCCTTTTTCCTACAAAGGGCTCAAGGCAGCTTACATCATTTTCCTCTTCCATCTTATCCCCACAACAACAACCCTGTGAGGTAGGTTGGCCTGAGAGTTTGTGACTGGCCCAAAGTCACCCAGTTGGCTCCATGGCTGAGCGGGACTAGAACCCAGATCGTCTGAGTCCCAGTCCCAGGCTCTTAACCACTGCACCACACTGGCTGTCTCAAGAATTATATGATTCTTCCATGGAATTACATGATTCTTCCATGGAAAATATTCCAGGTTTAGAAATACATTGTTTCAAGAAATGAATTGGTAACATGAATTAACAATAGAAATCAAATTGGACAACATCTCATATAAAATCAAAACTACAACTAATTTTTTGAGGTAACTGTCCTTAGGAAGAACATATAGTTGTTTAGGCATGTTAAGCTTAGCTTGTTAACCATTTTGAGAACCCTATTTTTTTTCTTAAAATCTTTTGTAAGGAAAGAATAGGCTATTGAGCTCTTATGTTCTAAAATATTTACAAGTACTCCAATAAAAATTATTTCCAAGTCAAACTTTGAATGTGCTTGTTTGTAACTATTTAAACCAGACAAAATGTACTTGGTTGAATCTTTTTTTTCTAATCAAATATTTCAGTTCAGCTACTTCTGACTCCAGGAAAAAGCATTCAGCATTTAAAATTAACACAACATACTTTTAAAAAGCATTTTGTTTACTAAATGGAATTCAGGTATTCAGACCTATCAATTCAGGGCCGCAAAAAACTTTCCAAAATATCTTCTTGTTGAACAGTTTCTGGAAAATCCACATCACTGTACTGCATCTGTAAGAGTTTGATCAGTATTGTGTTTTCTTTAGCCAACTTGTTTGCAAAGCTGTGTTCCCTCTTTAAAGAAAAAAAGAAAGAAAAAGAAAATACCTTGTGTCTCAGTCTGCGCTTGGCTCACAGTTGGCATGCCTACTCCCCAATCTTTCCATCTCATGTTGAATAGAGTGAATGAATTGTTTGCTAGGAAAAGAAGTGCAGTTTTGCATGCTACTTCAGACACCACAAATGTACAGTAAACAGTTACGTACAAATGCACTGTTTGTGACAATGCATTCAGAAGGCCAGTTGAATAGAAAGGTAGTTTACAGTGAACAGAGCGGAAATATTGGTCAGCCACAAAGTAGTTATGTGAATCATTGCTGGCTTCCCTTTCCCAGTAAGAACTTACATTCATTGAAGTTCTCCTGACCCACTTATAAGACACCATGACTTATGGTGACCCAGATCTGAAGCTGTGCTTGCTTGCTCTGTTTTGATAGCATTGCGGGATACCACAACAATGACCTTTTGGAACTGCTAGGAAACTACCTTTTCTGGCCTTCATAAGGTCTGCTGGGGTAGGTGGTTACAGTCTATACATAGCTGTTTCTCTATGGCATGGAAATTGTATTATGGAATAGTCATGGCTGACTGTGTGCAAGTTTGTTGTCTTCCTAGCCAGAGTCTCTGTTCAAACTAGTTTTGCAAGATTTTGTGTAGCATTTCAAGGGGAAATGGAAAAGCCAGTCCTTGCCCTTAGAACTGTTCAGCTGGTGTTGCTGCCTTAGATATGTGTACAGCTGTTCTATGATTATGATAACAGCCATAACATAGTTCACACACACACACACACACACACACACACACACGGGTGGGGGGAGATGGATATATTTATAAGTGTAGTATTTACTCATTTATTTAGTGACTTTGAGAGCCGCCTATTAAGCATCATGCTCTCTGGGCAGCCATTGCAATAAAAATACCCATAAAATAACATTAGAGAAATTGATTGATAAAATAATACAGTGAAAATATAATAATGAAATAAAACAAGATAAAATCACATTATACATAGTTAAATATAAATATAAATAAAATATAAATTAATATATTGAAACCAATGCAATTGGTCTGAAAGGTCTAAGTAGTACCAGAGGTGTGCCAAAAAAAAAAAAAAAAAGGTTTTTGTTAGGCACTTGGAACTCAACAGAGTAGGCACCTGGTGAATCTCAGAAGGTAGAGCATTCCATAATTGGGGTGCCTCCACAGAAAAGGATCTCCTCCTTACAGCTTCCCCTTTAAGTTCCTTGGGGGGGAGGGACTCAATGGAGGGCCTTAGTTGATGATCTTGGGCAATGGGCAGAAGTATGTGGAACAAGCTGGTCCCAAGCTGTCATAGTCAAGTGAATTTGGCTTGCACTGGAACAGGTAGACAGAACAACCAGTGAAGGAATGGTGTAATATGTTCATAAGAACTGGTCCTTATTAGCAACTGTACCGCCCTGTTCTGGATCATTTGCAAAGCCCAAAGCATGTTCAAGGGAAGCCCCACTTACAGTGCAGATGGATGGTAAGATAAGTGTGTACCCACTTGCATGGTTCTGGAGGAACTGAAACAGGAAATAGTTGGGCTTCTGCTGACTAGTGTACATTTGCAGTGGCATCTACTTTTGTTCCAGGCTGGCCTCACTGCGTTTGGCCTGACATGGTTAAAAGACTGGATGAGCCTGTTTATTTGTTGTGAAGTTTTTAGAGGAGGTGCTAGTGCGAAGGTCTTTTGTCCTGCCTATTCACTCCACTTTAAGCCTTCAGGTCTCGCATCACTTGAATATAACATGTATTTCTTCCTCTTGTTTATATGTCAGAGGGCAAAAGAGGCATACAAATCTTTCTGGAAGTCAAGAATTTATTCTCTTCTCAGATTTTCACGCCCTTCAACATGACCTTGATGACTGTTCCCTGTCTTTTTTATCGGTAGGTTCCAGTGTCTGTGGCCATGATGTCTCCTCAGATGATCACCCCGCAGCAGATGCAGCAAATTCTGTCTCCTCCCCAGCTCCAAGCCCTGCTGCAGCAACAGCAAGCAATTATGCTGCAACAGGTAAGGCGACTTGTCTTTAAGTGCCCATTATGTGGCAGCTGTTTCATGTGAGAGACACAGTTGACGTGTATGTGCATTTCTCGCACACAAGTGCAATGTGTTTCCTGTGTGTAAATTCTGAGGAAAGGCAATCTTTTGATTTCATGTTCTGGGCAATGGAGGATGAGAAATGCATTGGCCCAGGATTGCTTAGAGCCCCCCAGATGTTTTCACTTAAAACCCCCATTGCTTCTGCTGGTTAGGGGTACTGAGTGTTGTAGGCCAAACCATTTTGGAGTGCTACAAGTTACACACCTCTGTGTACTGTGTCATAGATCAATTACGATGTGAAGCCTTTACAGCCAAATTCAGCAGTTCATAGTTTAAAGAGTTTATTCTTGTCTGCGTCTTCAGCATGTGAACATTATGCTATAGGATAGTTTCAGTTTTGCCTCTGTAAAAGGCAAAACTGGTGGGGGTGGAGACTGGGATTTCAGTCACCATAGAAATGTACATTTTAAATACTGTCAGGTAGTAGTGCAGTTCAAACTACCTTGTCCAACTCTTTCATCTCTCCATGCCCATATTTCTCTTGCACTAGCACTAGCCAAGGACTAAAGTAGAAAGTCTGTTTATGCAAAACAGAGAGTTAAGTCTCATCTATACAAAATTTGAGAGTTAAGCCTTACTGCAGGGTAATTAGAAGTGTGTGTGCTGTTTTGGGAAATGAATTTCTTTTTCTAGCTATAAACTGCTGCATTTTGAATGCTCAGAAACCCCACCCCACAATAATTTCTTCATTGAAGCAACACTTTCATTAACATATTTGGATCCGTTATGACATCTGAGTAAACATGATTGTACATTTGCTTTACTTTAACTGGAAAGATCACTATTTTATTTCTGCCTCTCCCTTCTTGGATGTTCCCAAGAAATGCTAATACCTTAAAATATGTATAACTGCAATAAGACTGAAGTGGTAAGTTGGTTTCATACACCATTCAAGTATTTTCTGCCTTAAAGAAATAGAAACATAGAAACAGAGCGAGTCAGAAGGGGCCTCCCCGGCCATCTAGTCTAGAAATAAAGAAGGACTAAAAGCAACACCTATTTAAAAGTAACTGGATGTTGCCTTCCAAATGAAACTTATGTCCGGTGATACTTTTCTTGCTTATTTATCCTTCCAAATAATAACAGTCAACTTTCTCAAAATGTGATATGTATAACATTATTACAATTTGATGCAAGTTTGTATTTTTGTTTCAATGACAGAGAAAGTTCTGTGTTGGAGAATTCAGTTCTAGTGTTTCATTTGAGTTGTGCAGTATGAATAACTTTTACAAGAATACTTGGGTGTTGCAAAATATATGCGTGTTCGTACAACTTTATTTTAAAACAAACCACTATTTTGCCTGGGGAGTTCTTTTTTTCATTTACAGCTACACATACTTGGTAAGGCTTTTTCTTTTCTTTTTTTCTTCACTAGAAATGTATCTTGGCTAACTCTGTACCTAGTTCTTCTCTCTTATGGCTCTGAACACGAATGGCATCTGCTTGCCTCTAATTTGAGGTTGAATTTGGATTAAATTCTCCCACTGTAGAAGCTTGATTTGGCTCTTTTAAAAATTATGCTTTATTTGGCAAAAGGTAAATGCTTTTTCTTTTTTCCTTCTCCCAAATATGAAATGATAAGTACAAGAAAGGAGATGAGATACCCCAACAAAAGACAACTGTTTGGACAAACGCTTGCTCCAGGGAGGGGGACCAAGTATGAAAATCTGCAGCATCCTCCACACCCTTCCTTTTGCCTTCAGTACCTGTTTACTTCAAACATGCTGATAAGGAGTCAAGGTTGGCCCCAGGGAAAGAACAAAGGGTAAACACTAACTTGGGTGGGGTTCTTCCTACTCCAAGCCTCTTTGGAGCCAGATAGAGAAACACGTTTGACTACAAATTAAACAGCCTAAGCCGGAATAGCTGGCATTCTCCATGAGAAGAAAACCAAACATCACACCTCTCACCTCTTGACCCAATGTTCTCAGAATCCCATATAGAGACCTGGTTTTGATTGGCTTTTGGATAAACAGGGAGGCTTTCCAAACCTGTTCAGCAGACATAAAGAGAAAAGTTTCTGCTGCCAGCATTGTCAACTACAAGCTGATAAGGACTCTCCCAGAACCCCCAGGGGCATTCTTCAGAAGCCAGCTTTTTTCCAGGGTTTTACAAACCTGTGCTGACCTTTCCTGTAGTTCTGGCCCCCTCCTGTGGAAAACAATCAAATTTGTAAATTACCTGTTTGGAAGGGCACAGTATCAGGGTACTGCCATTGGCACCCCTTCGCAATAGCACGATAATGCAACTCAGTGCATGCTGGATCTCGGAATAATCCTTTATCAACGGATTCATACTGCATTGCAGAGTTTAAATGCTTATGTACAGTATATCTTGGCCAGTCTCCCTTTCAGAGAACATAACTGAAACACTAACTAGAAGTGACGTATGATTCCATAGAAGCCCTCCATTACCTTCATAGCACTGGTTAAAGGTCTCTTGGAAAAAACTAGAGAAAGGCAGAGTCTATGTGTATACAAATTGATGATGATTATAGGTCAGGTTTAACTCAGATTTTTGGAATTTTAAACTGGAGTTTAAAATGTAATAATTCTTTAAACTTGCCTAACTACTTCTGAAAGTGAACTGTATCAACCTTCACTTAATCCTGAAAATGCTATAAAAATAACACAAAAGGCTGTTAACCTGTATTCACCCTGGGTTGGGTTTAAAACAAGGAGATTGCAAATCACTAAAATGATAGGCAGATTGAAAATACTAATATGCCATATTTGTGGGTGGTGCTTCATATATTTGCTAAATAATGATACATACAATTGATTATTCTAATCACAAAAAACCTGTTAATTGCCAACTAAACAGAGCATTTAAAACATCTAGGAAAATATATGTATCATTTTAGCTACAGAAAGTAAGGAACAGTCCAAAAATTTGGTCACTCTAACTCATGCATCTTTGACTAAAGTGGTCTCCTCTGTACTAGCTGGGGATGATGGGGAGCTATAATCTAACACACCTGGAAGGCACCAAGTTGGAAAGGCAGGTTTAGAGAGTGAAGGTCCCACAGCTTTCCAGAAGCAAGAGCTTGTAGTGTCAGGCAGAATTGTAAATTGAAAATGAAATACCAGTTTATAGAATAAATATTCATACTTGTAGACAATTTGTAAGTGCGCAAGATCACCTCAGGGGGCACAGAATGATTTTGCTAATAGGATGATATTTCCTGGAGCCAGGGACAGGGTCCGAGTATCTCAGATGGTTAACTGGTGTCAGACCCATAATGCCACTAAAATGTAGTACCTGTTTTACATTTACATTTACTGCTTTACTTAAAAAAAGATATTTTCCCTTGTGCCTTTTGTGTACATAGAAAAACAAATACTACCTTTTGAGGTTAGGCTTTTGACCTCTTTTCCCCTCCTCAATGGTGGGAAACCTATCAAAATTGTGATGAATTTGTGTGTCCTTTCAGTGCCATCTGTTGAAGCATTTCTGAGGGGTTTGCAGTTTAATCACAGACTCTTTTAAAGAGGTTGGAACCACTCCAGTGCCTGAGCTTGGTAATGGATTGGATGAGGACGAATAAACCAAGACTTAATCCAGATAAGATGGAGGTGCTGTTGGTGGGTGGGAGCAAGGGTCATCTGTCCAGTTGGGTGACATTATACCTGCCTTGCACACCCCCTAAAGGACAGGGTTCATAGTCTGCGGATTATCCTGGACCCTGAACTGTCACTAGAGACACAAGCAGACTCAGTGGTCCGGAGCACCTTCTATATGTTCAGGCTAATTTTTCAACTATGATTCTATCTGGGCAGGCAGTCTCTCTCAACATGCTCTGGTAACCTCTTGCTTGGATTATTGTAATGCACTCTACATTGGGGCTGCCTTTGAAGACAGTCCAGAAACTTCAGTTGGTTTGAAATAGGGCAGCAAGGCTGCTGATGGGGACCGGCTGATACAAACATATTACGCCAAACTTCTTCCAACTTCACGTCTGGACTTGAGTCACAGTGCTTATGATACTATTTAAAGCCCTAAGCAACTTGGGGCAAGTTTATCTAAAGGAATGCCTCTTCTCATATACGCCTACCCAAACTCTGAGGTCATCGTATGAGGTCCTTTTCTGAGAACCACCTTTAAAGGAAATAAAGAGCCTTTTCGGGAAGGGGAAGGGCCTTTTTGGCAGTGACACCTGGATTGTGTTATTAGCTCCCCATGGAGGTGTGCTTGGTGTCTACACTTCACTACTTCCAGCATCAGGTGAAAACATTTTTATTTACCCAATATTTTAACAGTTAATGATTTAAATTATTTTCATTAAAAATTTTTTCTGTTTTACTGCTACTGTACCGTGGATTGATTTGAGCATTACTGCTGTGGGTTCAATGTGGGCCTATCATTGGTGTTATTTTAGTGTTGTCTGTATATTGATGTGTTATTTATCTTTGATTCTAATGTATTACTTTTTTTGTGTTTTGGTTATGGAAAACCACTAAGAGAGCCATTTTAGCTATGTTTGTTTGTTTGATTAATTAATTAATTAATTACTAATCTCTGGAAGAAGTTGAACGGACAGAATACTTCATAGCATCTTAGAGAATAACAGACTACATGCTGTACTGTAGCTATGAGTAAGGAAGCCTCAGCAGCCTAAACAATGTGAGAGCCGGAGTGGCGTAGTGGTTAAGAGCATGGGACTGGGACTCAGACGATCTGGGTTCGAGTCCCCACTCGGCCATAGAGCCAACTGGGTGACTTTGGGCCAGTCACAGATTCTCAGCCCAACCTACCTCACAGGGTTGTTGTTGTGGGGACAAGATGGAGGAGGAGAATGATATAAGCTGCCTTGAGCCCTTTGTAGGAAAAAGGTGGGATATAAATTGAAAAATAAACAAACAAACAGGTCCAGAACACTGGCTGAGGCAAAAGCAGATACAGGGAAACTTCCAGGTAGAAATGCTGGAGGAACAGTAAAGCATGCTCTTCCATGTCTTCTGTAAGGTAAACTGCCACGTCCAAGGAGACAAGACAGTAGAATGTAATGTCTTTTGCCACTAAATCCCTTTGGCATTGCCCATTAATCCTCATCCCCAGTGGTAAGTCCTTCTATAAGTAATTACATTCACTCACATTTATCCTTTTCTACCCTGTTCCTCTGTCTAGCAACCTTCTCCATCTTTCCCAGTGTCAAAATGGTAATATGTAAGTTCCTTGGAGGCATAGATTGGTCTCTTCTGCTGGTGAAACACTATTAAGTGCCACACATGTTAATGATACTGTATAAATTGCTCCTCCATCCCTCTGCTGATCTTCAGACACTGGGAAAAGGTCCCTATTTCTGATCTCTTCTTGTTGTTCCATCAGCCACTCCCTTTGATTGTTGTTCGCTGCAGAATTTATTGGTTATTAGTACCTTGCTACTTGTTTAATCTCTTGTGCTTGGTTTTGAATTATTGCTTGCATTACTGATTTTAAATTTTGTTAGGTTTCCTGTAGAACTTTTTAGACTTAAATGCACAATACTGAAGTTACAGTAAATAAAAAGAATAATTTTTTTTCTTTTGGTCTTTGTAACATCAATGCAAAATCTAGCTGGACTAGAAAAATGCACCTTTATCTGTCTTCATCTGCTAATGCAAGTATTTGCACACAAATAGTTCGAGAAGAACTCAGAGGTACTGTTAGTGTTATGTATGAAAATGCCCCTTAAAGGAATACAAGCAAGTGAACAAGATGTGAATTGAATACAGAATGAGGGTGGGGGATTGTGGTATTCATATAGCTGGAACACAAAGCAATAATAGAATGGATAACCATAAAATAATTGAGATACATTTGGCCCTCCACATTTGCAAGGGTTAGGGGTACAGGGGTGAAAGTGAAAAAACAGAGTTTCTCTTGACCCCCTCCCCCCCGAGAACCACAAGATGCACCACACACGGAGATACAAAACAACATGAGTGAGGGTGGCTAGTGCCAAGTCGAGAGTGTGAGTCCCCAGACAGAGCGCATAGTTCACAGTTCTTTAGTCTATATGCATCATCTGCAATTTTCCACGGTAGGCTGTGAAAAAATACATCATTTTTGATGAAAGTTAAACCAGTGAAAGTTGTGATTCGACTGTAATGGAAAGTCCATCCATGTATTTTTAGAATGCCATGAGAAGAGAGGGTTTAACTTTATGCTTCTGGTGAAATAGGTGGGGATGGGCAAATCTGTCCATTTTACCTTTTCTCTTGTTCAAATTTTAAAAATCTCCAGTGCTTTCCAGCTGTTTATGATAAGTTATTTTCTGAAAATGAATGAAATTCTCACTTGTCTCTAGTGGTCAAATGGAGTAGGTACAGCTACTCTTCACATCAAGAGGACTATATACTGTACTTGCCTGCCCTGCAGCTGTTAAAGACAAGGAGCTTGTCAGGAAAAAAAGAGGGAACAATTGTAATTCAACCAAAAAAAAAAAAAAAAGGGGGGGGGGAAAGGAAAGGGGGCAGGAGAGGAGAGGAGAGACGAAAACCCATTTCAGTAAACAGGTTCTCAAAGCCTTGAGCCAAGCATGCCAAGCTCTTTGCCTGGGGGGACAAATTTATCAGTTCTACTTTTTCCACTTTTCTACTTTGTAAAATTTTGAATTCTTTCTATGAAATTTGAAGAAATTTACAAAATTTGCTAAGTTCTTACTGAAATAAATCTCTGAACTGAATCAAAATCTCACAGATCTCTACAAACAGAGTGCGCAGCAGCTCATTCTACATTCTATGCCACTATGTGCAGATTCCCATATCTTTCCTCCATTTATCTTACAGATAGTGTAGAGATGGACAGAAAGAGGTTACAGCCTGGGTCTCATACAATTCAAATATGTTGTTAGTGAGTCATATTCTTTCCTTTCTGGGAATGCTCTTTTTGATTGACTCTAGTTTGTTGGCACGTACACCCTCTGGAAAAATATTACATTTAGCTGTTTGCTTCCATTTCACAAATATTTCAAGTTCTAATTTCACTGTCCCTTTTCTTTAGGACTTTTTTTGTCCTGCAAATCAATATTTCATCAGCAGAATTACCTACAAAACAATCAAATGCTGCTTTTCTGTAAATGATGACTTAATGCAGAACTTAGCTGTTGAACAGACTGTGGGTACTACAGCTGGAATGCAGAAAGCGGCTTAATCAGAGCACACAATACTTGCAGAATTTGCTTCTTTGGAAGCTCTAAGTATTTCCAGTTCTAACTCACATGCATCTAATGTATAGTGCTAGTGAATCTGAGAAAGGAGGATGCTCTGGATGCCAGTGTGATTCAGAGGACAGAGTAGGAATGCAATGTCCCTGGGATACTGGGTATCTTGACCAAGATAATCTCTCAACTTGTTTCACATCTGAAGAATAGGCATGTCAGTCACATCCTTCAAATAATGCTTGTGAGGATTAACAAACTATGAATAATCTAGTAGATATGTATAGTACAAGGCCAACAAAACTGAACAGCTTTTTTTGGAGTCACACATTGTGACCCTAGTCAACTCAATTTTGCGATTGCTGCTTGGACCTGTTATGGAATGGTAACCCTACAGTGAGCTCATATTTTAGTTGGCTCCCAGGCCTAGAAATGTAGTTGCAAATGGTTGCCATGTTCTGAAACTCTCGAATGTCTCATCTGCTTTCTATATTCTTCTTTCTTGCCGGTTCCTCAGCTGCAGGAATACTACAAGAAGCAGCAGGAGCAACTTCATCTGCAGCTACTGACTCAGCAGCAAGCTGGAAAGCAGCAAGCCAAAGAGGTGCGTCTGGTCTCTAGGTGCAGAAATCTCTTGTAGTTTGTGCTAGCATCTCTGCAGAAAGTAAAGATCCCTCCCCTTGCTTTTTCGTTTTTATTTTAAATTGTATTTTAAATTTAAAGAAAAAAAATCCATTGGGAAATGGAGCCAAAGGAAAAAAAACAGGCCACCCTTCCTTATTCTAAGCACATGCTTAACCTCACAATTTCTGCACAAGTCACTGCTTTCAAGAAATTCTCATAGGCCCTCAGTAATTTATTGGAAATCTGTTGCCTTTCAGGATACTTGCCTGCAATGGCAAATATATGATTTTCACTTTAGGAATCAAATTGAAAATCATAGATATTTGCAGCATCCCTGCTATTAGCACTCCTGCCAGAATCATAATGCAGAGTGCTGTGAAAGCACTCTTTAGCAGTTGTATTGCTGCCCTGTGAGCACATGTTACAGCTCTATGATAATCTGGAAAATGTGATAGGCTTGTCACAATAACACAACAGGCAGAACTTATTTAAGGACCACCTGCTTGAATCTTGGGAACTCTGTTATTCCCTGGATCTAACATCCATGTCTTGAAGTACTCACCTCTCCCATCCTGATGAATTTGTTTTATCGTGTATTTGCATAGTTAATAGGCTTGTGATTGAACAGACAATTAAAATAACTATATGCAGCAAGCAATTTTAGTCTCTTTCGCACAGGTTTGTGCAAGGACAAGTTGAAACTCATTCAACTATAATGAGTTCAAACACTTCTGTGTTGACAAAATCCTTCCACAAACCTTTTGTAATATGAGATGGAGTACTTTTCACTACTGAGGCACCTTGAGTGCCAAGGAATCCTTTGCAATACTTACATCATTTCCTTCATGTCAAGCTTGTTGTGAATTATTGTGGTTAACTTTCCTTTAGCACTGTTTATATTAAAGTTGGGTGTTTATCAAGTTCTCCAGTTAGTGTTGGTTTGATAGAGGCACTAGTACAGCAGTGCTATTCTGTTTTCTCCTTAAAACAGATTTTGATCATTCCTGTCATGTCAGAGATGATGTGTGCTGCTTCTAATCGCTTTGTTGTTAGATTTTTTCCATCTATTGAAATAGCTCCAGAAAGCCATCTGTCATGGATGAAATTACCAACAGCTCAAATCTGTTTGGTTTGTAGTTGATGAATATTGTTAATGACTAGTATGCATGTTATGGCCAGTTTAGCTACTCTTACTGCAGATGGCCAAAAACAAAATTAATCTGTGTGCAGGTCCCCATAAAACATACTAGAGCTCCCTCTTAGAAGCATTGTCTTCTCCTGCCCCTCTCATCTAATAGTTCTACCAGCTGTTCTGTTAGGCCAAGTGGGGTAGGGGCATAAAACTCTATGGCAGAAAGGGACCTCCATGTGTTGGCTGTAATGTACAGAGAGACTGACTTCTGAAAACCGTTGGCCTAGTAGCCAATGCATGTCCTAGTAGCCAACATGCAAGCTTGTTTTGACTATGATTATATGAAGGAGTGGCATTTTAAGTCATATGCTGTTTAAATACTATTGGCTATATGTTAAATTATAGCAATGTACTGTTTCTTCCTTGACCTCAGAGGACATTCCAAACTCTTTGGGAAGTTGCTGCTCCCTGGCACTTGCTCCCTCAAGGAAAGGGGCGATCCCTTCCTCCCCAGCCTCACAGTTTGAATCTGCATAGTGACAACAGTGCAGGGTTTTTGCAAAGCTCTGCAGGGTGTTTTTGTTTTTTTAATGATTTAATTGAACTTTAAGAGTGAAAAGGAATTCTGACAATTTTCTCTTCATCTCCCCTGTCAGCTCTTAGTCAGGGTCAGACAGATGGAATTCTGCTCATTGGGCCTTTGCACCCTCAGGATGGAGCTACATCGTGGCATGCTTCCCCCACCCCTAAATGTGTTTTGGGTTAACAGTGTGCTTCCCTTATAATTTTTCAAATCTAGGTGAGAAATGCCGAAGATTGTTTCATGAGCTTGTCTGAACCATTACATTGCTATGTGAAATATCTATTGTCATCTTAGAGAAAAAGCTGGCATGTGGGCAAGTCTCTGCTTGCTTATTTGTTGATTTGAATTGATAGTCTATCCCATACTGAAGGTTTAAAATGAGATTAAAGAGCCAAAGTACATGTGTGTGATACTCTTCCTACCAAGGGTTCTTTTCCACACCCAGAATGCTCTAAATATGTAATCACCTCTGATAGTGTGTGTAGGCTGGGGTGAGAAGGAAAAGTAGGAAAAAATACTCTTTCCTTCCTTTCAATTGGTTTTAGTTGCTGAAAAAATGCCTTTTATCTGTTCTTTCCCCTAAGAGGGAAAAAATAAAGTCACCTCATTACGCACTTGGAACCAAAGAAAGGGCTAAACACTTAGCTCAGTTTATTCTGCCTATCATAATTATGTGGTAACTGTTACAATAATAACTCAGCACTTCTGAATGGTTAGCACACTTATTTTAGCCCCAAATCTGAAGAAACAGCTATTTTCATTCATTGTGGGACTGGGATACTCCAATGTTGTGCCCAAAATTATGCAGCAAGCTGATAGCTGAGCAAGAAGTCACACATGATTCTTCTGAATCTGAACTTTGTGACATCCCCCCCCCACACACACACACAAACACCCTTCAATTAATGTTGAGAAGCACTGCTTCCTTTAGTTGAACAGAAAATATTTTAACAGGTGGGAGTTAAATCCTATCCCCACCAATAACATTTTCAGAAGCAAAACCATATATTGTGCCCAGGGCAGTAATATTGCCTTGCTTTCATTTAGTAACATCTTTGGTATGCTATGCCAATTGCCCCTATTCTTACAAACCTAGTTCCTTTAGTGTCTCCACAAAACTTGAGGGGAAGAAGATCTTTTAGACAGACTCTTGTCTCTGGCATTTGTCCCAGTGTACCAGCTGATATTGCATGGTTAATCGGGGAGGGGGGGAGCACAGGAGGATTGGCCAGTGAGTAACCTAGGCGTCAGATTAATGAAGTGCTCCTGTCAGTCCAGAGTGTCACGCTGAAACTCCTCTTGATGTGCTCATAAATCAAAGTGACGGCGCCTGTTACCCCAGTAGCTGCACCCGCTCAGCTGCGTCTAATGTAAACAGAGCGCAGACAAAATGCATTAAGGAACTCAAACCCTGTCGCTAGGGAGAAGATCAGGGATCAAGTAAGTGGAAGGTTGGAGCAGGAAGAGAGAGGGTGAGAGTTTGGGATTACACCCTTACAAGAAATCTTCCTTATGCTCCTCCACCTCTGAAAGAAGGAAAGATTGGAGAGGCCCAGTGGGCGTCAGTGACTGGCAGAGTAAGGTTCAGTAATTACTTTCTTTGTGTTTAAGATTTTTATCTGTGGGCAGATAAGCTTCATACTTCATTGGTTCTATCAAAAGTACGCAGCAGATGACCTCCAAAAGTGAAAGTGTCCAGAGAAGCCCACAGAGTCTGCCAGCAGTATGGCAGGGGAGGGTGAGAGGGACCTACCAGGCAATATCAGAAGGATACTTATTATTTTAGTTCCTGGTGATCAGGGAGAGATCTTTGAGGAAAAATGGCTTAATAGAGGTAGCTGAGAAGAAAAACTGGAGAGCATCTACCAGATTCTGCAATTTTATGTACTTAACACCCACTGCTAAGCTTGATAAACTGCTACTTTTTTGAGGATAATTTGGTCTCCATTTCTAATAACAATTTTTCAAAAATACTGTTTTTAATTCAATTGTATGCATTTCTTTGGCTTGCATTCAGTCTATTTGAAGGATTTTTAACCTAGGCTATTTTTCATATGGTTCACTATGAATTGACTTTACTCCTTTAATTTTGCTATAATGCAGTTATCTTCGAAATTCATGGATAAATTACATAGCAAGATTGCAGTGTACTACTTGACTATTCAGCCTTTGGAAATTGGGCTGAGTCAAGATTCAATGAGCATTAGAGTAATATTTGATCATTCAGAAAAATCTCATCACACATCACAAGTCAACATGTGAGTGTTTTACTGTGTGAACAATGGTAATGAGAATTTGGCATTTGGAGTGAAATTTACATGTGGATACTACGGACTGGAAGAGAGTAAATATTTATTAAAGGTGTTTCCAGATGAGGCTTCTATTGTGTGATCACCCTGCCTTGTTCATGGAATTTTAGGGTGAGGTCCCAGCACTGCCATTTGTAGCTGTCCCGTAGTTTCCCACTGCTGCTTTGTGTTCTTTTTGCCAAAGAAATGAAATTAAAATAGATCTATAAGGGTGCAGTTCTATGGATGTTTAGATAGCATGGCAGGTTAGAACGTACTGGGAGTTATAGAATACTTTCTTGTCTAAATGCACAAGTTTTTTTTTCCCTAATGGAGGGATCGCTGCACAGTGTATTTTGATTTTTGATGCTAGGAGCTTGCCATCTGGAAGTACCTTTAAACCAGACACAAAGCCGTAGCATATGGGAATGTTTAATAATTCACTGCCATTTTCTCAATTTAACCTCAAAACCAACCCTAAATAGGGAAAACTTAGAATGTTACCATCGTATGATCAGGCTTGAATTTTGTCCAGTCTGTAGTAGAAGAAAGTTCTGTAATTGAGGACAACCACCAAGAATTCCTCTATTTGGATCTCCTGTGCTGTGTTAACCTGACATATAGATGGCAACTGCAAGAGGTACCCTTGGTGGAGCCTGTGAGAAGAGGGCATTTTAAGATCCATTTTCTGCACTCTAAAAAAATTGATACTGAATGTTTGCTATATTGGCAGAGAAAGATGTACGGGGGCCTATGGTGCTACTGCAGTCGTGGCGCATCTCTACCTTCTTCCACCACCATTTAAAGCATCCTCCATTGAAATGAATAGGCATGCCATAAGAGCCCAGTGGTGTTCTTGCGCAACCTCTGCTCATTGCAGCATACACAGGAGAACATCCTGGTGGCTTGTGCCCAAAACTTCAGCAGTATTTCTTGGTGCTAGAAGGGAAAGCAAAGAATGCCATGATGTTCTGTAATCTTCTGCCCTGCCATATTTGCTGATGTAGAAAGAAACTTTAAAACTTGCTCATTTCTGAGTAAGGACTTTAGGGACAATTCTTATGAGCTTGAACTGGAGACATACCTTCTATGACATGGAATTTAATATCTAGGCCTCTGTTAATAATTTAGAGGTAAAACTAGCTGTAGAATAAAACAACCATCTCAACCAACTTCATGTGCAGTGGTGGATAACTCTTTATATAATGGGAATACTTTCCCCTCAAGTCTGTATAGGAGCTCCCAGAAGCTGTGCTTTTTATGTGACGGTTACTATGTTGCATGCAAAACATACCATGTCAATGCATTTTCTAAGTGGGAGGTGATACACTGCAGGAATCTGGTCTAAGCTTCAGCACTCCCTCACTTATGTGGCTGAAGGCTTCACTATACCTTCAATTTGCCCTTTTACCTTGGCTGAGATTTCAGATTATCCAGTTTTCAGTGCTCTGCGAGTCAGTGCTGTTGAAGCCATTTCACCTGCTGCTTATTCATTGCTCTTTTACTGTTTGTGTGTGTTTCAGATTCCCAGAAGCAACTACTAGGGCTCTGCAATAAGTAGACAAGAAAAGATACAGGGTACTGTTGCGTTAAGAGGTGAAAACAGCATTCCCAGGGGATTCAAAAGACTTAATCTGTTCCCTGTTTCTTCTTGTTTTACATCCTGGAAGCTGAGTGAATGAGGCAGTGTTTAACTGCCCAGGTGAAACAGGCAGAAACCTGTGCTCACAGATAGGTCTACTGGTGAGGAAGGAAGCCATGGAAGGGGCAAAGCAAACTCTAGGTAGGGCAGAGTTGCTGTGCACTGCAGCGAGGGAGATAGATCTCCTCCCTCCCCTTCAGGCCTCATACAGTGCACCTCTCCCACCCAAGAAAATACTCTATTTATTTTATTTGTTTAACATGAATGACTAACGCTTTCTTGTTCTTCTGCCTTCAGTTCAGTCTGCAGAGGATGTCTCTTTGCAGTTTGATGCCCCTTGGCTGAGCAACAGTCTGTGGTGATTCATGAGTTAGGAATTCTACCCAAATCCAAAATGAATGGACTTGTCTTGATTCAGTCATACACTTCAATGAAGTATTCTGTTCTGTACTGTTCTTCAGAAAGCTACAAAGCAAATGATCTGAGCATTAGATGAAGGACAAAATTAACGTTTTCTGTTTTGAATCTGTCTGATGCTATTTTTTCCAATTCTTGCTTCTTCACAGCTCTCTTCAGACTTAAGCTGCTATGGATCTCTCTCTGCTTCAAGCTCTTATCTGCCAATTCAATGACACAAATAGTTAAAAATAGAGAAGGCAATGCAAACATTTAAAATAATAAATACAATTCATTGCAAAACAATAAATACTCAACCAGCCATAAAACTACAGAATAAGGTCTCTCTAGGTAAAGTCTTGCAGAGAAAGTTGAAGGAAAGATAGCATCGCATAGATGGGAAAGGGCCCTGAAACGGCTTGGTTTGCTTCAGTGTATTGTGCTCATGGCAAAAGAAATATATGACAGACATTCTGTCTCCTTGGCTGCCCAAAGAGTCCACTGATTTGAATGTGGCTAGTCTTTATTGGTGGCTGGATCTATGGAGGATCAGATTTCAGAGAAAAGGGATCAATAGGAGAAATGGGGGTTCAGCTAAAATTAAGAAAGCAGCAGCAGGGGCCACATTTGTGATATGGGTGAAGAGGTGTTTATAGGAGACAGAGACAGGTGAAGAAGTAAAAGATTTGGCGTCCTTCATGCCTTGCAGAACAGTTAGATATATAGTAGGAGCAGGCGACAAGTGATCTTTCAGAAATTTTGCCCTATAACTTCCTGGACAGCATAGCCCGTGGTGAGGAATGATGGAAATTGTGGGCCACAAGTTGCCCACCCCTGATGTAGAAACTTAGTGTTGCACCACATGGTTCCAGAAACAAACAAAAATTGTGATTATGAAAATCCATACCACAAAGAAATGTAACTTGTTGGTGGCAATAGTTTAAGCTCTTTCTTTCTATGTTTAGCACTAGAACTATGCGGGAAGCCTGGTTAAAGCCAGATATGAAACAGATGGAAGTATATATAGCCCATGGGCTACATGTAAATAATCATGTCTGTTTTAAATAATAAACAACTATAAATGTGCAGATTATCACCACTCCTCTTTCACTGCCCTCTGTTCATTCCCATCTCTCTTCTGGTTTATTCCTTTCTGTTCTGTAATTTGTTTTGCTATGCTTCTGCAGATATTTAACAACTTCTTTGGATATGTAATTACTATGTCAAGCATTGCAATCCTTTTACAACTTATCTGGGAGTGACCCCTGTTGGACTCAGTAGGACTTCCTTCAGAGTAGACAGTGTAGCATTGTGTTCTAAAGTTGTGTTGGAGCAAATGCACAATTCCAGTTACCCATGGATTTAGCTTTCACTATACTCTCACCTGAAATATAATACTGAAATGTAAATGATTTAACAGGTTTAATGCAGTGGAGTAGCCAGTGGGGGTGGACAGGGAGATTGTGTCTTTAGGTTCCTGTGGATGTCAGTTAATAGTTGCATCAATATTCTTTACAATACATACAGTCTAACATTCTTCCATGCTGGGCAGTGTACAGGAGGACTCTCATGCAGGGAGCTGCTTGCTTCAGCAAGGTGGCTTCATCCTGGATCATGCCTTGGAAACAGCCTTTCATAATCTGTTGGACTGACTGGTGCAAGATGAGATTTCCCATCACCCCTTAGTCAGTAAAGTTTCATATACCTGGTAGCTCATCCATTGAACTCTTCTGTCTTGTGTTGTTGTTATTTAATACCAGGATGGTGTACAGTAAAACCCCAATCATCATCATTACCCTCATCACATTGCATTTGTATCCCATCTTTCTTCCTCTTGCAAGGAATCCAAAGCAACTTACGAGGTTCTCCTACCCTCCATTTTATCCTCTCAATAACAATCCTGTTAAGATGAGAATCTGTTGTAATGAGAGTATCTTAATCCCGCTAAGCTGAGACTGGGCCAATGTCACCCAGTGAGCTATAGGGATGGTGGGTACTAGAACCCAGTTCTCTTAAGTTTCAGTCCAAAGCTCTTATCAGCTATACCACACTGGCTCTCATTCAGAATTTAATTGTGGATAAGGCTGATCTGGAGTATATTACTAAGACTTGACTGAGTTGAGCTGGACTAAACTGACTCACTTTTCCTTCCTGGATACTCAATGCAGCATTAACATAAGCTGGAGGGTCATGGGGCTAGGAAGTCCACCCTACATCCATCTCCCAGGAAAACACTCCACCTTGGAGTTTTTGGGTTATCCTTGGTTTTGGGGGCATTGGAACAAACTGGGGATGCTGCTGGTGTATTGCCCACTGAGCTGATCAATATGATCTCAAGTGTGGTATTGGAGAAGCCCAGGCTGGTGGTTTTGGGAGACTTTAACTGACATGCTGGGGCTGTTTCTTTAGCTCTGCCTTGGGATGTCATTTGGATGGTTCATGCCAGGAGACTGATAGAACCCTATGGATTTTTAGATGCTCTTGGGGATTTTTTAGTGGAGAGCTGATGATCCAGCTGAGGCCCTTGTAAATTGTGGCAAGATGAAAGCTTAGTGAGTGGTCACCTAAGCCAGGAGACAAAATCATTGCCTGTTCTGGCTGGGGTTGTACTTCCTCTGAAAGATCACTTTTGTAGTCTAGAGCCATCACGGTCGCTGGACTCCCAAGTGACTTTGGCAACTTGGTCTGGTTTCTCAACTATGTCCTCTGTTGGTCACTCTGCGTGGGGCTGCCATTAACGCTTTTTCAGAGGCTGGAGCTAATATAAAATATAGCAGCTTGGCTGTTGTTGGTACTTTCCCCTTTACAGCAAGCAACGTATTTGCTGGAGGAACTGCACTGGCTGTCTATTCAGTATTGGCTCAAGTTAAGGTTTTGGTTCTAGTGTATAAAGCCCTAAATTACTTGGGATCAGGGTACTCGAAAGTATAGCTTCTGTCTTATCAACTTACCTGGTAACTGAAGGCATCAGATGGGATGTTCCTGGTGGTTCTGCAAATTATGTGGCCCAGTTGGAGTCCACCCTGAGAAGAACCTTCAGTATGACAGCTCCATTTCTCTGGAACTCCCTGGCTTGTGAGGATAAACAGGTACCAACATTGTGTTGGTTTTAGCACCTGCTGAAAACATTTATTTCAGGAAGGCTTTGTTGATTGAGCAGATAGGCTTTTTAGTGATATTCTGGTTTTTGTTTTGTTTTAAGTTTTTAAATTCCTTTTATCTATTTATGTGTAATTGTTTACTATTTTGTAATCTGCTCCCCAAAATCAGCCCCTCTTCAGTTTGTGGCCTTCCTCCTGAGCTTGTTCCTGTCTTAGAAAGATGGTCAAGCTGAGAGGAAGTCTGTGAATGCTGAAAGAAGTCTGGTTGCATGACAGGCAACCTTTTTCCATGTCACAGTCAGCACAGACAAAGGCTGCAAATTGTGTGTGTGGAAGAGGAGCACCACGTAAGGCTTAATTCCTGGTAAGCTTGGTGCGCTTATTTGCAGATTCATGGATGCAAAAAAGTGGGCTGGATTCTGGGCAGCCATGCCAAGAAACCTGATGGATTCCCACCCCAAAACAGTTCCCTCACACATCTCAAATCTTAGTGAAGCAAGAGGAAATTTCTAGAAACCTTTT
This sequence comes from Varanus komodoensis, assembly GCF_004798865.1. Lineage (NCBI taxonomy): Eukaryota > Metazoa > Chordata > Lepidosauria > Squamata > Varanidae > Varanus > Varanus komodoensis. The sequence goes on from NW_025335268.1 coordinate 126,407,192, forward strand.
ATTATATAAAATACACAATTTTGGAATTTGATAATTATTTCCAAATATTTCCATCATTTATGTAGTGATTTTTGTTAGGAAAATTACCTCATAAATTATTTTACTATGGCTAGTATTTAATAGTAATAACAATAATAGTAATAATAATATATTTGACTTGGAATTTAAGCCTCTCATTTTTGCTTTGAGCTTTGCTTTTAAGCTATATACAAATTATTCTTTGCCAGAAACTCCCCATGAATACACAAGCATATCTTAGCCAATATTCCTGAATCCTAATGGATACAATAGCACTTGGATGTCATTGAGTCATGGGTATGGGTCAGGGTAGGCAACCTTTTTGGCCTTTGGGCACATGTAAGAATTTGAAAAGCTGTCAGGGGTGCAACCTCATGGATGCCATGGGAAGCATAGCTATTCATAAAGGACACATAGCCTACCCAAACAGCTGTTTACAAGGCAGAGGTGGGTCTGAGTTATACCACAGTAAATAACTGCTTTATATTATTATAACTCCCACAGTTTTCAGTACCACCAGAAACCTATTTCACAGAAGATAAGCTTTTCTTCACTACCCCTTCCTTTGCCAGCCAACTCATTTCCCCTTCTTTTTATCACTCACATTGGATCACCATAGATGCATACACTCTCTCCCTCATCCCATCCCATCCCCCTTTGTATTCATTCCTTATGAATGCATCTGCCACCCATCTTGTATCCCAGAGATATTCATAGGAAATGATTGGTGACAGCTGGAAGCCTGTAGGTGGGCACCAAGAAAGGTCTTGAAGGTCATCTTCATGTCCTTGGGCACCACGGTGACTCCTCTTGGCTTAGGTGCTTGCTTTTCAAGCCAGTCAAACTAGAGTTCTTGAGTGTTAAGATCATTTAGTGCCCTTAATGTATATGGGTCCTATTTCAGTTATGTTCCTATTCTCCAGCTTAACTTGGCATTTTTATTGGGTTGACAATCATACCACATTTCTTGTCCATAATATAAATACAGTGATGAGTATGTCTGACCAATTCTGCAAAACCCTTGCTACATTGTATGCAATATTTGTGCTAAATTCCTTCTCTGTGAAGCCTTGCATAAATCTCCAGATATCTGTTTGTAAATCCTTCCAGGAGGTGTGTTTTGCATAAAATAGGTCCTTTTGCTAATACAGTTAAATGTATCTTGAAAAGACTGTGTGACCAGTGGGAGAACTCAGTCTTTGATATTCCAATATTAGAATTAAACAGGGCCTGGGCAGCGCCGACTTATTGTGTGAAGGTGAACTTGTTGCCTTTTAAAGCCACTGAGGTTACAGTGTTTATGTGTGCATACCCTTCATACCCTTCATGTTGCTCATAGGAGCTTAATCCATGTGTGTTTAGGGTAGGTAGGTTCAGTAGACAGGGATTCTGTCTCTTTATGCCAATTCAAATGCACAGACTTTGTAGAAATGCTCATCTGACAGAGAGACTCAGCATTTTTAGTGCTCTGCCAAGCAGGCTCGCTCTCTCCTCTTCCGCCACCCTCCCTTCGTTCTGCTGTTCTGATAGATCAAAGGCTTTCCGTTGTGGTTATCTGCTGTGTGGCCACTGAGGACAAGAGATCAGGAATGTGAGCAGGGCTGGCTGCAAGCAAAGCTAAAGCTGGAATTGGGCTGCTTATACAAGACCCTCGAGAATCCCGGAAGGCCTGGGCTGCAGGGTTGAAAATAATGTGTTTTGATTTTTTCCTTTTGTCTTCCAGCAGCCATTAGGGAATAAGCAGCTGGCATTCCAACAACAGCTACTGCAGATGCAGCAGCTGCAGCAGCAGCACCTGTTAAACCTCCAGCGACAAGGGCTGGTCAGTTTACAGCCAGGACAAGGCACCGTTCCTCTGCAGACCCTTCCACAAGGTAATGCGCATAAGCTTCCTTGCTCTTTAAGCATTGTAGGGTGCAAGCCACCCACCCAGAGCAGCAATTAGCATAGCCAGTCGATTTTCTGTTAATTTTAAAATCGGGATGTTTTCAGTGCACTTGGGGCCTAACATTTGGCATGCTTTCGCTTTTGCGATAAAACAGACATCAATAAAGCATTATTAGACTAGAATGTAATGTGCCTGATCCACCTCTTGTTTGAGGAAAGACTTGGAGCTGTGTTGCTGATAGGAGAGAGCTGGGGCCTAATATTTTTATATTTACCTTAAGTACAAAATACAGTAATTGCCTATAGTAGAAGTTTCAATGTGATGCTGCTGCTGCTTTCTGTCTGAAGGAAGGGATGTGGGCACAAAGTAGCTTTGCTTTATAGAGAAACCTTATGCCCCTTTCTACCTAAGAGACTGTCCTTAAGGAAACAAACAGAGCTTGGACTTAATATATGCAGCCTCAGTCATGCTAATTATGGTCCTTTAAGCATTTTAAGAGCATTGCTCCGTGCACTGACACTGTGTGTTTGTGCCTCTGTGTGTACACGTGTGTGTGCATGTGTGTCCCAGGCAGAGGGAGCTTGAAAGCTGTGCTCAAATGTTGCTAATTGTATGGCCTCCCTTTTCCCATCTTGATGTCTACAGCAGGGTGGCTGAATATACTTTCATCCCTCTCTTGGCTCTCAATACCTGTCTACACCTGTCTAGTTTTGTATCATGGTGCCCAGGGTGATTTGGAATGGAAAATTAAGAATTCATTTGAAATTTCAGCCTGATGTTCTGGATCCATTTGGTCGTGATGATCAGAACTTGAGCCTACCTACATCCTTCAGAAACAGAGTAACTGAATGCAAATATGGAATGGACTAACAGCCTGAATGGCCACTTAGCTGCTTCCCTACTGTACATTTCTATCTACATACTTAAGTGAAAGGCAGTGTGATTATCTAGCTGACAAAATCAAAGCAAAAATGAATCCATCGTGCATTCTATAGCATGCAATGTATGTGCTGCCAGAAGGACACATAATATATAGTCCCACACAGGCCAAATGAAAAACAAACAAAAATCCACCAACCAGCCCCTTGGGTTATTGAACAATCCTCTCTCTTTCCTTCCAGTCTTTTCTTACCTCGGGGGCACTATTACCAGTTTTCATCAATTTAGAAATTTGTATTGGTATTGAGGCTTCATGGATTGTTTGGTTGTCTTAGTGCCAATTCTGAGGACCTGTTCTAAAACCTTCTCTCTCTTTCCCTCCCTCCCCTCCAACATTCCACTTCTTCTGCTCTCTCCAACATGTTTGAAGCTGTGTGTCCCTCAGACCTTCAGCAGCTGTGGAAAGAGGTTACTGCTACACAGCCCGTCGAGGACAGTATCAAGCAAGAGGGACTTGACCTCAGCACCAACACCTCCAATTCTACCTCGTTTTCAGCCACCAAGGTCTCTCCTCCAGTTTCCCATCACCCTCTCCCTAATGGACAGAACGCCATGCTCGCACAAAGGAGGGACAGGTAGGAACTGATGGGCTTTTATTTGTAAAGGATCTTAGACATTGTAAAGAATGTGGCAACTCTCTCATAGGAGGCCTTGTAGTCGACATGGATGACTGGGAAGGCTCTAGAGTCTAGTTTTATCTCCTGAGTTTCAGATCTATGACTCTGGTGCTGTTTGCCCTGCAGTTTGGCACAGTGTTGGATTACTGGGCATGGTGTCCAATTTGTGATTGGCCCTCTTTCTAGTGAGCCATGGAGCAGATTAGGGCATGAGAAGAGTTCCTCTTGATTCAGGTCTAATAATTTGCAATCTGGGCTCAATTAATATTGCACATTTAGCATGGTTGCCACTGGAAAATGGGGCTATATGCCTGAATGGATTCTCTATCTGTTGAGGAGACTCTTCCCAGGCCAGTTCAGCTGCTTTCTTTTTGGGGAGTAAACTGGTGCAGACACAGGCTTAACTTTTCAGTCTGCCTCACTGGCTAAATTAATTAACGTCAGGGAAATGACTTAGATGTTGCACTGTTTGGGAGCGTGCCATCAGCAGCTTTCCATATTCCAGCTTGGTCACTCTACCGGAAAGCAAAAAAAGTAAAAGACCCTGCAGAAAGACTGAGACTCTCCCTTGTGTCAGCTCCATGTTAATGACAAGAAAGCATCTGTGCTAAATACACAATCTGTATGTCTGCCAGCAAGAAACATCACATAGATTTACACTGCAGAGATAGGAAGCTATGCTTCAGTGCCTCCAGTCGAGACAGTTAGAGCCACCTGGTAGCACTCTTAAGGCACACGTGCACTGGAACTATGACTTCTCTCTTTGGTGATTTGGGGGAAGCCCGCTGGGGGGAAAAATATGTATAATAGAGCACAGCACGTTTCTGCACTACGTTCCCTTTGCTGTATAAACCACAGTTCTTAATGTCTGGACAGCCTTCATACATGTACCATTTCTTAAAAAAGGTAGCATTAATTGCCATGTCCATAAAGCCATTCTGTGGTAAAATTTGGTTCTATAAGACCTGTTCTCAGAATTGGATATAAAAGCTGTGTAAGTCTTGGCGCTTCTTGAGTCTCACATGCAGGTAAGGTATACTTTGATATTCATTTTCAGAGCCATGTCAGGAGCATAAATGCAGTGGATGTTTTATGACTTCAGTATGAGACTATATGTATTTATTTAAAACATATTTTGTGTTGAATTCCTTATATATTTGTACTTCAGAAGGTGTATTGCAGCATATCTTTAAAATATTAAAGCAAAGAAGTAACCTGTGGGACAATCTTAATAGATCAGAAACATAAGCAGATTAAAGCAACACCAGCAAGTCTGCTAAAAGTTTGGGGAAACGGGGTTTACTCGGTGCCTGAAAGCTAGAAGAATAGGTACCAGACAAATGGTGGTTCAGAAAACGTTCTGTAAATGAAGTGATAGTGTCAAAAAGGTCTAATAGCCATCTTTCGCTTCAGAAGATGAAGGCACCCATATTCAGGCCTCCTGTAAAGATCTTCACAACTGAGCAGGCTCACATACTAGTAAGGAATCCTCCAGATAGCTTGGTCTCAGGTCACTGAGAGCCTTCTAGTTGAGAACCAGCACAATGAACTATGTCTAAATATAAATTGGTAACCAGTTGTGTTCTTTCAGTACTAGTGAAGTATGTTCCATTGCAACTATGTTCAAAACTAGTAGTGTTCCTGCACATAGGCATTCTCATGTACAGCACATTATAATAATCTAAGCTGGATAAGACCAGGATATGAATGACAGTGGCTAGATCACGGAAGGACCATATCTGCCACACCAACTAAGGTGGCTAAAAGGTGTGCTGTGCCAGCGATGAGACTTGGGCATCCGCTTGTAGGATGGATCTAACAGCTGAACAATAATGACCCAGATCATTTTGATAGTCCATATCAGCACTTACAGTTCTAGCATCTTAGAATTATGCTGCCCTTATTAGTCATGCAAGTGAAAGCCATCTGCTCTGTTTTGGCAGTATACATTCTGTTGAGGCTGGTTGATCGGAATGAGCATATATGATCATGTGGGTGTACCTTTCAGCAGAAAGTTTTTCTAGTATGGACCACAGAAATGTGAAGCGGCGGGGGAAATACTCCTTTTTCAGTTTTTCTGGCCCTTTACATCTCAACCAAAGCTTCATTAGAACTTCTGCAGGCAGGGCCAGAGTTGCCTTGAGTTGCCTAGAGTTCTGCTGTGATATTTTAAATGTTAATATTATTGAATTTTATTCGGCCAGGGCGGCTTATTTTATTTTACTGTATATATTTTAATTGTTATTGTTTTAATGGATTTTGTATTTTATTTGATGTGGTAAGCCGCCCTCGGCAAGGGGCGGCAAAGAAATGTTTTAATAAATATTTACTTTGTTTTCCTTCGCCTCCCCTTTGCAGCTCTTCTCATGAGGAGTCTCCTGGTTCTCATCCTCTGTATGGTCACGGAGAGTGCAAGTGGCCTGGTTGTGAAACCCTCTGTGAGGACTTGGGACAGTTTGTCAAGTAAGTGCCCCCCATCTGTTTAAGGTCTTTGAAAGTTGCTACATTCTCTCACTCTACCTGTCCTCCCTTGCTTCCTGCTTCCTTGTAGACCAGAGACCTCACATTTTTACAAAATGGAAGGCCATGGAATGGTTTCCTCTGACCCTGGAGGCTTTTCTTCCTACAAATCAGTAATTAGCGAGGTTTGATGCTTGACTGTTTACAAACGTTGCCAGTCTACACCCCTCCACTTCGAGTCCCATCTGGCATTGTTGCACTTGGAAACATTGACTACAATGCTTGTGCCTCCATTCCCCTTTTGTGAAATGGAGCAGGGTTCTTCTCTTCTTCTTCTGGAAGATACAGCCCAAGTCCCTGCTGCCCGGAAGATCTCAAAAGCAGCTAGTCTCTGGCAGGTATATAGAAAGTAGAAGGGTAAGAGGGCTGCAGGCAAGACAGTGCCAAAGAAGAGCCTGACTGGAACCTACAGAAATGACAAGGCTTTCAGGGGAGAGAGGAGACAGACCAGTAAAGTTTATAGCTCATCCACATTAGGAAAAAAGAGAAGGTGGGGGTAGAACTAGAAAGAAACAGATGGCAGCACGGCAGCCTGCTGACACCGCTTGTGGGCTCTGTCACTGACTGATTAACTCCGCTGTCTAAGAGCCCTCTGCTAGCGTCAGGGTCAAACAAATTGTTTTCACGCTTCGTCAGAGGTTTACTTAATTAGTTCATTTGCAATTAGATCTCTTTGTAGCCAAGATTTTTAGCAAAGACATCAGATGAAACTGACGGGTTTTCTTTTCCTGCCTGTTCGGTATTTCTCCCCCCCACCCCACACACACACTTCTGTGCTTTTTAACTACACATGCTTCCCACACCCTTTCCCATGCACATACCCCCTTTTTCATCCCCCCCCACACTTGCCCACCTCCCACCCCACTGCCTTTGAACAGAATGTTGTATGGGGTTGGAAAGAACATTTGGAAGGGCTGGAGATGTTAGAAAGCACAGTGTGTGTGTCTAATCAGGTATATTTGTAGTTTAATTCTGTGAATTAAGCATTTCCACAAACTCTGCCATCACCCATCAGCTGTTTACTACTGAACAACCACGGTCACTGGTCAACAGGTGCCAGCTGCAACACACTTGAGGCAGATGTGCAGGACACTTGCATGCACCTTCAAAGCTTGTCCTAACCTGCATGGATAGGAGAAGGCTGAAAGAGAGAGAATCGCTACTGTTCTCTGGTCCAACAGGAGCCTCCCAATGTTAGACAGCCACATCCTGGTCCCCCGCCCCCCAGGATTTCTTGGCATTGCTTAAAATAGTAAGAAAGCATAGCATGGAATGTTGTTTAGTTATTAGACCAAAGCTTTTGGAATGAACTGAGTTTTTTTCCCTGCATTGCCTCTGATTCATTGGCTGACATTAAGAAAGCTTGCATTCATCGCTCAAAGGTGGAAGCTTTGAAATGGAAATTGCTTTGGCTTTGTGAAACTTAGGATAGCAAAAGGCTATGATGCTTCAGTTGTGGACCCGTTCATGTTGGCAGTAGGAGCAACAGCACCAGGGCATAAACCAAAGGGGGAGGATGGTTTATTCAGGAGAATGAAGACTCTACAATGGAGAAGCTGCTGCTGGAGCACTTGAAGGGGAATGCAATTTAGATCCATCTCTCCAGGCTGAAGGAAAAAAAGGAAAATTAGAACATAGAAACATGGAGTGCTTTTTCTGACTAGTTTATAAGCATGTGGTTCAGGATCTTAATTCAGCCCATTAATTGCCTTGTCCCATCAAATTATACATATTATAGAACTTCTTATTTGCTATGTATGTGTAGTGTCAGTGTGGAGCAATAGATAGAGTGTTAGAATTGGATCTTGGCTAAATCCCTGTTACCAATTATGCTCACTGGATTATGGATTGTGGGCAAGTCACTGTCTTTTAGCCTAGCCTCCTCAGAGGAATAGCAGGATAATAATGTGATAAAAGTGGCAGATGGAAAACAGACTGTGACTTCCTCCATTGACCAGGGAACACGAGGGCCAGTGGATGGCTTCATCCTTCTCTCCCGCTTTCCAGGAATAACATCAAAGGGAAGACTAGCCTGACCCCATCAGAGGAAGTCCAGCCTCAGGTGTATTCTTTGCTTCCTCCTAGTAAAAAGGAAAATTCAGCTCCAGCTGCATTACAGCCCTGGGACTGTAGAAGCAAGGGGGGAAACACTTTGACCACATCCATTGGCCCAAGGAACAAGAATCACCAAATACAGTACAATGCAAGTACACCCGCAAGTGAAGTTCAGCCTGGCCCATGCTGAATAGAAATGCTTGTTTTCAGTTTACCGCCTTGTTCTGGCCTTGAGTAACTGATCTCCTCTGCTTTGATTCTCCACTTCCCTTTCTTTATATCCCTCATATGACTTTTTAGTTTGCAAACTGATTACAGGACTTTCCTTGAGCCATTTTGGCCTCTAATAATTGTCTGAAAAGTGGGGAAAGCCTAGGAAATAAATATAACAGGCAAAGAAGCAAAATGAATGGGCAAAAAGTATCAAAAGAATTCTGATTGTTCAAACCCTATTTATGTTGACTCTTCAAGGAGAAAAATCATGTCTTTTGTTTTTAGACACCTCAATACAGAACATGCACTTGATGACCGGAGCACGGCTCAGTGTCGAGTTCAAATGCAAGTGGTACAGCAGCTGGAAATACAGGTGAGTGTAAATACATGCAGCGAACACTCTTTAGTGCAAAGCAAAATCCTTGAAAAGCGGCACAGTCAAGGAGCTGTATTTCTTGCATCCTTAGGAACCAACAGGATGCATCTAATGACTAGTTAAGAATGTCCTCCACATGTTTTCTTTCCTGTGGCCACCTTTGTTTCAGCCACTCGGAGCTGTCCTCTGCCACATGTGTTTCCGCAGTTGGATGGAGAAATAGAAGTGTGACATGGATCTAGCTTGAACCAATTGCCACAGTCATGGCAATATATTTCATTGCTGCAAGGATGGCAGTTGGCACAACTTTTATCTCCATATCACCCAGTTCACATTTCATTTCGCCACCTGTCAGTGGGTATGTGCCTGATGGTGGGTTAGAGAACATCTCACACAGAGGGGAATTACTCTTAATGAACAGTGGTTCAAGGCTTCCATTATCTGTTTGTTCCATTGTAGAAAGATTTTTCACCATTTGCATGCTTGCCAAGTCAAAGGGAGGCCTGTAGTTTTCAAAAGGCTGCCAATAGTAAGCAAAAAACACAGTGGACTAGTTGTCTGATATTGAGGGGTCCATAGCATAGCGAGATTGTGGCCTAATAAGCAGAGGCAGGTTCTGATATGCTAATAAGAGCCTATTTTCACCCCTCCGTTGTAGAGAAATCCTAAATATGAATCATTCAAAAATAAATCCCCTGATGTGTGATGGAAATTGCAAGCACTGTGAACATCAGTTCAGAGGGGTGTAAACAACTCCTCTTTCATAACCCAGGACTTTTATTCCATGGCTGAAGAACTGAATGTGTCGCTGGAATGTCACTAAATGATTTTAGGACCTTCTGGGACTCAAATGATACTTGCAGGAAGTATGGAGCTGCTGCTGAAAACAGGAGCAGCAAATTTCCTTTGCTCCCTCCTGGGAAGTCCACTAGTACAAAATCCATGATGTGACCATCCTTCTGCCTTTTAGTTTTATTAAGCTCTGCACATGAAGAGTGATTGCCTGTGTAAGAGAGCTTCCTGTATCCTTCCAGGTTCTTCCTGAGATTTTAGAACCTGGGAATTCAGCATGCTGGCATCTCATGGCATGTTTTCTGTATGGGAGGAGGGGATGTGCTGCTGCTCATCAGAGAAGCAGCCACAAACCTTCTGTGAACAGCTAGTCTGGGGTTCTGAGAAGTTGTAAACAACTGCCAGGAGAATGCAGCATTGGTCTGGTGAAAAAGAGCATTGCAAAGAGTGGTAAAAGAAGATTTTGCTTTTATTCTTAGAGGAGAACTCGGGGTGCCTATACAGTGTGTAGAACCAGGTAAAGCAGCATGAAGGCTCTGATACATAATTATTGCACAGGGTTGGAAATAAACAGGGAATTTTCCATTCCTTACTCACCGGCTCTTTTTCAGACACTGCCAGCACTGGTGCTTGCTTGATGGATTCTGAAGGGATTGAGTAGGGAATTTGTTTTATCCATGTTGCTAGTTTGCATCTGTGTGAAGCAGTGCAGGGATGAAAGGCGCAGCATTCTCTGGAACATGACTCTCTGCAGCAGCAGGATTAGTGGCAGAGGAAGGAGAGCGCCAACGAGCCGGCCAGCTATAACACACAGTGCAGGCAGCCCCTGTTGGAAGCTAAACTAAGTCAGTGGTTGCAGATAGGGTGTCTAGCAGACATGCCAGGAAAAAAATTAAATTAGAAAGGAGTACAGCACTCAAAGAGTAGAGCTAAGATTGTTGCACACCCTGAAGTCAAGCCGTGTGATTCTATCTGGTTCCCAAACACTCACTAAAGCAAAAGGTTGAAAGCAATTACTAGAGCTTAAAAGAGGAATGTGGGGGACAGAATCCTTTAGGAGAGCAGAAAGCTCCATGCGTGAAAAGGAGAACCTGCCACCAGAGCTCCCAATTATAAAGTTTTCACTGCAGAGCTCCTGCTGTGTCGGCAGCAAGAGTGTTTGCATCATGAGAGTGGATCTGTCAGCTCTAATGAGAGCCACGACAGTGCCAGAGCGTCCTTGCGTCAGAGCCTCTCAGCTTTTCAGCAAACTCCTCTCTGGCTGCTGCCTTTAACTCCTGCATCGCTTTCTCCCTCCTTTTGTTGTGGGCAGGAATTCCAGACCCAGTGAGAAAGCAGAGAAATACCCTCTGTTTGGGTGTGTCCTACATTCTGCATAGGGGCCCATCAGGTCAGGGAGGAACTGACGCAAGATTTAAGGGGAGCACTCAGAAAGGGGAGGTGACACAAAAGGAGATGGTGTCAGATCCCATTGCTCCTGCAGCACTCAAACTCTCTCCCTGTGCCACAGCGAATATTTCACCCTTCTCTGCACAGTGAGAAATAAACACACACTCCCGGAGCATGCAATTAAAGCAATGTTGCACATCTGGAGAGATGGATGGGTAGGTGAGTGGCTGGGTTGAGCAGGCATGGTGAGATAGATGACTGAAGGGAAGAGAGAAGAGACTAGAAACATGGACAAATGTCAAGATGAGGCAACCAGTAAGTGCAAATGAAGGCATGGGGTGGTACTTGACATGAGAGAGTGCTGAAAGATGGTAGAAGTGATCCAGCTACTCAGCTTGCCAGAGGTGTGTCCTGATGCCTGTGATATGTAGATAGGCTCATGTAGGAGTCCTGAAGCATGTAAAAAAGAAAGATCAAGTGGAAGTTAATAGATGAAAGATGTGTTTGCATGTTGAATTCTGTATGTAGTATGTGGTCCTGTGTGTCAGTAAGTAGCCTTTTCTGTTTTTGTACACACAAAGGCCGTTCCTTTACTGCAAGCTCACGAGCACTGCTACGTGGCTGCATAACTGAAGCAGCAGAGCAGAAAATACCATTGCACATCCTGATCTTGATATCCAATCAAAAAAGGCAGCTCTTCGGGGGCTTGGAAATGTGATACCTTCGTCAGATTCATGGCTCTCAACAGTATTCAGTATTACTGGAGAATTAGGGAAGGTGGCAGTTTTTCTCTTCCAGGAGTGCTGTAGGAGGGCAGCACAGCTAGAGCTAAAGGGAAAAGCCTTGTGTTGTCATATTGCTGCATATAGGATGTATTAGTCAAGCAAAGAGGATGACATCTGCAAGTTGAGGCTGGATGGACCAAGCAAAGTATGTGGGCTAAGTGCCATGACTACTGAAGAGAACTGGCTTTTTCCAAACGAATGACTTCCTGTGTGGTTTTCTCCACAGCTAGCTAAAGAGAGTGAACGTCTCCAGGCAATGATGGCCCACCTCCATATGAGACCTTCAGAGCCAAAGCCCTTCAGTCAGCCTGTAAGCAATGCTCTGACTATTCTTCACTTACATGCTTTAACATCTTTCTGTTACAACAGAGGTTGCCAGCTTCTCAAGCCCTGGGCCCATGTTATTGTTGAAGAGTTACTCAAAACTGAGCCAACTGTAGTTGTGACAACACTGCTAAGTTCAAGGTGGAGAAGTCTATCACCCAGGAGTACATACGAGTCTCCAGGCTTGAAGTAGAAATAATGGTGGTGGTGGCAATGATGATGAAAGAAAGCAAAGATATTCCTGTCTTTACTGAAGCCTTACTGGCTGCTTTGCTTTTCCACATTGGCAGAATCCTCCTTCTGTATTACAGTCCAGATGTGCTGCTTGCATATTCACAGATTGGTCCCTGCAGATGAAATCCATATAAAGGCCTAGATAAAATCATAATGTCAGCCAGATACTGCTTAGAAGCCACCAGTTAGCTACCACTGCTTTACAATGACAGGGACATGATTCAAACTGCATTGGCTTGGTGAGCACATCAGGGCAGGAATCTGTCCCCTTGTACTCTGTAAAGCGCCATACATGCTGATGGCGGTATAATTTTTATATACACTCTATTTATATGCAGGTCCCTGTCTAAGCCTCCTTCCAAGCATACAGAGTGACTTACTCTCACAGCATCAAGGTAGACTGATGCAGCCAAAGCTGCTGTAGCCAGAATGAATAGTGGAGAAAATGGATTGGGATTGGGCTGGTAGTTGTACTCAAGCCATGGTTTTGTTTGCATTGATCATCTTGGAAAAAAACAGCTGTGTAGACAGACTCAACCTCATGAGGGACAAATAAAAAAGGGAAAACACGGTCCATTTGGGATCTGAAACAACTGGAAGTGCATATGCAATCTGAAATAAAAATTGATTTAAAAATACCCTTCTTCTATCCTAGTGTGTGCTCCTGGCTGCTTCCTCACCCATTGTCCACTTTACTATCTTATCAGCCATTCCGAGACATTTGAGACACACATCTATCAGGAAAGCCAGCTGTTGACATGTTGTATCTCTGCTTCATTGAGGTCTTAGTTCACATTGGTCTGTGACTCTTCTGAAAGAACTTATATCATTAACCAAAATATTTAAGTTTTTGCTTTTTGTTTTGTTTCCCCCCCCCCCATGATGTCTGAAACTCAACTGCTTTGTATTTTGAGGAAGGGAGTGAGCAAATTTATGCCCATTTCTGGCCCGGCAGAATTTATTTACTTAAGATGTGTATACTGCACCTTTGAACCATTGAGGGTGTGTTACAACATTACAGAAGTCCACAAATACTATCTGCCAATGTGATTTTTAAAAAAAAGAGCTATCCAGTTTTATTTCATGGACATTTCATTGTATAAACTGATAGCCACCATTTTATTTTTTTAATCTCTTATTCACTGCACTGTGTGTGTGTGAATGTCTTACCATGTGTATTTCTAGTTTAATTCTGTGAATTAAGTATTTCAGCAAATCCTGCCATCACCCACCAGCTTTTACAATTGAACAGTCATGGTTACTGGTCAACAGGTGCCAATGGCAATACACTTGAGGCAGATGGGCAGCGGACTTGCATGCACTTTCAAAGCCTATCCTAACCTATGCGGATATGAGATGGCTGCAAGAGAGAATCACTACTGTATGTAACTGGTCCAAAAGGAGCCTCCTAGCATTAGACAGCCACATCCTGGTCCCCCACTCCCCAGGATTTCTTGGCATTGCTTAAAATAGTAAGAAATGTTGGATGCTGTTTAGGATGCTGATAATGTACAGATGCACACATGCATGCTTGCATGCATACCCCTCTCTGGGTTTTCTACCCTTATATTTCTAATTTTTCCATTAATAAAAGGAAATACTTGCAACCTTAATTCTAGAAAGAGATAGAACTATATGTGTATGCTGTTGTCTCAGAAAAATCCTTTTATTTGCCAGCATGGTACCAATGAGCTACTAGGAGTTGTGATTTATATCACCCTTCCCATCCTGGTGGCCTCCCAGCCTCCAGATCTAATGGCCAGCTGGCTGAGGATATCCCAGATGTGACCTTATCTGCAGATGACTAACTTGACTGCTGTGATTCATGTTCTGATAACCTCACATTTGGACTACTGTGATGCACTGTATATGAGGCTGCCTTTGATGGCAGTCCAGAAACTACAGCTGGTCAAAATATGGCAGCAAGATTTTTTAACCAGGAGCAGCTGTTTGAACATATCAGTTTGGTCTTGTTGCTGACTCCTAATTTGTTTCTGAACCCAATTCAAAGCATGGGACTTAAACTATAAAGATCTTCAGGGTTTGGGACCTCCACCTGATGGAATGCCTCCACACAGACATGGCTATCGGTGCTGGAAAGTCATCTAGGAGGCTATCCCTTGAATGTCCCCTCATTCCAAAGTTTGGAGGGTGGCCAGGAGAGAGAGGGTCTTCGCACATGTTGGTGGTTTTAACCTCTTTTTTATTTTTGGTTTTTTTTTCTGCATTTCATCAGTTTGTCTTTATATTGCATTTTTATCAGGTTGGCAAGAATTTTGAATTTGTTTTTAACTTGGGAGAGTGACTAATATTTTATATTGTGTTGCACAGCCAATGTAGTTCCTTCCCACTTCAGGTAGCTGACTGATGTAGGTGACAAAGTTTCAGTATTCATGTTTAGATGCGAGTTGGATCACCTTTGCAAAGAAAAGTTTTCCTTGGGAACAGCAAATGAACGTATGCCTCAATCTGCAGCAGCTGACTTAATGGTGCCCCAGTGATGAGTGTCTACCTTTCTCCTGTCTGATTATCCTTATTTGTTAAAGAAGCCATGATCACCTGTCTGCTTTGTCCAAACACAATTTACATGTATCACTCTGTCTCCTGGATTGATTCTAACGAAGGGTTTTTTTCTCATCCTCACTGAGCAGCTAAACCTGGTCTCCAGTGCCACCCTTTCCAAGAGCACTTCTGATACCTTCCCTGATGGATTACCTCATCCCCCCACCTCTGCAACTGCACCCATTACTCCATTGCGGCAGGGTCCTTCAGTCATCAGCTCATCCACTTTACACAGTGTAGGGCCCATTCGCAGGAGGAACTCAGAAAAGTTCTGCACGCCAATCTCCTCAGGTGAGAAATGCTGGGAAAGCCACAACTGTATCAGAATGCTTTGTTGTCTTCGTCTGTTTGGAGAATCCTTTGCCTTTCTTCATAATGTTCTTTCTTCCCCCTAGAACTTGCACAGAATCATGAGTTTTACAAAAATGCAGATGTCCGCCCCCCCTTCACATATGCCTCACTTATCCGGCAGGTGAGGAACTCTTTGTTTTGTGGGAATGTACAAGAGCATCAGCCAGACCCAAAACTGGCGGCAGTCAGGATCCAGATGCTATTACAAGAGTTGCTGTAAGGTCTTGTAACCTGATTTTAACCAGGACCAAGTTTCTTCTCCCAGTAGTCAACTAAGGAAGACGATCTCTGATCACATACAGCAGGGGTCCTCAAACTTTTTCTAAAGGGGGCCAGTTGACAGGTGCCAGCGGTGGGTGCGGGCCGCCAAGGCAGTGCCAGCAGGGGGGTGTGGGCTGGTGAGGGGGCAGGGCGCACGCGCACATGTGCAAGGCAGGGATGGGGGGGGCGGGGCGAGGCACCGGCTTGCTCGAGAGGAGATCGAGTCCAAAACGACCCCCTTGCGAGCAAGCCGCCGCTGGGTGCATGCACAATGAGGCACCGACTTGCTTGCGAGGAGATCATTTTCTCCAAGCTAGTCCAAAGCAACCACCTCCTCGCGAGCAAGCCGCACACCCGGCAAGTGCAAAACCTGTGGGGTGGGCTGGTTAAATGGGCATGGCAGGCTGAATCCGGCCCACGGGCCTTAGTTTGAGGACCCATGACATACAGCATGTCTTCTTTTGTTAAACTAGCTGCAGTGCATCTAGTCTAAGACAGTAGAGCCCCTAAATTCTAAGTGTAATTTTCAAGCAAGTGTGAACTCCTTGCACCTCCCCTTCTGATTAAGCACTGCCTGTTCAATCCATTATAGATAACAACCCTGACTTTTGCTACTTTGGTCTGTAGCCTTGGGATAAGCAATTACCTTGCTACATCTCTGAGCTCTCCTGTATCTTTAATGGAGGCTTTATTCTGGCTAGTTGACATATACGCACATGTTACTCTCAATGCCTTACTTGCTTCTCAATTATGATATGAACTGCCTTTATAGAAAATGTTTTGTTTTGAGGGTAGCATGATACAAAATGAAACCTGTAGTAGTGTTTGTTTTGTAGTAGCTCTTTCATGTACACCAGTCCTTACTTGATGTTGCACTCATCAAATGAGAAATATTGATGTGTTAATTTGTCTTAAGTTCAGTTCTATGAAATGGGTGGTGAAAAAGCTGCTGAACATACATAAGTATTTTGATAAATAATAGCTCCAAATTACTCACCTAGGACCAAGGATTGGAGGAAGAGATGGGGATGCAAATAACTTTTTCTTCTTTTTAAATGCAGGCTATCCTTGAGACACCTGACAGGCAGCTAACATTGAATGAAATCTACAATTGGTTCACACGAATGTTTGCCTACTTCAGGAGAAACACAGCTACCTGGAAGGTAAAGCTCAGCCTAGGATTTTGGAGCTACAAACCTAATTTACAATATCACAGTCCCTAAAGTGGAGCTCTAAGTATTAAACTTGGAGGATATGCATCACATTTGATGCCAAAACTGTTCTTGTTGCAAGAGAATCTCCAGTGATAGAGTGAGATTGGTTACTTAACAAGCATATGTGTCCATATCTTGAGTTGTTCTTCGATGGCATCCTGATGGGGACACAATAGTAGCCTTAGGTGATACCAGCCTGCAGATCCAGGTTGAGTTCTGAGCTGTAGCCTTATACAGAATTTATGGTAAAGTTCCTAGGTACTATGATTTAGGCTATGCCATCTCCTGTAAGACAGTGCATGTGGACCTGAGGATGGATGCAGATGGTAGAGTGAAATAGGTGATGTTTGGGTAGCTAGCATATCCTAATTTTCCTACTCCTGCTGCAACATATTAAAAAAAGGAAATTTCTCATTTCCTGAGCAGTAGGATGTATGAGTTCCCTAAACCTCTGGAACTTTTCGCAGGTAAGACAAGCAGTTTCCTTCTTCACACATTACCCAGTAAATGTGTGAGCCATGTTCATATCTTTTCTTTTGGGTGCTTCCAGTTATATGTAATATTTATTACATTTATATCCTGCCTTTTCCCCTTTCAGGGAGATCCTTAAGGATCTCAAGGTGGCTTCTCCTCTCCATCTTTATCTTTACATCAAAACCTTTTGTGGTAGTTTGGGAAGAAAATCTATGACTGGCCCAAAGTCACCCAGTGAGCTCCATGGTTGAGTGTGGACTAGAACCCAGATCTCCTGAGTCAGTCCCACTCTCTTAACCATTATACCACACTGCCTATCACAGTTGGTGCAAAGTAGCTTTGGGACTACTGGGGAAAGGAGTTGGGGTTGATGGAGGTCAGCTTCCCAAGTACAGGGAATATGAGTAGAAAAAATTCAGCTACTATCCCTCTGTCTCTATAGTTTTATTCCTTGACTCTGCGGCTGTCATCTTTCCTAGTGAGAAAGCTCCAGATCCTCAGCAAAATTGACAAATTGAGAATTTAGCTTAAAATGTGTCAAATTGCATAGATGGTGAAACAAGACAGAGAACTGCATTCCCTCTCTCAGCAGGAACTCTTTGAGTCCTCTGAGGTGGGGGCAGTGATGTGTGGGTGGGTGACAACAGCATGTGACCAATCTGTTCCGTTATCAAACTGTAGAAATAGGTCTGTAGCTCTATGCACGTGGGCTGGCTACAGGAAAAGCAGAAGGGGAGTTAGATGCTAGAAATAGAAAATAAGGTTAATGATAACCTGGGGCTGGTCTCACTCTATGTGGCAAATAGAAGATGCCTCAGCCCAACTAGCAACTATTCAGATTGGTTTTCCAGAGCATTGGGATTTCTTCCCAAGATTTAGATGGTCTCCTGATAGAAAAGAATGTGTGTGCGAGCTACTAGGACGTAGCTTTCAACCTTGGGAATGGAGGCTAGGAAGAAGAAGCTTAATCTTTCGAACAGAAAACCATCTTGCACAGGGCTCACACCACCCTACCTCAGTCCCCTGTCCTGCTCAGGCTTCTCAGAAAGAGCTAGCTAAATCCCCAGTAGTCAGTATCTCTGTTCTTTCATCTGTAAATAAAAGCAACATGCCTGCTTCCTCTGTTCATGCATTGGCATATGACTTAATAACACAATAAGCCTCTGATCACAATGCAGGCTTTGTGTGTTGCTACAATCGTCGTCGTCATCATCATCTGTATGTGTCTCTGCTTTTTACCTTTTTTACCTTATTGATAATTCTCTTGATAGTTCTCTGCCCCATGAGCTAACAAAACAAAATCTCTAAGTGCTTTTGTGGGGAATGGATGTAGCCCAGTTGTAGAACACCTGCTTGCATGCAGAAGGTATCAGTTCCTGGCATCTCCAGGTAGGACATTGAAAGACAATACCATGTGAGATGGACCAATGGCACAAGTCGATATAGCAGCTACACATGTTCTGTGTTCCTAAACAAAGCTATGTGCACCTCTCACACTGTGTGCAAGAGAGAAAAATGTCAGCATGTGGACCAGGCTCCAGGGAACTCACTGGACACACTGAAGGCCCCTTTGCAGGTTACTTTTTTCTAATGAATCACCCTTTTTGCAAAGAAGTGCACACTTCAGATGGAAGGGCTATGGGGTATGTGTACTTCATGGAAAGTAGTCCCTGTTTGTCCTTTTTAATTTAAAACTCAGACTGTTGCTATCTACCATGTCTGAATCTGTCTGCTTATTCCTTCATGCTGTCATATGTTTCATGAGTTCTGGAGAGCTGAAGAGACCATTCCTTTTTGGGATGCAAAAGTGGGGGAAAGTGGGAAAGAGGAGGACTATCACCAGAGTATGGGGTGTGTGCTATGTTCCTGCAGCTGGGCATCTCTGTCTTTCAGCCAGAGGTCCGATAAGATTCCGTCCTCCAGACATGACATAATTCTGCCACTGTCCCATTCAGACTTTGATACAATCACTCCCTTAGACGGGAAGCCGAAGTCATTGTATAGCCGTCAAACTCTGATAACAGTCAAGCAGAGCTTACTGCCCATTAGGGAAATGCAAATCTGAGACAAGTGAGGGTTACTTATTGAGAGTGAAAAAAAGGTCATGGCACATGTGAACTGAAGTGGATCATTTCTCAGAGAAACATTAGAAATCCTAACTTGTCTAAAGTTCCTTGGAAGGGATGGCTGCTATGTAGGCATGTGCATGTTTTGCAAAGATGAACCTTGGGTCCTTTCATGGAATTGCCGGTTAAGGGATTTTAGGGAGTAGAACAGGGATAGATGTCTTCCTGTGATTACAGTGCGTTACTTGCCAGGGCTGACTGTACCAGACTAACTTGTGGTTGATTTGTTCAATGCTGCTTGTATCTGCTTCTGACATCAGACAAGGCAGCAGTCTGGGTCCCAGCTACTGGGGAACAAATACAGAAAGGAGAGCTAATCCCCAGATCTTTGAGAACTATCCGGGCCATTCATTCTTTTCTTTCCAAAATAATTTATCAGTTTGGTTTGAGAAGCTGTGACATGTCTGCAGACTGGCAGAAGATGAATTTAAGGCCTCGGGAGAAAGGCAAAAGAAGTCAAACTCTTTTCATTGCCATCATTTCCCTTCTCTGTCACCTGTCCAAGGAAAAATTCCAGTGGGTTCTTTATTGTTTCCCAGTGCTTATTTATACCCATTCATATGCACACACAAAATATTGAGATCTCTACATGAATCTGTCTTGGTTAAATCTAAGAATTCTTGACAGTAGACCCTAATCCTTGAGGTATAAGAACATTAGGTGCCTAGCATTTGGACCACCTTCACATGAAGGTTGGTTTTTCTATCATAGGTGTGTGTTTCAATGCATCTTATCCCTGATAGTCATCCTATGACCACCTTGCTGGTAAGTGATATCTCACAGTGTGGATGATACCCTAGAGAAATTCTGGCTGCTGGAAAGTACCTGCAAATGAAAGATGTTTATCTTGTTTACAGCATCCTACCTATTTTTTCTCCTGATCTTATTCCCTCCATTTTTGCTTATGTGCTAACATACTGAATCCAGGAGCATGGGAAATTGCCATGGCTTTGGTAGTCCTCTGTTGACTTCTCAGCCTAACTTCTACTCAGCCTATGTCCATCTTTTCTCTTTCTGTCTTAGTAGGTAGTCTTCCTGTGTGGCTTCACATCTCAGCTCATGTGACCACTTCTTAGATTTTATGAATATGAAGATGTTGCTCTAAGATGTTAGCCGTGGAAGACCCTTTTGGCCATTTCTAACCAAATGCTTTCTTTTTAGCCCGTTCTTAGATGTGCACTGCTTTTAGATTATGCCTATGCTTTTTAAAATGTTTATCTAAAACATGGATCTGATGGAATAGACCTCCACCCCTCACCCCCTGGCCACATAGTCAGGAAGTTCCAGCTGGCGGAGTAGCCTCGGGTTGTGCAAGTGTGTCTTAATAAAAGTCCTTCCGTGTCATGTAGTCAAATATCATAGCTCACAATCACTTAAAGCCCTGGATCATAGTTCCCATACATGTTCGCAGTGTCTTTTCTTCCTTTGCATAGTTGCTGTTCAGCTGAGGAAAAGGAGCCTTTCATTACTGGTTAACATAAGGCACCTCTACATGGAACAAATTGCTGGAAACTCTGATATCGCAGGTTTGCTCAATATCAGAGCTTTATTCATAGATAGAGGCAGATGGTTAACCTATTCAAGTGCAAAATAAGAGACTTGAAAGAATTTTCACTCCTGCTTGTTCAAGAATTACATAATCTTAGTCACTAGTGTCTAGAAAACTATTATTAGCTGACACCTAGTCAATTCACCTGCCAGAGGAAGGTTTTTTCTTACTGTGTAATTATTTACAATGCAACAAATTTTATCTGTAATAGCTTATGCTATGCTATAATCACATTCTCAAAACACAAGATATGAAAGTGCTTCAGGGAATACAACCACTGTGAAATTTTCAAGCAGCATATGACAACTTTAGCTATGATACTAGCAGCATATAGCCTTGTGCTTTTATGTTTTGTCTGCAGTTTTAGAGATCAGGTATAAGAGTGTAGTTGCTTGCAGCTGTTTGCTAAGGTATGTAGGCAGATATTAGTGTACTGCCAGTTCCAGTGCTTTTTGCTCATTTCATTTTCTGGCCTTTCCCTTTCTCCTAGTGCTGAAAGCAGTTCATAGTATTAAAAAAACAAAAAGATAAAACCACTAAAGCATGCTAGTAACTATAGATATATTTGGTACAGAATAAGTACAAATCTATTACCAACAAAATGAAATCTCAGCTAATTTTCCACAGTTGCTATGCTTACTGTCTCACACATTTTACTGCAAGAAATGTTAATTACCATAGGGATGGGGTACTTCTAGAAGTTGCTTGACCAGAGGACATCAAACCTTCTATGCTGCATTATATAAAGAATGGACTGTGAAAGTTTTATTCAGTGTACTTATGAACTGAGCTATCTGAACCTCAAAATGAGGTTCAGGGTGAGCCAGCTACAGGCACAAGGCCAAATGTGAGTGGGTATGCTATTAGCTCCAGATTTTTTTATAGTGTTGTATATGCCTCAATATCAACAGCACAGTCTTAGGCAAAACAGAGTCCTCTTTGCACAAAGTAATCCCGTAAAGATGCCTCAGTCATCAAAGGCCATATCACTAGCACCGCATGTGCCTGCACACATGCCACTGGCTCAAGGTGCTAGGGCTTTTTAAAATTTCACTATAAGCCTTTATACATGATGCATTTATTGTGCGCACTCACATTAGTTTGCAGGTGCTTTACACAACATTGGCAATCTCAAAGGCTTCTCCCATTCTTTGTAAGCGCTGTAGCAGGATTGTGTTGCTTGCTTGATTTTCTGCTATGAAGAAACTCTGTTATTTCCTGAATGATAGCATGAAACCCTGGGGTGCATGCACAATTCTGATATACCACAGCTCCACCTAGTGGTTGTTTATGAAACATATGTAAAGGCAGAGAAAGAAAAGCCCTGGAGAGAATTAAGAACATGTCTAAAGGATCTGATCTTATTCCAATCCCACAAAGAATCAGGAAATGGCTTGTGGAAATGGCAAGTGATAAGCCTTGCCAGTCTTTATGAACAATGCTCAAGTGACTGTGAAAACAGTCCTTTAGCTGCTTTGACTATGAGCATAGCAGGACAATTACACAAAGCAAAATGTAATTCAAAAGGGTCCTTCTTTCTAACTCTGACTTACATTGGTCTTGAAATATATCTGACCTTCAGCATCCTGCCATACTTTTAGTCCATAATGGCTAAACATGTCACACATTTTTATTTAAGGACGAAAAAACATGACTCTGGGTGTACAGCAACAATTATACCACCAGAGATTATACCACAGTGTAGTGCAGTGGTTAGAGTGTAGCACTGGAACTTGGGAGATCTGCACTTTAGTCCCCACTTAGCCATGAAGCTCACTGGGTTGACTGGGACAGCCACAGCCTAACCTACTTCATAGGTGGTTGTGAGGATAAAATGGAAAGGAGGATTATGTAAGTCACCTTGGGTTTCTTGCAGGAAAGAGGTAAGATATAAATGTAATGAATGAA
Source organism: Varanus komodoensis (assembly GCF_004798865.1). Classification (NCBI taxonomy): domain Eukaryota; kingdom Metazoa; phylum Chordata; class Lepidosauria; order Squamata; family Varanidae; genus Varanus; species Varanus komodoensis. The sequence goes on from NW_025335268.1 coordinate 126,429,787, forward strand.
AAAAAAAATCAATTTCTAACTAAAGTCCACTTTAATAATCGTTCTGGTTTTCTATGGGATACATTCAAAGCAGCTAACAATCTAAAGCTGAAATCAGTGAAAAGCATCATTTAAAAAGTATGTAGTGGCAACTGTAGATTAATATATAGTAGTAACTGACATTTACAAATGCAACAGTGTGGACAGCCTGCTAGAAGTAACAGGTCCGAACTACTTAACTTAAAACAAGCAAAGGAGGAGCCTGGTGGATCTCCCATTGGGAACATCCTACAAGCTAGGCATAAGCTAGACTGGCACAGGAAGGAAAGTGAGCTGTCTGCTTGAGCTTCATTTTTATATCTTTATGAGAACCAACATCTGTAGTCCCCACAGAACCATTAACAGTGAAGATAATGCAGAAACACTGTTTTTCCTCTTTCTGGATTCAGTGGTAGTGGGGTGACAATATTTTTTCACTACATTGCAGCTAGCTGAGCATGCTTCATGGCCATTTCTATCTAAAGCTCTTTCAGTGGGGGAAAGGAAGCTTTATATAAGAAGAAGCTAGCCAGAAACAGAGGGGAAAAAACTCAAAAGGAAAAAAGGGGAATATGGGGGATGTGCAGAGAGTCCTGTTAGACAGGGAAGCCAAAAGGATAACAGAAGTGGGTACAGTTTGAAAGAGTACTATGGGAGAAAATGGGAGGCTAACAGATCAGGGTTTAGAATAGGTGTCTCTCTTCCCTACTCTCTCTGTGTGTTTGTGTGTGGCAGAGATAAGGGTTTAAAACAACCTTGCAGGTGAGAGATGAGATGCTAAAGGATGGGAGAGAGAGAGGTGAGGGATGGAGTATAGAAGGACCTGCAGTCGTAGAGAGAAGAAGGGAGTACACTTTGGGATACAGAGAAGAAAAAGGTGCTTAACAAGAATCGGTTAAGAAGAAAACCCTGGGAATTAAATGTGGCAAAAATGCCTGTCTATGGTTAACATGTCAGCGCAGTTAGTGAAAATGGAATGTGGCTGGCTTATGCCCTTGACCTGTGAGGTGGGGGGCGGTTTGTATTGGTGCGCAGCATACAAATACAAATTAATATTTGGAAAAGGAAGCTGCTGTAGCTATTTCTGATTTGATAATTATAGCACATTACTGATTTTGAGTCTTATGTCCTTTTGGAAAGAGGAGCAGCAGCAGCTGCTCTTCTTTCTTCCTCTTTGATCTCTTTAGCAAAGAGAAGAGAAGGGGGAGCTGCAAGGAGACTGCACACACGGACAGGAGCACAGTCTCTTCCATCATTGAGAGTTGTGTGTGCTTAAGATATGGACCACTAGAATATGTGCATGACAGCCTAAGGCAGGCAGTTTCTGCCTTGTAAGAAAGAAAAACATGTTTGGCCACTGCTTTAGAATGGCTTAGTGATACTCAGTACAAAAGTTCTGTATGTATTCGGGACTTTGGAAATACTTAACTTGTTTGAATGACGCCCTTGACCTGGGAGGGTTTTTGTTTTGTTTTGGGGACATTTTTTGTGCAGATACGTGATGTAAAGGGTTAAACAGAATATGGGAAGCTGCAGCTAATTTCTCACTTGCTAACTATAGCATAAACTGTTTTGTTTATTTTACACTTTTTGGTACTACTTGCTCACTGTACTATTAACAACTTGAATTCTGATGAAACATTTTAGTCATTTAGGTGTTTTCCATTAGTAACTTTCATCCAGCCCTCATAAAGTCATCTGCAAGTCTGTTTGAGTTACATGAGTGGATGCTAACCATTTTTATTTAGCTTTATATATTTCTGATCCATAGACAGGCATTTGGGCATGGTGACAGGATTAAAAATGTGTCAGTGGCTTGTGAGAAAATTTCTGATTCTGAATTCATGTCTTCGAAGCCTCACCTGGACATTTGATAGACCCCATTTTGCAGGAAAAGTTGGCTGCAGTCCTGCATCCTGCTCCCCAGTTGGTTGTTTTGTTGCTGGTGTGCTGTGACTCTGTCTGGATGACTGACCATAAATAATGATGTTAGGGAAATGTGCAACTTCACTATCCCCAGCATGAGACCTGTATTGCCTTGCAGTATGCTGGCTGGCCTGTATTTTAATTTTTGTATGGTTTACAAGTTCCTGGCTAGGTTGTTAACTTTTCTTACCTGTGTTTTGCTCCAAGGTACAGTGCGCAAGCAATATGTCTGACTCAGTGATTCCTTCACTCCTCTGGCAAAAGGATGTAAAATGCCGATTCAATCCTACTATACATTCATTCATTTCATTCTGGCTGAAACCTTTGTTCCCATAATGTCAGCCTAGTGTTTTGCACCACTGAGTTTTCCTCTGACTTCATCACCTGCATCTCACCCCCTTAACCCTTTGGAACCTTATGAGGAATACTTCCTGTATTTCTTTTAAAAAATATGTGTGTGGTGAAAGTGTGTGCCTTGCATGTACAGATGGCAGCATGCTTGGGAGGTTTGCTCTGTCTTTTAGCTTCCATGTGTTTGTGTGTGTGTTCAGTTTCCAGTAATAAAAACAACAAAGTACTCTGTAATACCTAATAGACCAACATATTTATTTTGGCATGAACTTTCATGGATCCCACCCACTGTATGAGTCTGATGAAGTGAACATTGTCCTCAAGCACAAATGTGTTAGTCGTTAAGGTGCCACAAGACTCTTTGTTGCTTTTGTTGCAACAGACTAACATAGCCATCCGCAACCTCCCACGTATTGTTACAGAGGTAAAAAGGCAGGTGCCTAGGTGAGCTGACCTAGGACACTTTGAACTGCACACTTAGCTTGACAGGGAAATTAAGCTCTGTGACTTTTAAAATTAACGTATGAAATGAAAGGTTGGTACATGCTAGTAAGATGAATGGAGAATCTGCTTTCCCTTAGATGTGCACAATTATAAGGCTAATTATATTTGTTCTGTTTAGATTTTTGTACTGTAATGGTTAAATGCATAACCTTTTGAGCAAGTGACTTGGGAACATTTGTGTTTGGGGTACGGTAATATCTGAGACAAGACTGTGGGTAGAAGATATTTTTTATTTTCCTTCCTTAATGTGTGGAGTAAAAGCCTCAATACCAACCAGAATGGGAGTCTGTAAATACGTAATTCAAACAAACTGAGGAAGGCTGTAGTCATTTCAAGGGCTCTCTCAGCTCAGGCACCAATCATTGAGGCCCCCTAATGGTTCAGGTGGAATACTACAAGTAAATATGCTTTGCCTGTACAAGTCACAAATAACTCTGCAGATAGCATCCTGTACATGTTGCAAGTGGAGTCCCATGGGAGGAAATTGTGGGAAGGGCGTGGGCTGGAGGAAAGCCAAGCTGTAGTTGTCTCACTTGCTTAGAACCATGTGCCTCATAGAAAATGTTGTGCCTAAAATAGTAAAGGCATGAACTGAGAATCTCTTTCTACCTCTTGAGACAGGAGATGAGGAATGCAGTGGCCTAACGATGCCTGATCTGGTGTCCTTTACTGATCTTGGGCACATACAGAACTTAATGTCCTGTGTAAATTAGAAATGCCAGACATGGGATCGCTTGACTCCATGAAGGAAGCCAGAACCTTGACTGTGCAAGAACTGAGTAGGCTGCCATGGACAGGACTCTCTGGGGGGCTTTCATTCATGGGGGTCACCATAAGTCAGAGATGACCTGACGGCACATAATAACAACAAATTAGAAATAACACATTAGTGCAGGTAGCAAACCTCCATTTAAGAGCCTCTTACTAGGAAAAATCCGCTTTAAAATATATCTGTATATTGAAAGATGGCCATTTAGTCCATTGCAGGGAAATTCAGGTGTGTTTCCCTTTTTATTTTATCATGTCTCCGCACCTGGGCTTGTTCCAGTGTGCATTATTTTGGTTATTTCACAAGGAAAACCCTTCCAATTTTTATGATGTTTAATCTCTAGCCATCTTTCTAGAGCACTTTGAGGCAGTAGGAGCTTGGCGAGTGCAAAGTAAACAGGTGCCAAGAGGTGCCTCTAAAGAGACAGGTGTAAGGAGGACTTTGTTGGTATGACAGCGGCAGCACACCCAGCAGGGAGCTTAGAGCAATGCTGAATGGTTGGGGTGGGAGCTGGAGAGAGAGGCTGGGCCAGGGGCATAAAGCAAACATCATTAGAAAAGGCAAAGATAAGAGGCAAACAGAGCAGCCAAGCCTGGCATTAAACAAATGCTATGTAAAAAATACAAAAGCTGCATTACAATCATGCAAGAAGGCATGATTCCTTGAGCAGGGGGCCACTGATAGGAGGCAAGAGCAAAGATATGCTTGGTAGCATTCAGTTACCATCTGCTAGAGTGGCCATGAGTTTGTGAAATGCACATAAAATACTGGAATGGTTTGTTAGAAGTCCAGGTGTTGCTAGAACCAGCCTCGATTGTCTGCGAACTAAGACAGTTTTATTACTGTATCAGATTATTCTTATTCTGCTTATGCTTGCAATGGAGCATTGTGTATGGTTTTCAGCAAACTTCTGTGACCATCCTAGTACACATAGTGACCTTCACAAGATGGCTGGCCTTTTGTCCTCCTGTGCTGTTGATGCAAAAAAAGCTAAGGTTTGATTGAGGACGCTGTTGATCAGAAGTGCAAGCCGCCTTCTTTGATAATGGCAGGACAATCCTCTGGTTAGGAATGATGAGCATCCAGAGAGCCCCTCACAACCAGAACCCATTGCTATTCTGCTGTAGGGCAGAACAGAGGAACAAGTGGATTTTTCGGGAGCCAATTACACATTGACACACCCAATTTTCTGGCCACATTTGGCTGATAGCACCAGGACTGCACTGCTGAAGTAGAGGCAGGATGTCCCATGGTAAAGGTCTCCAAGGTACTTTATATCTGCTCATCTTCTGATTTTAGTGCCAGAGGGCATCTGCCATCAAACTGGCTTCAGTGCAGAAGGACCACATTTTGCACAGAAATAGGGGTGCTGTTTCCAGTGGTAAGCAAATCCCATACAGGATTTACTGTCTCTAAAATAAAAACATGAGGGTGCAGGATTTTTACAGGAGACCCTGACTTGTTCTTTTGATTTCTGCACTAGGGCTGCTTCTGGAGGCAGAGATCCATTTCCTATGTGAGACTCATTTTGTGGGACTCAGCAACCCATTTAAGCTGGTGCGCGCGCTCTCGCTCTCTCGTATGACTTGTGTCTCAGGGTTGTAAAGTACTTCACATGTCATCAAAGAGGTGGTACAGGAGGGCAAATGCTATGCAGCACACAGTCCCGACAGCAGCAAAGCAGTTGCATGAGCAATTTCACCAGGCTGCTCTTTGGCACTCCTAAAGCATGATATCATGTGAATTCCCCTGAATTCCCCCAAATTCACATGAGTTGGCACAGTTTGGGCACAGCTGCCCATAGGAAACAAGGCCATGTGGAAGTGTTGAACACAGGTGATGGAGTCCGTTGCTTTTTTAAATGTGAGTAGTTTTTTCACAGGAGTGATATGACTAAATAAGGGGCAATGCTTGGGCTTTTACTGTTCATAGATAAGTCTGTCAGAAGGCCCTTATAGTTTTGTGGTCAGTTGATGTGGCTTATTGAACTTGAGAAAAGGTATTACCCTGACCTGGCAGCTTCCAGATTTGTTGGAACTTCAACTCCCATAATTCTCACATACTTGGAATTGTGGGAGTTGCAGTCCCAACAAATCCGAAAGGCTCCAGGTTGGAGAAAACTGCTCTACTGCTAAATGTAATGCTAGTGCCTAATGCAGTTTCATGTGGCATCTTAGCATTGTCAGGCTCTGCATGGTTCTAGACTGAATTGCTACCTTTATAACAGAAGTAGAAAGTAAAGCTTCGGTCTCCCCACCCCACCCCCAATGTTTGGAGAATGGGGGCCACTGAGGAGGGACGATGGCATCATCACAAACATTCAGTTGGATAAATAATAGAAAAAAGTGAGGGAGGTGGTATGGGGGAATTTGAAAAAATAAACTGTATTCAAAACTGGAGGGAAAAAGCAGTTTCCAAGAATGTAACACTTTCTAAGGTGGGATTTTTACTCTCCATCTCTCCCTCTTTTGCCTTGTTGTCTTGGCTGGCTCTTTTGTTTATACGGCCCCCGTTCGACCTTTTAAATTGCTGTTAATGTTTTAGCGTAACGAATTAGTCTCTCATCACGAATCAGGACTCGAAATAAAAAAAAAAAACCCTCCGAGGCCAACATCCTGAAATTGGGGTCATTCTCATTTGCAAGGCAGAGAATCTGAGAACCTTAATGCAAGGAAATTTATTCAAAGGCAGAGCCCCGACGTGATTAGGCCCTTTGTAATTATAGCTCGGAGAGATTCCACTCCAGCCTCTTGCCTCCCTCATGGATTAGCAAGTGAGTTGGAAAAATACACAGGATTTAATTAGAGGCAAATTAAAATTGGTAATGAAATAGGGGCAGTAGCAAATGGCAGGGAGTTAGAAGGGGGGGAAAGGGAGCTAGTATCTCTCGGGGCAACACTGCCTGTATACGTGCATTTTCTTTATTTTACGTTTAGAAATGTAAAGATGGGCAACAGAATAAAGAAGATATAAGATAGGAGGTGGGGTGGGGGTGGGGTGGATTTTGAGGTTTTCCAAGCAGAGGATGGTGTTGGAAATCAATTGCCCCTCACAATATTTAGCTTGCTTCTGCCCCCCTCCCTCTTCCCTCCATTTAGCCAATAATGAGAGATTACGTAGCCTGGCTTGTGGAAGTCCAGTCAGTAGGAGGTGAGAACAAGACATGTCCTCACAAGATGGTTCTTGTATGGAAGCTGTGTAGCAAGTGTCTTAGAGCTTGTGATGGAACGGTCGTCTTTCTGATGGATTCCTGCAAGCTTGCTTTATGACTGGATCGAAGCATTCTTGCTAACTTGTACTGCTGAATTGCCACACTGCAGCCCCTTCCTTCTGTACCTCTGAGCATCAGTCTTTACCAGCTGCTGTTGGTGTTCCTGGATCCAAACAATTGCAGGGGAAGGGAGCTCTCTGCGGTATGCACACTTTTCTCTGCTGCTGAAATTGGCAGAGGGCACCTTAGTGCCAGCTCCCATGTTTCTTCAGGATATTGCACAGGTACTTTCTTGGGTGCCTGCTGCCATCAGCTAACATGATGGCTGGTCTGCTAATACGCAGCAGAAATGATAGCACTGAGGCAGCTGATCAGGAGTTGGTGCTGAATTAGCCAACAAGGTAACTGAATAAAATTGTAGGAACATGTACAGTGGAGACAATAGGACAGAAACAGCTATTAAAACAGTTCATCTATTGTCTTCAGTATATGAAGCATCCCCACTGAGAACTGAATGTTAAGTATATCAGTAGCAGATTGCTGGCAATAATTTTGTAAGAGACTGGAAGGAATAAGTTTGGAGAGTTTTTTTTGCAGGTTGGGGTGGGATTGTTCAGTGGAAGACCTTCACTTTGTTTTGAAGACACCATTTCTCTTTCTCTGTCCTGCTTACAGAATGCCGTGCGCCACAACCTGAGCCTGCATAAGTGCTTCGTGCGAGTGGAGAATGTCAAGGGAGCTGTCTGGACCGTAGATGAACTCGAGTACCAAAAGAGAAGGCCGCCAAAGATGACAGGGTGTGTCTGACAACTTCCCAGGCAGGACCCTTGGGAAAACGAATGCTCTATGAGAATGATTGAGGGCATACAGTGTCCATCTTGCATGGGGTACGGGGGAAGTATATGGGAGCTATCCAACATCCTTCCCATGCGGACTGTGCACCTATTATATTGAGGTCCTGGGAACAGTTGTGCTGGATGGGACCAGAGATCTACCTAGCCTAATGTTTTTTGTTTCTTTGTTTGTTTTGCTAACTGTGACCTGCTATATGCTCCTGGAAAGTTCACAAGAAGGGTATGACATCAGCAGTCCTTTTGTTGTCATCTGATTGTTTAGTAGAATTCTGCATCTGAGCATACAGCTATCAAAGCTAAGTCATAGAAGTAGCCTCCATGAATTTGCCTAAAAAGCTTTCTAAGCTAATGGCGACCATTGGTGTGTCTTGTGGCTCTGAATTCTGTAAATGAATTCTGTATTTTGTAAAGGAGTAAATGACGCTCTTGAAATGACTGAGCTATAACCCCCATCAGTGATCCCTGAGGATGGCTGAGGGGCGATTCAGCTAGAGGTGACTGAGAGGTTTGCATTATTTATTCTTGGGGGGCTGCCCTATATATTGAGATTTTTCAGAACCACATTTTAGCTTTTGATTCACTTACTGCCTGTGTCAGTTTGCTGGAATGAACTCAAATATTGCACACTGCCTTCTGATTTTCACAGTTGTGAGTGCATGTTCAGTAGCACATAAGTCTATATTTAGGCATCTGCTATTCAAACACCAAGAGAGTTTAGAAGCTGGATAAACCTGTGATATTAATCCTTGCAAGTTTACATGATCAAGATTGCAATCCCATGCAAGTTTCCCTACAAGTAAGCTTTAATTTATGTCCTGCCTTTCCACTGAAAATAATGCTCAAGGCAATAACGATAATAAAATATAGATAGCATGTAACGTAATTAAAACATTACCACATCAATTAAACCACATCTATTGAACACAATGGGACTGATTTCTGAGTAAACATGCCTATGACTGCTGCAAGAATCACAGAAATAGTAGTGATATTAAATGCATCTAGCGGTATAATACTATAGCCAAAAACATTCACTTACTAGTGGTAACTACATATCCCATCTGATAATGCATGGACCACAGGGTATAACTGGCAGTGGTATTAGGTGGTTAGCAGTATTAGAACCTCTGACTCCAGAAAACCTGTCACTCTGAATGTTGATATAACCAAGTTATAATTTTATGTTTGCCATTCTTGTCACTTGTTCAGCTGTGCTTTTTAATGTACAAACAATGAACCGAGAAAAGTGAAATGAACGTGAAATATTTCTCATAGAGTTTTAAGGCTGAACATCTCTGATAGCAGTAACAGTGCTTCAACCAAAAGTCTGAAAGCTAGGGCAATGAGGCATCCTCCTCCTAATACCAGCTTGCATGCTTGATTTTTCTGCTGCAGTTTGGTGTCATGTCTAAAATAAAACATGACAATCACAACAGAGCTATTGTACTGTTGGTACTATCAAAACATTTAGGTCGTCACGGATAGAAACAAACAAGGGGCTAGTAGGCATCTTCCACCACCAGTAGGACAAATTTTCACTTTAGTGGAATCATAAACAGCACTGGCTTCTGAAGTTGCTCTTCCTTCCAAGCTACTTCTGTTAATCTAATTTGTGTTGTGTAGGACTGTAAACAGCTGATTCTTTTGTTTACAGGAGTCCAACTTTAGTCAAAAACATGATTTCTGGCCTTAGCTATGGAGCACTTAATGCCAGCTACCAGGTAAGGTCAAGTTTATATGCCTTTTTAGGGAAAGTGCTGTGTTTACAATTCAAACCCACCAAAAGAAACTTCTATTCCATTGGTCCCCCACAGCAGAACCATGAATGCAGGAATCAAACTATGAGGGAAATATGAATGTAGAAACTGAATGTATCATGACATTTGGATGAATATTCAGAATTTGTTCTATGACTATTGAAGCTAATTAGTGATTAGTTTAAAATTTCAGCATAGAATATCCAGTGCTACTTTTCTACAAGATGTTCTGGAGAACCAGTCCAGTCTAAACAACTCTGCTTCCTGTAACGAGCTGGGAAACCTGACTCCACATGGCCAAAAGCCTACCTTCCCGTTTGTTGCTGTAACAATGCAGTGTTAATATATTTCTGATGTTCCAGCTGGGCAATACATTGTTTTGAAAGGGGTAAGAAGAAATGAAGGATATCAAACGACAATTTCTCTCTCACAGTGCAGTGCCTTGCCATCTTGTTAACAGAATTGCCCTTTCAGCCTTCCCCTTTGCTTGGTGGCAAATCAGAGGCTGTTGGGACAGGTCCAACTACTGAATGGTGGTGCAGGAAGCATGGGCAAGGTTACTGCTGCGGAACTTGTGTGGCCTGGAGCTATTTCATGAGTCCCACCAAATCAGGCTTCAGATTACTCTTAGCCAATGAGGTAGGCACCCCAAACTTCATCAGCACTCATGGAAAGCTCACCTTTCTGACAACTGTCTAAAACAGTTTGACCAAGTCAGAATCAAACCAATATGAGATTTGAAAAAGTATTTTAGTATTGTGTTAATTTTTCATTGCAAGCCAACTCAATCAGTTCTGTTTTTCAGCTAGAAAGGAAGGACATGAATATTCCTAATTAAGTGATAAAGTTACACACAAAGTTTACATCAGTGATTGAACTCTTCTGGAAGACTGCAAAACCTAGAGAGGCATTTTAAGTCCCTTCGGGAAAAATTGACTTGTAGTTCTCAGTACCTGGATATCTGGGGTAACCTTGCAAACCTGTCATAATTTTCTTTTTCGTACCTATGAATTATATCAGTTGGACCCTGTCTGTTTTTAGGCAGCCCTAGCAGAGAGTAACTTCCCTCTTCTGAACAGTCCCACCATGATCAACACGAGCTCCACTAGTGGCATGTTGCATGTTGGCCATGATGATGTGAGCAGCACTGTGGAACAAGTCAACAGCAACGGCAGCAATAGCCCCCGACTTTCACCACAGCAGTACAGGTAAGCCTACCAGAGCCATATTTTGCTTAGAGCCTTCTTTCTAGCTGAAACTAAAAGGAAAATTAAGGGCGGCTTCTGCACGACATGGTTGTACCTACTAGATCCAGAAGTGGCAGAAATCCCCTGCAGTTCAGGCTGTGCCACTTTGGGCTTTTGGTAAACTCTGTTAAGATGTAAGTAGATCTACAGCTTGAGTTTGGGCCTGAGTCTGAAATCAATGGAGAAATAGGACCCCCGTGTGTTAACAGGGGTGCTTTGTAATGCTGAGAATTGTAAATGTAAAGTTCAAGATTTTCATACTGTTTTTGTATCAGAATGCATTTTGGCACCACATGTCAGTGTGTACACACATTTTGGTACGCTGTGGTGTCCCGGCAGCACTGTAGATAAAGAGCCTGAGTGGATACTGCCCTACTCAGCCTTAGCTAAGTAGTTTCTTTATCAACACCATATTCACTTCTTGCAGCATGCCAAATGATAGTTGGAGAAGGCACTTTGAGATCACATACACTGTAAGGGCTTCCAGTTAACAATGGTCAGAAAATTATTTTATTGTGGAAAGTATTTCTTTTAACATCAGAGGCATTTGACCACTGGAAGAGACTACTTTGAGAGTATAGACTAAGAATTAAAATTCACATGGAGCACTCCTTAGCTCAGCTAGCTAACCTGAGTGCTACAAAGCTTTCTCTATTTAGACATGGGTAGTGGAACTATAAAGAGGCAGTGTGCTTAAGAGTGCCACACTGGACCTCAGGAGATCCAGCTTCTAATTCCCACTCAGCCATGGAGCTAGCTGGATGACTTTGGGACAGTTACAGATTCTCAGCCCAACCTACCTCACATGGTTGTTGTGAGTATAAGACTAGGAGGAGAAGGAGATATGTGTAAGTTCTCTCAAGGTTCTTGTAAAGGCAGGATATGAAATAAACCAACAAAGAAAGAAATAAACCTTGAAGGAACTCAAATGCTTACTACCCCATTAACCATGTATATAGTTTCCACCTTGCTTCTTTTATTAAGTAGCTCTATCAGAGCTCATTACTTAGTCCCTTGAGCACTCTTGTTTCCTGAGTACTTTTATTTTCTTTAGCGAAGCATTGTTCTGATTCTGCCTGGTTTCTCCAATTTGCCATTCTTCAGCCACCAAGTCCATGTGAAGGAAGAACCAGCTGAGACAGAGGATGACAACAGACCTGTTTCTCTCATGGCAACAACCAATCAAAATGTGACAATTCCTGATGACAGAGACCTGGAGGAGGAACTGCCAGTGGAAGACTTGTCATAAGGGCCCTCCCTCCTCACCTAGGGCTCAGCACTTCCCCAGAGACAAAGCAATGGCTCCCACCTCTTCAAGGTGACCTTCAGCGTTATCTTGTTTAAGGCACTTCTGCAAAGCAAAAGGGTTTCCTTGGGTCTACCCTTTGCTGAAGGCACACTCTTCTTTCCCTTCTTGCATCCCAGTGACTCTTAACAGACATTCACAGAGGGGGATGTGCAAAGAAACAAAAACAGAGTTGAGCTTTTCATTTTTCTTAATTTTTTATTTTTTTTTAATTGGTAAACGAGGATGGTAGATTGTTTCTGTCCGAAGACTTCTTTATTGCCTCCCCCCTTCATCACCCCACCCTCATGGGGATAAAAAGAAGGTGTCTTGTATTGTCTACTCTGTGTTCTGTCATTTTCAGCTCATATGCCGTCTTGTTTCCACAAATCAAGATTCTGGAAGCATCCAGTCCAATGGGGGCAGCATCCAAGCCATGGGCTTCTGTGAATGTCCCCCCACTTTCCCATGGAAAGCATTTCCCATAGCTTGCTGGTTAATCCCACTGAGAACTTTGCACTAGGAGGAATCCTCTCTTTAACACAGACATACTCTTTCTCTCACACACCTCTCCCGTACCATCTCTACATACTGGAACAGCTGTTGGAAACAAGACCCCTACAGTGGCTCCAATATCCCAACTTCTGTTCATTTCTTGACTGAGAAAGAAATGAAAAACCAGGTTGGGCGTAACGAATACACTATAGGTAAGCAAGCAGCCAAAGGGTCTCTCACTGCCACAGATAAAACCACTTGGTCATTCTTTCTCCAACCTGTGTTTGTGCCCCTGCGAGTTCAAGAAGCGGTTTTCTTTAGCCAGTCATGCCTGACAGCCAGTCTTCAGTCCACAAATGTTTGTTCACCACAAAACCCAGGGATGAATGTCATTCCATGCCCTCACATACTGTGAAACTTTTCCAGAAGCCAGCACCTGGCCAAATGCAGAGCAAGCTGATGGGCCCCAGCATGAGACTGAATTCAGGGAAAGACTTTGACTTCTGCAAGATGAAACTTTTGTTTGCTTCTCCCAGCTTCCATTTTGTCTGTTCCATTTTAACAAACACTGATGATGAGGCCAAAAAGCATGACTCTTGGTTGCTTATGTGGGTGTGAAGAGGTGGGTAAATGAGAAGGCCTTGGGTGGATATGACTTGGTAAAAATCTGAAGCATTTGAGGTGGGATGTATGAAGGGGGGCAGGGCAATGTATGTGGCTGTACGAAAACAAACCAAGATCTGGTTAAATGTGGAAAACTCAATGCTATGGTCAACAGTACCTTTGCTTTGTGACCAAACATAACAAAGCTGTGATGAAGTACCCAGCTTATTCTAGCCCTTTGCTTGTGTAGTGGAAATGTATCCTATAGCACAACTGGTGGGCTAGACATTAGTTCCTAGACACAAGCTAATTTGGAGGGGAAGCAAGATGTTTCTAAAATGTTATAAAAGGAATGAAGTACATCATTCAGGTGAACAGTGTTAACCAAAAAAACCCCAAGACCCCTCTCAGCTTATCAGCGCCTTGTCCCTGGCCTCCCATCAGAATATGGAGAGAAAAGGAAAGATGGTCCGAGGGCTCTTCTCATCACGAAGGTTTCTAAAAGGCTCCTCTGCCTTCCCTTCCAAGGGAGGGCAACACAAAAGCTCCCTCTTGGTGAATAAGACTTTGCCAGGTGCAGGTGGGAGAAATTGTCTTGGTCACAATAGAACTTAAGGAGGATGGATACTGTGGCTCAGAGGAGTTTGTGCAGCAGGTCCGTGTATGCTCCCCTCCCCCATAGGTAAATCTCAAACTTTTATTCAGGGCTGCGTAGAGATATAGGAGGTCCTCCCAAAGTCAACACCACTGTGGTGTTTTGTTCTATTTTTTAAGGCAAGCTGGTACTTGGAAACTTGGGTAATTCCCAAACCAGCAAGTATCCCAGCCCTTTATGTCAGGAGAGTAAACTTGAATGCACTCCCCAAATGAAGGCCCCAGAGGACATGTGTGAACAACATGTCTGAGGTTTCCTTCGCACCCTTCTGTGTCTCATGATCACGTGGTGCTTTCTCATTGCTCCAATTGCCGTGGAATATGAGGCATTTGGTAAGGTGAAGGATAATGCCTCCGGGGTACAGAGCAAGTTAACCTACTCAAAAAGTTGCCTCCTGCATATTCCATTGCTGCATTTATCTTCAGCTCAGTGCATTCTATTGATGTTAGAATACTTACTGAGTTCCCTTCCCACCAGCTGGCAGACCATGATAACAGCCCCCCCCCTTTCCCCCTCAGCCCACCACTTAATTCCCAAGCTTAGCTAAGAGGGTTGCAGTAAATCAGCTGGCACTTCTTGTGTCTTGTTACCTCTTCTTTGCCTGTTTCTTAAGGACACAAAATAGCACATTATTTCTATACAACCCCAAACCTCTTTTTGTAGAAGAATAGTGATTGGGATCAAACCTCTCAGTCAAGTTCAACTTATCTCATTCTCAAAAATAAGGAGCGGGGTGTGTGGTCTAACCTCTGCAACCAGCTCTAAAGTTGATTGGCAGAATTTTCCAGTTCTATTTGCTCACTTCTTCCATTGGTGATATCCACTAGAAGGATCCCTGGTGGGTTACACAGACAAATAGTCTCTTTATTTTTTACATTCTGGTACACTATGCAGTATGATCTCTCACCATCTCCTTGGCCAGTCTCCCACTCAGTCTTGTGTTTTTCAAAGGATTTTGCTGGAGGAAGAGGAGCCTTACCCGGGAAGTCACAGATTGTCGTTGCCCCAATTTTGGTAAACCTTGGGAGACTGTTTTATCGAAATGATGTTATTGTCCATGTAGCACACAAGTTATACTTCCTTTCTAATGTTTCTCTTCCAAATTCCCTCTGTACTAAACAGGGTACATAAATGACCCAGATTTGGTTCAAATCTAAACAAAGCTGTGAATATGAAAAAGACTGCCCCTTCTTTCTTGGAACATGATTGCAAAAATAAAGAAATGTCATGGTCCTCACTTGGAAACTAGCAGTGCTTGGTTCCCAGAGCCTACACTAGAGGGCTCCGCTGAACATGCATTTTCCTACCATGAGAGCAAAATCTGAAAGTTTTTAATATCTCAAAACATTGAGGTATTGGATCTGATGTGAAGGGAAGCAGACTGCCCACTTACGGGGCAAAGAGGATGATTGGTAAACTGGAGGTGATCATGCTTAAAGGATGTGAAACAAATTAAAAAGCTTTTAAGAGCCTCTCCAGAGAAACAATCCATTGCCAGCAAGAAGTTTGCTGTTCAGAACCCACAGATAGCCAAGACATGACTGCAGGAGCTTAGAATACCTCAAAACCCTTTGACTGTATATCCATCCCTCAGGGCCCAGCTCAGCTCCAGAAGCAGCTTGGGAAAATATTCCCAGTCTTTCTTTGAGCAAAAACACAACACACCTCACTGTTCCTCTTGGGACCATATTTAAATGCCTCCCTAGTGCCCTCTACAGAATGCTTTACAATTGGCTTAACCATTGACCAAAGACCTTTCTTAGATGAGAAGCATAAACCAAAACACTTTTTATTTAATCTTTGGTGCTTTTATTTTCACTTATTCCAACTGACATTGGCCAAAAAGAGAATTCACAAAGATCCTGCACCCCCACAGCCCTTTTATCACTTCCTTTTGTTTTTAAGTTATTATTTAAACCAAAGTTTACAGGTGCTGTTTTGTACACTTCTAATGAAGGTAGACCGGAATCATGCACTGCTGCTTGGTGTTTGTGCTTAACCAAGGGTACGCTGTGGAGCTTAGAGAGGGTTTGCATTCCATGGGTCTCTGCTGAACCTGCTTCCATCTCACTTTTTCATATTACAAATCATAACTGCATTTCAGCTGTTTGTACACAATTCAGTGGTGGGTTTTATTTTTGCAATTTTTATCCCCCCCTTTTTGATTTCTAAAGGAGTTTTGTCTTAACTCCTTTTCTTCATCCTCCAGAATGAATGAGAACCTTGTCTGTTCTTTGAGACATTGTCTGGGTAATGCATGTTTCTGAGAAGCTCACAAGAAGATTCATTGCAAGGCTCTCTGTGTATTTTGAGTCAGTCTATACACACGAAGCAGTGTGAGGTGATGACATTCTTGACCACAGTATTTCAGACTGCTGAAGTGTTAGAGACATCTTGTGTGTAATTTTAATAACCCTGTGTGCACATACATAGAAATCCCCCCATAACTGTGTATTAGTGTATCAGAAAGCAAGCCTTAGTCTTCTTCCTGATGCACATACAAATGCGTTTGTTTTTATTTACATATGGGCGAGCCTGTCTAACTCATACAGTCTGGAATGACATATTTCTGGAATTCACCTACATCATTCGGTATAATGTGTAAATCCGCTCTGTGAGCATGCAGTATGGAACTTCTTTAAACTTTGTCAGACTGCATCCCAGTTCATGTACTGCTATATTGTGTCCTATGGCTTTACGAACTATTTGAGAACTGAGTGGTTATATCCTGATACTATTGTCTTTCGCCCACAGCTTTCCTTTTCTTTCCATTCCTACTAAGGCAGGGCTTTATCATCAGTCTCAGCTCTTCAAAGATGCTAACATGCTGACTCACTGACCTCAGTCTGTTTTGTTTTGTTTTTTCCTCCTCCTGGTACAATATCCGGTTTTGTGTTGGGCACCTGCAGCTGGTCCTGAGGTGCCTAGGATATGTGTTCTGCCAGTATTAAAATGATGTTTCTGGTACTGTACAGTTAAGAGCTGAACTGTAACCATCCTCATTTGTGGGAAGAGATTCTCTTTAGAAATATAACTGTCTCTGTTTTAACCAAAGCCTCTGCCTTGCTTGTTTGGGTTTGTTCACCTTGACCTGCTTAAATGGAGAGGCCCAAAAAAGGGGAGCATTTTGCTCAGGATTAATCTATGAACTGCCCAGTGTGAACCAGCTGAGTGAGTTAGCTAATGCCAAAATTGTTGCTGCAATGTTGGAGATACAAGAACCACTTCATACATTTGGTAAAATCAAGTGATGCAACTTCTGAACTGTCTAACTTTAGGACTATAGAAATTAGGGGGGGAAAACAGTTGTCAGGTCAAAGATTAGATTGAACCCCTCTTCCTGGTACGCCAGCTGCCGCTGGTGGTTTATTCTTTTTCATTTTGGAAAAGCAAGCTAAACATGCTGCTGTCACTGCCCCGTTTGTACCATCCAGGAACAGCGTTACATGATTCTGCGGACTGTATAAACCGGGTCTCAATTCTGGATGTGGTGCAGCCTTATCAATATCCATGGCTTGCATTGTCCTTGTTCTGAGAACCTTTAACTCTTTTTTAGAATCCCGACAAATACAAGTGGTAAAACATTTCCTCTTATGCCATCTAAGTCATACTGATTGGCTGTTGTTACAGTTCAAATGAAAGTAGACCTCAGTCTTTCCCAATTATAGATGATATAGCCTGTATCATTCAGTTTTGAGCCAAAATGGAGCATGGCCAGATTGTATTGCACTGCGAACCATTCTTGCAGTGCCAGTTGCAGCTTCTTTCTGCCTTCATGTGACAGTATTAATGTATGTATCCTCAGAGCATAGTTTTGCAGCTCGTTCTGGCTGTAATCATTGCAGCCGTGTCTGAGGTGCACCACTTCGGAGTGCAGGGGGCAAGGAAGCTCTTGTGATCGAATGCTCTCCCATACAACGGGAGTCTCAGCACATAGACAGCTAGGTGCTGGGAAGAAGGGCTCTCTTTGACATCATTTCTTTTTAACAGAGGAGCATTCAGTCAGTGAGCAGCTCCCTGAAGAGGTGTAGCTCAGGCACAACATTATTACCTCTGTGAGAACGAGGCCACTGAATTCCTTATCAAAGAAGCAAAACCATGTGTTCATTTATGTTGGGTATTACTACAATATTCAGTTCTTCAAGCAGTCCCAGCCCCACAAAATACCAGTGGGGCATCTGGCCTCCCCACTATGGCATCATTATGAAACTTACTCAGATTCCATCTTTAAACATCTGCCTTGTGACACTGAAGGCCAAGGATTTGTTACAGGCTTGTCAGTGTGGGGTGCAGATGTATCTTTGTCGCTGTGCAGCTGGCATTCCTTTTGAACCTTTTTGGATTTTTAATCCACTTTTGGATCTAAAGGGAGCCAGTGCATATTTGAGAGATAATAGAATATGAGGTTTCTGAGAACTGATCTCATGCTTCTAAAATTGTGTGTCCTGCAAGTAACAGTTCCCTGAAAAACATAAAGCCAATCTCTCATGTTTTGTTTGTTCTAGCTTTCCCAGCAAGGCTATCTTAGAATCAGGGTCTGATTTCATTTTGCTGACTACTATCCATCAGGTGTTCTGTAGTAGTGCTCTGTCCTGATAAAAGACATGTACCACAAGATCAGCATGATTCTGAGGTCTGCTTGTTCTAAAATATTGCTTATCTTTTACACATATAAAGAAGCCCCTTTGCAATAACAGGGTTTCTACATGTACTTGCGGATTTGCCCATGTATAAGCTGCAAAGTTTGTCATTGAAAAACTGCAAATGCTATAAATAGAGAAACAGATCCCAAATATATTCTTATCAATAACAGGCTTCCTGCTGACTTCACTTGGCAATTGATCAGGACCTGCCTTATCCTTGTTCTCTCTCAACACAGCTTCGGAAATCTTGCATATGCTTGATTAGTAACAAGTAGGTTGTTGTTCCGAGGGCTGTAAACATGCTTTGCAAGCACTGGTGCACCCATTAAAGGACACGGAAGAAAGAATGCATCACTGAATCAAAGTGCCATTCTCTAAAGCTATTCAATTTGGGGCATTTTTGCCCTCCAACAGCTTGAAGTGTGAAAGTTGCTTTGATCTATCTTTCCTATTGATTGAACTGCTAAGGCTTCAGTTTAGCAACATTTTCTTTAGCTGCTGCCCTTTGTTTAAATCCAACTCAGGTTATCTGATATGGGCCCTTCTTATGTCCAGGTCATGGCTTTGAGTGTCTTGCTTTTCTTGAATTACAGGGGAGTGCTCCCATGTGTAATGTTCGCCTTTCTGCGAGAATTCCTTTACATGAGGACTTTCCAGCTTGACAGGAAAAAGAAATCTTTAGACCTGATGGACATAGTTAAGATTGCTAGGATGTGGGGAACTGCCAGGCAAATGGTAATTAGTCTACCCTCCCCTTGTTCATGGGATCAATGCTTGTTCTGTTGTACAGCATCAAGAGAAAGGTAATGGTCAAGAGTACTAAGGCAGTGGAGGGATTCTGCACAATGCCAGGTTATTTTTTATTTGTTGAGAATAAGCTCGAGTAACCCATATTGTTTCTCCTGGCCTCCTTCCCAGCAAAATCAAGCTGTAAAATGAGGAAGGACAATGATGACTGTTGGAATATTCTGTACCAAACTGTTCCCAAAAACTCTGATTTCATCTGCAAGGTTGTCCCTCCCTCCCTCCCTCCTTCCGTGTGTGTGTGTGTGTGTGTGTGGGCATTGCAAAAGCAATATTCCTTTCCACAAACCAGGAAAAGGTCCCTATACTATTGCTGTCCCATTGCAGGTTTAAAGAGCTGAACTCTGTTTTTTTCTCCTCACCCATATTTAATTAAATGTAGTAATACCACATTTTAAAACTTTCTTTTAAAATACCCACTTGTATACACAAAAATATGTACACACAGAAAATTAATCTATGGGACCTTTTTCTTAAACATCTAAGGCATCTGTGTGTTTTCTTCCACTTCATCAGATATGCCCATTCTTATTGCTATTCCATAAGTCATCTTGGAAAAGTGGTATTGGAGCATAATTTCTTGTTTACGTCATCCAGCTCTTGTGCTTTAATTCAGTTTTCCTTGTACCTCACTCAGTGCTGGTTGCCAAAGCAACAGTATGACTGGCATGAGTCCTGAAGGGTTTTTCCCCCCTTCGGCCACAAATCTCTTGGTAGTGCTAACCTTCTCTGACTTCCTCCTTCATTAGGTACATCTGTTTGTGCACAAATAACTTTTCACAAAGTTGTTTCAAACTACATATAGTACTTATTTTTTGTTTTTAATCTATTTTATTATTTTTGTTACCTCAAAATGGCTTTTAAAGAGGTAGTATGGGAAAGACCAAACACAACTTGTGGCAGGATAGTATATGTATATATTGATATATATGCTGGTTGAAAACCTACTAAAAATGTAGTTTATTGTTGTCTGTTTAACTATCCTGTGATGAAACTAATGCAGGGAAAAATTTAGGAAGGGGTTATTTTCATTGTCCTGGGATTTAGGAAGCCATTCTTGTGTCTCTTTGACTTGACTTGGATGCTGTTCCAGTTCTTTTATGTTTTTGTTTTGTTTTCTTTCTGTAAATTAGCTGGTAGAATCGATGAGGGTGGGAGGAGATAGACCGTTGCAAAGAAAAAACCTGGGACAACGGTATAATCATTTCCCTTCCTTTCTCGCTTCCCGGGAGTTAGAGAAATAGGAACAGAAGCAAAACACATTGTATTAAACCAAAGGTGTATGTGTTTCAGTTTTGTATGTTGTTTACATAATTTTTAATATAGATACTTTTCAAGAAGAAAAAAAAAATCCCACTCAGAAAAATCCCCAGGATTCTGTCTGGTTTTATCCATACTCCAAATTTCCTGGTATTTGGCTCCACAGAAATGTCTTTACCTTGTATAATTTGAAGGGAGAAGGGTGTTCCTCTCCAGGTTTGGAGCATTCCAAAGCATTGAAAGATTTGTCAGTTTGGAGTTCTCTCGTGGCTCACTGCAATGCGGCTGCTCTACTCTGGGCCCCATTGCTCTGCCTTTCACTTTGACCATATACTATACGGAGCAGCTTTCCTGTTGACCCACCCAAACCCAAAGAGCTGCAGCTGCTTCTCTGAGTATTTCACCACTTGGCATTCTTGTCTTCCAAAATCTCTCACTGAATCTCAGGTGGCAGGAAAACACCCAAGAACCAATGACTAGTGACTTTCAAACCATTTCAACTTAGCAGTTCAGCATGAGCCAGGGGGTCATTGATCTCATTGAATGAAAATGGGAGGGTAACGGGTCTCCTGAAATGACCTGATTTGTTCATTTGTAATATTTTGCGTTGGCCCTCAGGGGCCTCTTCTAATTAAATCTTCTCCATTGCAAATAGATCTCTCTCATCCTAGTATCCAACATATGGTGGGAGGGTTGGGGACTGTGGCATGTCAGCACTCTGTCTGTTGTCTTTTCCTTCTCCTGGTACCCAGGAAGGTGTGAGGAAAGAGGCAAGACACGCAGTGACCTTTAATATGGTGGGTTTTTTCTTCCTCACATTTGTTGGTTTGATGTGATCATCCTTTTAGCAGGTGGCAAGCCAGTGTGAAGGGAAAGGTTATTGGGGGAGGGAGAAGGATGTCTGTAAACCATTGACCCATCCTCCTCTTACTGCTTCACACTGCCACATTTCCATACTGTATAAAGGAAATAGCATTGCTGTGTATTTGTACTCTGGACTTCTGTGTGTCTGCTCTAGCAGACGGTAAACCCTTGTACAGTAGATCTAGCTGCATGTAATCTGTATGGACAATGGCATTATAAAATGCAATAAAATGAAATTACCTATGAGGTGGCTGTGACTTCTTAAAAATGTTCTTTCTCTGGTTCCTCTAAAATGGACCATTCATCCTTCTCCATATAGTTCTTACCTCCTTTGTATGCTTTTCTAGACGCTATTGAAAATATTTGCACCTTTGCTTTGCACTTGCTGCAGCTTACATTAGTGGCAAGGAACCACTTAACCCCTTATGCAGTGTTTCCCTGCAGCCCCGCTCTGTAACTTATGTCTAACTGCTTGATGTAAACAACTGACCCTCTAGGCATAATCCTTTTTTCCCAAAATGTGCATAGAGAAGGGCAGTGATGTTTCAATGAGGCCCCTGGTTTAGGGGATCCAGGAACTGCCTTACCCTGAAATCACAAATGCAGAAACTAATTGATGCATTTCATTTTAGAAAATGATTGCACTAAATTTCTCTGGCTGTTCATGTTTCACTGCATCATTTGAATCTGCCATCAGACTAATTACTCTTCTAACTGTTCTGCTTAAAGCTACCTCCTCATCAGCAACAACTTAAGGAATGGAAAGTTGCCCAGGATGCAAAATTACTTAAGAGCAGTATGTTCTCAGTGCTGCAAACACAACTTAAAACCCCTATCAGTACTTATGATTTCAGGATATCTGTGTGCCTTGAAGTCTCTTCTATCTCATCTCCTCCAGTGGCTCGTCCAGATTACATGATTTCCTACTGGCACATGTGCATGTAGACTTGGGCAGAAGGTAGATTTACCACATAAAGCAGACAGTGTTGTACGATGTGTAATTTGTTTTCCTCCATTTCTCTGGGCACTTCATGTTTAGCTTACTGCCTCCCCAAAATGTGAGGAGACATTTTAGGTGCAGCACTTGGGGATTTAATTTTCTTTGTACGAAAGAACACTGGGCACCTAATAGTATCCTTACTGTTGGCTAGAATCAGTACTACTTGCATCTGTGATCTAATACAGAAGCAGAGCATAGTGTAAACAAGAAGCCTCAGCCAAAACAGTGATCTGGTCTTGGGTTCCTTAAGGCAGTAGCTGGGAGTATTCCACACACACATTCACACCCCAGCAGAGCAAAATAGTGCTCAGCATCTACCTGTCTCAAATTCAGATCAGTTGCAAAACAGTTTCTCTGCCATTCCCACTGCATCATGCCTGGGAAACCTGGAGCTTTATGGATGTTGGATTCCAATTCCCATCACCCCACCAGACTGGTCAGAGACAGGGAGATGGGAGTTGTAGGTTAACAACATATGAGGACCCACAGCTTCTCAATCCCTGCAGGATGCTGGTTTTCAAAGCATATAGAGAGG
Source organism: Varanus komodoensis (assembly GCF_004798865.1). Lineage (NCBI taxonomy): Eukaryota > Metazoa > Chordata > Lepidosauria > Squamata > Varanidae > Varanus > Varanus komodoensis. The sequence goes on from NW_025335268.1 coordinate 126,452,568, forward strand.
TTCCAGGCTGCCTCCAAGAAGTGATGATCCCAGACAAGTTCTAAATAGCCCAGGAGACAAGAAAGTGGCCAAGTTAACAAAATTAAGAGCATAGGTGATGTCACATTCTAGTTTCTTGATGATAAATATCTCTTCAGGCATCCCAGTGTGTTCTTTCTCACCACAAAGCTCAAAATAGGATTCCTTTGCCATAATGGTCCCTCTTCATTTCTTACCCTTAGCCAGAATTCTGAGATGAACTGGTTTCACTGATACAGGTAGAGTAAAGCTTGTGCCTCAAGCAAGAAAACTAGGCATCTGATTAAGGGAGCTTCATTATCATTTACTTTTTGTGCCATAAGTGAACTCACATTTGCATTTTTCCACGTTCCAACCCTGATTGGTGGCATTTTCTGCTGCTTCAGGCACAATATTTAAGCAGTGGAGACACTGATTCCCAGATAATCCCAAATATTCCTCAATCTCATGCTTCGGAAAGCTGTCAAACAGTTTCAATGCCTAAACACACACAAAACATGTCCACATATGCTGTAGAGTTGGGAAAGGGGCCATAGTTCAGTGGGTAGTTATATGCATTGCATGAAAGAATCTTCAGGGTCAATCACTATTTCCCCCAGTTCAAAGTTGATGATGCAACTCACTCTCTCAGACTCTGGAGAGGTGTTGACATATGCGGTAGTCAACATTGGTTGAAGTAAACTGACTCAGCCTAGGGCAGTTTCCTGTGGTCTGGCACACAGGAATCTATATCTTGATCCCCTTCCAAAGGATAACAGTGTATTTGGTGGCCAAGCTTGTGCCATCTCCTGAATGACACTCTGTGAATAGGGTAATCCAGTAGGTTTGCTACATCAGTGGCCAGTTAATATCATAGCACGGGGGCCTATATGCTCTTCTAGCCTCTTCCTAAGTGAAAGGCAAACAACAGCACACTGAGCAATGTGCCACATGGCAAAGACCAGTGTCCACTCTGGTATGACTTGCTAACAACAACTACTACAAGAGGCAGTTCTGGAAGGAATCCGTACATGCACCACAGTGGAGACACACTTACAAAATTGGTGTCCCCCACATCACCACCCACACTATGTAGCAGTCAGAAAAGATGCCACAGTACCTTCCATTTCACAGAAGATAACAACACAAAAATGGAGATGCCCCACGGATCCCTGCATGCTTGACTTTGAGCCCCTGCACATGTCATATGTGTGACAAATAGCCACAACTTTGACACTGGGCAAGACTGTACAATGAAGCACCCGCTGGGTTTGCTCAGGAGCCAGCATATGTCATGGCAAGAAAGGTTCCTTGGGGCAGGTGTTCAAGTCCCACTTGGGGAGTGAGGCCCATCTCAAGGAAGCAGCCTGCTAAATTGTCTCTGAATGGGGAGGTCCTTTGCATGCCATTCTGCTTCATTGGCCTCTGAATGTCAAGCTCAGCTCAGGGATCTCAAATCTGCTGCTGATTCTGCGAAGCGGCTCTCTTGCACGAGTCCTTGGCCCACTTCAACTTAGGACTTTTCCCATGGCCCAGGGAGCTATAAAAAGTCTTATACAGGGGTATGTTTTGCTGAACCAGCAGGGCTAAATTTCAGACCAGCTGCCACAAATGTCCCCCCAGTTCCTTCCATCATCCCAATTCACTTCTGCAGGAAGTGGGTGGTAGGCCATCTTACACTGAGCCAGATAAGACTCCCCAGTCCATTTTGCTTTCATGATCCCAGCAAAGATTTTCCTAGGTGTGCATGGGCTAAAAATGCATGTGCAGTCCCAGCCCACCCACCACCACACACAAGCTCCACTGATTCCCCTTCCATGCCATTCATTTTCAGCTTAGGATGCATTTACTCTTCTTGATCATCTACATCTTCCCAGCAGCTTTCTAATTCGGGTCTGTTCCTTCAGCTTTTTTTTTTTTTATTGTCATTGATGCTGTGTTAGCAAGCTTCTGAGTAGATCAAGCCTCTTGATTCAGCTATGATGCTAATGTGAAACAGTCCAATTTTGCCAGCTGCTTTTGTCTCTTAAAGTATCTGAGTTCCTTCCCTCTTCATCTGCCTAGCTTTGCCTAGTTCTAATGTAAACCACGGTCTGATAGGACCTACTGGTGTACCGGCCCACCACACACACACCAGCCTAAATCAGGAATGCAGAATGTCTGTTTTTAGCCTGCTGTCTCTAGCTTCTCCCCACCTCAATTTACCCAAAAATCTGCCCAAACTTTTCTCTTAACCCCACTTTTCACCCTCATTGGCCAGCAGAGGGAGGCATTGGATTTGAACATGGTGCTTGTCATGCAGCTTCCAGGAGTTTGGCTTGGGTGAGCAGGCATAAGGAGAGTGATTTCTACCATTAAAGAATGGCAGACCCTTTAATGCATCCCTCTCTAGGATCTGGACAGGTATAAGGGAAGCATGAAGGCTGTGGTCTGACTTGGAAGGATGGGAAAGCAGTGGCAATTGTATTTAGAACACTTCTGTGTACCAGTCATTGTGATATCCAGAATGTCTACTTCCACAGCTGTATCCCTTCCTACCCTGACCATAAATATGATATACTGATTGCATCTAGCCCATGGAGGTTGGACTGACTGCTTTCAGAGTGACCACATAAGATCTTTAAATGTGGATTAACTTATAGTTTAGTAGAATTGTCTGTCTTATACATCCACACTTTTTTCAACCACACTGTGATAAAATACAGCTTTATTCCTTTATTTCCTAATATTCTAAAGTAAGCATGTGATCCAATGCAAGAAATCAGCAAAAGGAGTTTACCATCTGAAATAGTGCTGTTTTTTCCATCCTGTTAGTCAGTTGGGCATTAAAAAAAATGCAGTCATTTAAATAAATTAGTCTAGGCAGAAAGTGAAATCACAACTCTTTGTTATTCAGTGCCAAAAGAAGTTGAGGGTGTTGAGGAAAGAGGCTATTTACTTATCCAATCTTCCCATCAAAATAGGCTGCAATATGAGATTTTTCTATTCTTCAGGGAGTTGTTGGAGAGTTGGTGGGGAGGGAAATGGCTGACTGAAATGGCTTGTTTCACACTAAAGTGGTAAATCTGTACCTGCACTCAACCACTTCACTCTTCAAATGGGGGACCGTATGACTGTATGATAGCAAATAAAAGACATCTGCACAGACAACTAAGATATTGAGCCAAAGGCTAGGCTATCATCCATCACCCAATATCTACTATTCAGTGTGTGAGGATTTATTAATTTATTTGGCATTGAGGAGCACTTCATCATTTGAGTCCCCATTTGCATTGTAACGTAGCTTGGACACTGGCTTATCCCCTCTGCAATAAATAGGCTAATGTCATTTCCTATTCCCACTCCTTACACTTCTGATACAAAGAAACGATCTGAATGTTGAGTGGGCAACCTCCACCAACACTGAAAATTGGCTGGGAAAGAAAGATTAAAAATAAATCCCTTGTGTGATGGAATATGATTACAAAATTTAAAAAAATCTTTGTCCAGAGTTGGACATACATTAGAGTGAATCCTCTCCATGAGTACTTGCTCTCAGTATCCTCCTTTTTTTTAAAATGGGGTCTCTGCACAGCTCATTTAGAAAATATCTACAAGGACGACTTTCCAAAAAGCTAAGAATGGTTGGGTAAGACTGTTCCCAGCCCATATTATTTTCTCATATATTCATCTATGTATTAATCTGCAAACATACACAAGCAACTGCAACTGGCCATTACTCCCACTGCTACCTAGATGCTAGAAAAGGGCAACCCAGGGCAGACCTGTAACCAGCGTCCTGTCATGACCAATGACTTATCTGCGATTTCTCCTAGTTATACCTGGCTTTCTGAAAAGGACCTTCTGTCACACCAAGTAGTTACAAACATGGGATTGAATTGTATCTGACAAGCAAACATGCCTTGCGGGTAGAGGACACATTGCCAGGGAAGGAGCCCATGTTCAATCCCTGGCATTTCCAGGGAGGGCTGCCAGTCACGAGGGGAAGCAACCTCTTGGGCCGCTGCAGAAACGTGCACATGCACATCTGATGCACACCCCCTTGCCCACCATGCCCTTCCCTTGAGTTCCTCAGGTGCCCTCTGGGAAGCAAGGCCTCTGAGAGCCGACCTGTAGGATGCTTTCAGTGGTTGCAGCAACAAATGAGGGGATCATTAGGTGTCTCTTGTATCATGGGAGTGCTCTTGAGTAACACCTTTGGGGTTGCACACCCCTGGCGGAGGCAGCACTGAGCTGCTGGAATGGAAGATGCGAAAGAGCTGAAAAGGAAGCCATGAAAGGGCCAGGACATGGAGTCTGTGGCAGAGATGGGGAACTGGACTTTGGGTGGTGGAGGGGGTGATGACAGGAGTGTGTCAGGCAGTGGCCAGGGAAATTGGAATTGTGGAGTAGTCACAATTGGCAAAAAAGGGCATAGACGTGGGAACAGAGGTGAGAAGCCGGGTTTCTGCTCAGACGTTCTGTTTAACTGAGGTCTGCTGTGGATGCTACTTGTCCTGGAAACATGCTTGCTAGGGCTTTCAGGCTATTTCAACACGATTAACTTGTTACCTCACATCATCATCATTATTGAGATGTATGTGCCCCTGACCATAAGTGGTTTACAAGAAAGTGGTTTCTGTTTACAAGAACAAAGGGGATACTTCAATACACAAACATGGACAGAACAGGTCTCCGGTGTTCAGGATGTCAGTCTGTCTGTCTGTCTGTCTGTCTGTCTGTCTGTCTGTCTGTGTCTCTCTCACACACACGCACCCACACATATTGTGTGAACCTGGCCTCCGGATCAGTTTAGGCAGAGAACACCAGAGTCACCTCGAACGTGACATAACGGTGCGTATTTGCACCGTGCAGTCCCTGGCAGTTCCTCAGCTGAGAGTAGAGAGCCTTGCTCCGTGAGGCCATTGATTGCTAAGAACATTGGTCTGATTGCTTTAACACTTGCTAAAGAGCCTGTTTAACTGCTTAAATAAGCCATAAACCCTGAGCTCGCACGAAAATGTGTTCCTTTTGATTATTAAAGCAGCAGCCAGAGTCCATTTTTGCTACCCATGACCACAGTGATGTCTGGCACCAACAACTGATTGAATGAGTGGGATCTTGTGGAAGAGAAACCATTTAAAGATTTTTTTTTAATCTCTTCCTCTATGTCATGCTTTTGTTATTACCCCAAATCACATTTTGCTTATGCTAATGCTATACAGTATCTCTTTCTAAGCATTTTTTTTACAAATGTCCATTCTTTTCTAATTTATAAGAATAAAATATTTAAAATATAAAGTCTGTTAAAACAGCCCTTAAAATATACAGAAATGTGTTTGGAAGGCATTTTATTATCCTAAGCCATTTTCCGGTGAATTGATAAAATGGACCACAATTTCAAATTTGCCTGTGATGTCATAAGAAATGTACTTGAAGCTCAGAATATTAAAATATTCTAAAAGGATCGTACCAACTTTCACCTGCCCCTCCTTGCTCTGCCCCCAATGTTACCCTGAGTGCTGTTCCAGGGGGCCCAGAAGGGGATTTCCAGGGGGCCCAGAAGGGGAAGGAGCTATTGTTGCATCTTGCCTCCCTTCCTTCTGCCAGAAGGTTCTTTCTGTAACTGTGGTTCTTTTCCCAGGAACTCTCTTTCCAAGCCGTAGTATTTATCAAGTCTACATATTGCTCTGCTTGTTGATAAATTCAGGCAACGTACCATCATACAGGGCAATGTGTGTTACCGATTGTGTTCCATAGCACTCATCACCCATCTGTTCCATTTTTCTGCTCCTTTAATCAACCTATCTGATGCTTACTTTCTGTACCCAGTTCTTTGAGAGACCATCTCTATTTAGCTCATTTCCTGCTTGCTGAAAAGAGTGTTATTAAGAGTTGAGTGGCAACCTTCTTAATATCTTATTTACAGTAGGCTTGCTCATCATCATCATCATCATCATCATCATCATAGATTATGTTGGGTTCGATCTATTTGAATGAGCACATCACCTGCCCTTGAAGGAGGCCCACAGGGATCAGTAGATTATTTTCCCAGTCACCCTGCAACTGGAAGTATGTGGGTACTATAAGCAAGCACTGCAGAGAGCAGGAGGTCCTTGTGCCTTCCATATCCCCATCTTGCCCCCCTCCCCATGCATTGTGCAGGACAGGAAAAAAATTGCCCCTTTGACCTTTGTGGGAGGCCTCCCAAGTGCAAACTTGGATGAAAGGCATGGTCTCTGGTTTCCCTGGCTAGTCCCACTTGCATTCAGTTCTGCTGTGGTTTCAAAGTGGGGACAGAAGTGCAACCATCACATAGTCTGAAGCACTCGGAGAAAAAGTAAGCAAGGTGAGATACGACAGAGGTGAACAAGATCATGGTTGGTGTGGAGAAAGTGGACCAGAGAACCACTGTAGTGTGGTGGTGAGAGTGTTGGACTAGGGGCCTGGAAGATCTGGGTTCTACTCCCCACTCAGCCATGATGCTGAGTGGGTGGGAGACTTGGGACCAGTCACTCATTTGCAGGCCAAGTTACCTCACAGGTTGCTGTTGTGAGGATAAAATGGAACTATGTATCCTACCTTGCATTTCTCACGGGAGGAAAAAAGTCGAGCGATGAATGCAATCTAATAATAATCGTATTTTTTCTCATTCTCAGAATACTAGAATCCAGAGTCACTGATGGAATTGTCTGGTGAGAAATTCCTGGCAGATAAATGGAAGTCCTTCACCACATAGGGCATAATTAACCTACAGAATTAACTTCTACAATGGGTAGTGATGTCCACCAAGTAGATGACTTCACTCATGGAGATGAAGGCTATCCATGGTTGTGTGAACATAATGATGAACTAGATGGATCATTCGTCTGATCTAGCATGGCTCTTCCTATGTTCTTATTCCTTCATATGGCAGTGTAAATAGATTCTGGAGCCAAGTACTTCATGATGTATCCTGGGTAAAATTAGATCCTGCCATTGTGTTCTGCCAATACCTTTAAATGGTTGTTTTCAAATACACACGATGGCCATGCATAATCAGTGCATGATCACAAACAAACTAGAGTTATAATCAAAAGGATCATGTTTTGATATAAAAACAAGTATCCTCTGCTTTTTAATTTTTCATGAACAGTCAGACTGGTTATGATAAGGACACCTTATTCAGCTGGCCGATAGACAAATAAAATTGAGATAATTTACTCCAATTTGAGTTCTACCTGCTTCAGATGCATTTGCTATCATATTATTTTAAGTAAAACAGGAACTCTAAAGCCATTATTTAAAAAAGCCAAACTTTTTGTAAATAATGACGTACTTTATAAGCAAGAATTCATCTCAAAGTTTCTCAACAGAATCTTTTGAGATACTCATTTGCTGCCCTCAGGTGGCTACAGTGTTGTGGCATTCCTATAGTTTGAGATTAGCTGAAGTGGAAGTTCACACTCAATTTTATTCTGTTAAAAATATTGGAATTTCAAGATCCAAATTCACATTTGAACGTTATTGCTATAATCATGAAAATAAATATATTTTTGTTTCAGAATTCTCTCTATTGCCTACAAATATTCATGCATGTATAAGATTGTCACATTTGCATACATGAAACCATACCACAACCAAAGCCAAATATTGAAACGTATTTCAAAATCCCACATATGTATATTCAGATTTGAAATGTTTAAATAAGAAAAGACTCATTCTGATTAAGTAGAGGCCTGAGGCATTCACTGGTGAGAAACATCATGCCCAGGGCCAAATCCAACCTTCTAGGGTCCCCCAAACGGCTGTGCCTCTTTCTCCCAATTATTGAGTGGTTTCTTGGTTTTTCTACAGCTCCCCTGCCCACTTGAAAAAATTGAAATGCCTCTCCTAATGTTTAGTTACTGAAAACAAGAGCTTTAAATTACAGTATGATGTTATTTTTGCATTTTTTGTCATTTTTACCCCACCCTTTTTGGCTTCAGCTCTGCCCACTCCTTGAACGCAGCCCCAAGAGCTTTTCTGAAATTGAATTCCATCCTTGTGCTGCAAGGTTTCCTGCTACTGGCCTAAGACAAGGCAACCCATGCATTTTATGATACCAAAATATTTAGTTTTAGTGCATCATTGAGCTTTTTCTGTCAATCTTCAACCTGATAGGTGTCCTGGGCAATCCTGTGCTCATCCACTCACTGTGGAGGGAAACAAAAACTTGACTAGCCAGTATGACATTTACTTGAACTCTATTACTCCTTGCCCCCCGACTTATTACTGGAAAAAAAATTGAAGACATAGATCAGATGGCCAAAGAAATACAGTATTCAATTAATATGAAGCTGCTCGGTTCATTCATGGCTTTCTTCTTAGAGAAAGGGGAGTGGTTCATGCCCATTTTCAGATTAAGAGTTTAGTTCTCTACAGAAAGTAAGAACTGGACAGGAATGGAAGGATTCAAAACTGGATGTTAGCGGACCAGAATAATTGTGACCAGCTTCTTTCTCTGTCCAGGAGAGACTGGGGTGTATGGGTCTTCTAGGATAGAGCACCTATTGATTATATCACCACTCTGTGAATAAAGTTTTCAGGAGCAATGTAACCTCACTGCAAATAGGCAAAACACCATTTCCAAGTACAGGTAAATCACGTATCAACACCATCTTCATCCTATTGGGACAGAACATAAATTTATCAATCTTATCCAAACATTGGCTCAGCATCTCTGCAACTTCACCTCAGCTTGATGAAAAGGAGAAAGAAAATTTTGTTCTTCAGGATGCTGGTGACATTACACTCCAAAACTCCAGAAAACCTCACTCTGTGGTTTCGTGGAGCTGCAAAACGTATTGGGAGATAAAACTGAACCCTGAGCTTACATAGAAGTGGCTGTTCAATTAGGATCAGAATTATGTGAATGCATTCACCAATCTCCCCACTTGAAGAGACGCTCCAAAAGGACGCTATTGTAACAGGCACTGAAAACCACTGAGGGGTCCAGGAGAATTAGGAGTAGGCGGTCATCTTGCCCTCATCCAGCAGAGGCACAAGGGCTGTTGTGGAACTGAACCCAACAATAAAATCCAAACTATGCTCCCATATAATGGTGGATATCACTTTTAAAGCATGTCTTCCAATAAGCACCTCACCTTTAAGAACTAGCAGCAGCCACTGAATATCCCTGATTAAGAGGACAGGAAGGTTTGGTGAGTGGAGACTTTTATTCCTGAGCACAGTTGGGTGTCAAAACTTTGGACTTGTTTGAGAGTTTCAATGAGAACATGGATGTGGTGATCCAGTAGAGATTATATACTTGAACTTCACCAAAAGGGGGCTGAGTAAATTTAATAGGTATGGGATTAGGTTGGGGATCGCATTTCAGCATGGACAGCACGTTCTATTTTAAAGCTCTTAGTGTCAGCAGCTAAGTCTTAGGAGAGGCATTTCAAAATGGGGAAGAACAAATGTTGGGGATTGCTAAATGACCAGTGGTTGAAGGAAAGGGGCTGGGACCATGGAAGGGAGTGTGGGTAAGAGGGAAGCCCCAGGCAACCAGCTTCAGTGTCTAAGTCCTGAAGTTCTGCATCCAAGCATTATCTCTTTCAGTACAAATTGCTGGGGGACAACAGAAATATTGCTTTGTTAGTGATATTCCATGAAGCACTTGCTGGCCACTGTGAGGAACAGGTTGTTGAAGCAGATGGATCTTCAGTCTGATCCAGCAGGGTAGTCCTTAAAATGGAGAATAAGATGGAGGAGGAGAATGATGTAAGCTGCCTTAAGCCCTTTGTAGGAAAAAGGCAGGGTATAAATTGAAAAAAAATTCTTGTGCATCACTACCACTGTTTGTACAAGGATTAATCCAGAGAAACTCAGTGAACTTAGGCAACAGTGATAGCCTGGTGTCAGGGTGACAGCAAAGTAAAATTTCAATGCGAACAATTCCCCAAAGGAAGAATCATTGTTTTAAGTTGGGTTAAAGGCACCATTCTAGGATGAACTGGTGTGAATGGAGGAATACATGAGTTTACTAAATGAACCTCAAAAATATGATATTAAGGAAAAAAATAACCAAGGTAGGGCAACCTATAAAAATAAACTCTAGCAGCAGCCTCCTTATGATGTGCATTGCTCAGTGCTGGAGAACAAACCATTTCTTGTCCACAAGAAGCAGCACACACAGGCTAGGTGAGCCTCAAATGGTCCACCTCCATGCATAAGTGGATCAAAAGTTTAGACTAATATTGACCCTCCCAGAAGGCTGTGCTGTTAATGTGCTTAGAGGACCCAGCTGCTGCAGAGCAGGCTGGATGGAGCAGTCTTTTGGGAAGTGTGGGGTGGAAAGAAGAAATCCAACATGCTTATTTGGGTTTTCTTTTAATTGGGAGACACAGCTGTGGTTACACCAGAGCACAAAGCTCTCACCCTTCCTTCCTAGCCTTGGGCTGAATAGTAGACAGCCCCCAACCCTGTTGGCCTTCATCCCAGTACTCCTCCTCCCTACCTTATACTGCAGAGATATTTCCTGAGTCAAATATTTGTTTGCTTAATTCCTTCCATTTTGCTCACAGAAGGGCTCTTAGCTGCATTTCTCTGTTGAATGCTCTTGACTAAGGACCAAAAAAAGCGTCTGTCAGCTCCACGTGGCCAACACATCTATCCTCAACTCCGGGTCTCTCACAGACAGCAGAGGCCTTGACTGCTGTCATTCTACATTTCCCTCTGGGGCCTCCTCTAGTTTTAACTGGGAAGCAAAAGATTACCGGTAGTTTGGTAATTATAACTCATTGCCAAAGTAATACTCCCCAGACACACCTCCTAGAAAGACTGAGACATTAAGTGTAAGGAGTTGCCTTCTGCTGAATTTCATCCAGCTTCAGTTAGCAGAAACCAGAAGAACTAGCACCCAGTGAAAGATGTAGGAAATGCACCACTGGCATAGGTGTGAGAGTTTCTGTGCAATCAAATTTTCTACTGCTGCCTCTTTATAGTACCTATTTATTAGGTATTGCACCTACTTTCACATTATCTGTTGCATATTGAAAACATTCCATTTATCACTTGGTCAATACAATATCATTTTCCTTACTTCTACTTAGTCATTGACTGAAATGTCTGATACTAAAAAACATTGTTTTTGAGAACAAGGCTGCCATTTGACTTTAAGTGAGCCATATGTGCAATGACTTGAATCCCATTTCCCAATTAGGTATGGATTCACTGCTACTTAAATACTCCGCCTTCACAGGGCCCACATATCTTCAGTGGTGTGGCTGTTCCTAGCTCAGATTTTTCTGTATATGCATCTATGTGTACATGCAAAGAATCTAAAAGGCAAAAACAATGCTTTCAGTGTTGTGCATAGCTTTGTTAAAAGCTCCATCAAATAAATTAGGGAAATCTGCAAGGAGGTTGAAATGTCTGATCACTTGTGTAAGGAAGTTTCCATGTGAAATGTTTTCTCATGGGAGGCTGCCAGGGGAACCCCCCCTCCCCCACCCACCCTGCCATTTGGAAGGCTGGTAAAACAACTTGCAGGAAGGCCATGGGGGAACGATCTGGGCTCTTTGTATGTGCATTGTACATCTATCGATCTGTTTATTGTAGTGATGTTTAGATTGGTAATATCAGTCTAGTCACATACTCTCCAACAGATGAAATGAGGACAGGCTTGAAATGAGGACCTCCATTCTCATGTATTTTGCTTCCATTTTTTTCCTGCTTCTAGCTCAGATTAGCAATAAAGCAAGTTGCAGCTGGTCCCTGCAGTTCCATGTCATTCACACTGGCTAGCAGTGGCCTTCTAGGGCTTTGGGCAGGAGCCTTTCCTAGCCCTGCTGGGGATATTGGGACTTATGACATTTTTCACACGCAGAAGGTGGTCCTTCCCTGTGTGACAACCTTACCCCTAGAGAAATGCTTAAAATATAGGTAACCCCAGGGCTGGCCCACCCACGAAGCAGAATAGTTAGCTCTATCAGGCGGCAAAGCAGGAAGGCCAACCCATTGGACGGCTCTGCCATACTCTGTCCTTCCATCCCACCCCTGCCAGGGGGCCTCATTGCTGTATCTCCTTACCACATTTACCACTGCAAGAGTGCAGCTGGCAGGGCTCCCTCATGCAGTGTTGGAGAAATCCAAGTAAATCTTTATATAGAAAGGTTGCTTATATGTGCCTTTGTGATATAAAATCAGACCTGCAGTGAACCAGGTTCTCTTGCCCAGGAAGTACCAGAATTCTCAGCCAGGCTCCTTTTCCCTGAAGCTTTGTTATTCAACTGTCCCTTTAAAAGACTGAGACTCTCCGCTCAGCTAAGGAGGCTGCTACATTTAGTGCAAAGTTAAATCGCTTCATTGTTGTTGTTAGTTGCGAAGTCCTGTCGGACCCATCGGGACCCCATGGACAACATTCCTCCAGGCCTTCCTGCCCTCCAACATCACCCGGAGTCCACTTAAGCTCACACCAACTGCTTCAGTGACTCCATCTAGCCGCCTCATTCTCTGCCATGCCCTTCTTCTTTTGCCATCTATTGTTCCCAGCATTAGACTCTTCTCCAGGGAGTCCTTCCTTCTCATTAGGTGGCCAAAGTATTTGAGTTTCATCTTCAGTATCTGGCCTTCTAAGGAGCAGTCAGGGTTGATCTCCTCTAGGACTGACTGGTTGGATCGCCTTGCTGTCCAAGGGACTCGCAAGAGTCTCCACCAGCACCACAATTCAAAGGCCTCATTTCTTTGGCACTCAGCCTTCCTTATGGTCCAACTTTCACAGCCATATATTGTAACTGGGAAAACCATAGCCTTGACTATACGTACTTTTGTTGGCAGGGTGATGTCTCTATTTTTTAGTATGCTATCTAGATTTGCCATAGCTTTCCTCCCCAGGAGCAAGCATCTTTTAATTTCTTGGCTGCAGTCCCCATCTGCAGTGATCTTGGAGCCCAGGAAAATAAAATCTGTCACTACCTCCATTTCTTCCCCATCTATTTGCCAGGAAGTGAGAGGACCAGATGCCAGGATCTTCGTTTTCCTAATATTGAGTTGCAAGCCAACTTTTGCACTTTCCTCCTTCACCCACATCAAGAGGCTCTTTAGTTCCTCTTCACTTTCTGCCATTACTGTGGTATCATCTGCATATCTGAGGTTGTTGATATTTCTCCTGGCAATCTTAATTCCAACTGGTGATTCATCTAGCCCCGCCTTTCTCAGGATGTGCTCTGCATATAAGTTAAATAGGCAGGGCGATAGTAGTTTGAACATTCTTTGGCATTGCCCTTCTTTGGAATTGGAATGTAAATTGACCTTTTCCAATCCTGTGGCCACTGTTTTCTAAATTTGCTGGCATATTGAGTGTAGCACTTTTACTTCATCGTCTTTTAGGATTTTGAATAGCTCAGCTGGAATACTGTCACCTCCACTAGCTTTGTTGTTGCTCAGGCTTCCTAAGGCCCATTTGACTTCACATTCCAGGATGTCTGGCTCGAGATCAGTGACCACCCTATTGTGGTTATCAGGGACATTAAGATCTTTCTTGTATAGTTTTTCTGTGTAATCTTGCCACCTCTTCTTAATCTCTTCTGCCTCTGTTAGGTCCCTGGCATTTTGGTCCTTTATCATGCCCATCATTGCATGAAATGTTCCCTTCATATCTCCAATTTTCTTGAAGAGATCTCTGGTCCTCCCTATTCTATTGTTTTCTTCTATTTCTTTGCACTGTCCATTGAAGAAGGCATTATTATCTCTTCTAGCTATTCTCTGGAATTCTGCATTCAGTTGGGTGTATCTTTCCTTTTCTCCCTTGTCTTTTGCTTCTCTTCTTTCCTCAGCTATTTGTACAGCTTGTACAGCTATATGTACAACCATTTTGCTTTCTTGCATTTCTTTTTCAGTGGGATGGTTGTAGTTGCTACTTCTTGTACAAAGTTGCGAACCTCTGTCCATAGTTCTTCAGGCACTCTTGTCTATCAGATCTAATTCCTGAAATCTATTTGTCACCTCTACTGTATATTCATCAGGGATATGATTTAGGTCATACCTGAGTGGCCTAGTGCTTTTCCCTACTTTCTTCAATTTAAGCCTAAATTTTGCAACAAGAAGCTCATGATCTGAGCCACAGTCAGCTCCTGGTCTTGTTTCTACTGACTGTATAGAGCTTCTCCATCTTTGGCTGCAGAGCACATAGTCAAGCTGATTTCTGTGTTGACCATCTGGTGATGGCCATGTGTAGAGTTGTCTCTTGGGCTATTGGAAAAGAGTGTTTGCTATGTCCATCGTATTCTCTTGACAAAATTCTACCAGCCTGTGCCCTGCTTCATTTTGTACTCCAAGGCCAAACTTGCCTGTTATTCTGGTTATCTTTTGGCTTCCTACTTTAGCATTCCAATCCCCCATGATGATAAGGACATCATTTTTGGGTGTTAATTCTAGAAGGTGTTGTAGGCCTTCATAGAACCAGTCCACTTCAGCCTCTTCAGCATCAGTGGTTGGGGCTTAGACTTGGACTACTGTGATGTTGAATGGTTTGCCTTGGATTCAAACTGGGATCATTCTGTCATTTTGGAGATGGTATCCCAGTACTGCTTTTCCTATTCTTTTATTGACTATGAAGACTACTCCATTTCTTCTGAGGGATTCTTGCCTGCAGTAGTATACCTGATGGTCATCTGAATTAAATTCACCCATTCCTGTCCATTTTAGTTCACTGATTCCTAAGATGTCGATGTTCAGTCTTGTCATCTCTTGTTTGACCACATCCAGCTTGCCTTGATTCATGGATCTTACATTCCAGGTTCCTATGGAGTATAGATCTTTCAGCATCGGACTCTCCTTTCACCACCAGATACATCTGCAACTGAGTGTCCTTTCGGCTTTGACCCAGTCGCTTCATTCTTTCTGGCGCTACTAGTACTAGCCCTCCGCTCTTCCCCAGTAGCCTAATGGACACTTCTGACCTTAGGGCTCATCTTCTGGCGTCATATCGTTTTGCCTTTTGGTACTGTCCATGGGGTTTTCATGGCAAAAATACTGGAGTGGGCTGCCATTTCCTTCTCCAGTGGATCACTTTTTGTCAGAGCTCTCTGCTATGACCTGTCCTCCTTGGGTGGCCCTGCATGGCATAGCTCATAGCTTCATGGCCAGGACAAGACAGTGATCCATGAAGGAGCATTGAGGCTTTTTATTTTGCTATCTGCTGGGCTGCAAACAGCCCTGACTAGTCCTCTTGCATGTCAATACCCACACCCAAAACCTGTTATGACTCGTGTGCCTTTCTCTTTGCCATATCAATACTCTGTAATCACAGATATTCACTGTACCATTATGTCACAGTCCCCTCTGCAGTTTCTTCATAATGTTTTGTTTGTGAATGCATTATCCATTGCCTATTCTTCCCTTTCATCCACCCTGTTCCTCTGTATGTGAGAAGAAACCTATAAAACACCCTGTATATGTTCTGGAAACGTGTAGCTGGTTCGTGCACTTCTACCTGGCAGTGCTGTTATAATCTTGTTCCTGCAGAAGCGTTTGCCTGAGTTGTTCTCCCCAGTAAAATTTCTGAGGTTCAATGCAAAGGTGTTTCTCTGTGGAGCCAAGTGCACCTTCTCGCAGCTGCTCTTCCGGGAGTCCCTGACAGCAGCCACCCACACTCTGTTCCTCTTGCTTCATGCAGCCAGAAGCAATGGTTGAGAGCTCTCACAAAAGCTTGCCTGGCTGTTGGGAGGCCTATTCAAACTCCCCCGAGATCCTCATGGACCTCATAGGGCTGATGCAGTGCCTGGGGCAAAGCTAGTGAGGGGAGACTTTCAGAACCCAGTGCAGAGGCCAATGCAGCGGTTCATCTTCTCTCTCACCTGGAGCTAACTTTTCAGACTTGTCTGGTCAGGAGGACACCGCCCATCCTGGTGGAAAGGAGCATGCTGTCTTTTTGCGAGTTTACAGTCCAACTATCAGACTCTATCATAAGCTTGATAAAAAATCAATACAGCTATTTTTGCCCTGTTGGACGGTATGCATTTCTTATGCCAGTCTGCAATATGTGCCATCATTGCTCTTGGCAGGACCTGAGACTGGAGCAGCTGCAAGCTGTCTTCTTAAAGCCAGTACAGTTTTCTTAGTGAAAATGGGGAGAGGTGAATGTGTGGAATGTTGGTCCAAATTTGGAGTGAAATTTCACACTTCGAATGTGTGGGAAATGTGTAAAAAGCGTGTGTCTTGAAGCCAAATGGCTGCATTGTGCAAAATTCCAAAACATGAGAAGTTTGGAGAAAGGGAAAAGAAAACCTGTTGTGTTTTTCCCAGTTATGATTCCATCAGACTGTGAGCTTTCACCAAATGTAGGCATAGTCTCTTATTCCACACGCTCAATAATCACCTTGTAGGGACAGAGAACACCACACTGTAGCAAGAAATAAAATGCAGCTAGACCAGGGCTAACCTGAGAAATGTTGCTGCAGGAGATCAAGAACCTGCCACTATGCTGCTTAAAAATGATTCATCATTGGTAGGAAATCATTTTCATTAAAATCAGTAGGGTGTAATCCTAACTAAATATGTGTAGGATTGGGCAGTAAGTAACAGGTGCTAAATGTGAGACTGAGGCAGCAATGCAGGCATACCAGTGTTTCCTCTTAAATGATGGGTGCAGGATCCTGGCCTGAGACAGTTCCAGACCCAACCTGGCCTGCCAAGCTTCCTCAAACAGTCATAATACTTTTCTCCCAACCACTGACTGCTTGACACTTGCCTGATTTTTACCTAGCCTACCTCTCATTCTAAAATATTGGATGCCTCCCCCGAGGCTTAGTCTCTGGCACCACGAGATGCTGGCAAATACTGTACAATTACAGTATGCTGGTATTTCTTGGCATCTGAGCTCCACCCAGCACTGGCATGTGGCTCCCAGGACAGCATTTGGCCCTCAGATGCAAATAGGCTCCACACCACTATGCTAGAGAGATCCAAAGTAGCTGAGAGCCCAAGAGTTTGTGCAGCCCAAGAAAGACCCACACTGTTTCTTCATAGTGACTTCTGAGGGGGCAACTGGAGCTCTACCTAAGGTGCTAACTTGAAGTAAATATTCCTGTCCATTCCGTGCAACGAGTAGATGCAAAACTATGGATTACAGCAGTCTCAGTGCACCTATTAGGGAATAATCCCTATGGATCCCAGCTGAAAACCTAGTACATGCGTATGAGATTTGTAAGAAAAAGTCTCATAAGCATTTACCAAATGTAACCAGTTCAGTTAACCACATGAGCAAATTGTCCCAAACACACTAAATATAAATTGGAATGGTTGCTCATGATTGCTGTGTCATCTGGTCACACAATGTCATGCCCCAGTTTTCCAGTTAACAGGACTTGACACATTAAATTAAAGGAGGCAAAGAGAAATTCTTAATGGAACCAAATCTGGATCCAAAAACATTAATATTATTCTTGTCTTGAAAGTCTTATTCATTTTGGCTGTAAGTGCAGCACCAATTTGCCTTTTTCCCCGTGCAGCTATTTTTAAAAAATCTCCTCAATGATCGATATTACCATGAAACGTTTTCCTTTCAAAAAGATTAATGTTGAAGTCCGTTTCATTTTTTTTCTTCAGTGTTTACAGAAATAGGCTGTGACTCATCAAATCTTTCAGCTGAAAATATAAAACACTAGGGTCATTCACTTGAAAACTTGCAAAACCACAGCAGGATTTGTCCCTCCACTCCCTTTGAATAGAGTGATTTCAGAATGTTGGGTTAAAAAAAAGTGGTGTGTGTGTGTGTGTGTGTGTGTGTGTGTGTGTGTGTGTACCAATGGATGGTAATTATTCTGGACAGATTAGAGAGTTGTGGCATCAGCCTGAGCCAAACACTGTCCTATGGCTTACAGCCATACTTTGTGCTGAGATGCAATCCGGAGTACCATTCATGTGAGGTCTGGCACTCTGGTATAAGTAAAGTTTTGCAGATCATGCATATGTGCATGAACACACATGTGTGCGCACACACACGCACACACACACGCACACACAGAAAATGAAAAACCCTAGAAAAATGTTGCCTAAAGCTAAAACAAAGAAAACACATTTAGGCAGGCAGCTACCTTGTTAAAAATGGTCCAGGTTTTCAGTTGTGATTAATCAAAAGAGCTTTTCTGATTTTACATAGATTTAGGATGAAAACTAAAGTATCTTATGGCTCCTTAAAGACTAACACATTTATTTAAGCAGAAGCATTCTTGGGCCATAGCCCACTCCATTAGGACAGTGTCCAACAGTGGCATTCTACAACATCAAATAGCACCAGTGAAGCTCTGCAGAATCGATTCATTGCACATAAAGCTTATGCAAGCATCTGTGCATGGCTAATGTGGAACTGTGCTTGTGCAGACATAACTTAAAGTCTCCTCACGTGCTTAGTTTGGAACTTAGGTTCTGGGAGTGCAACACCATGTGCGTGGCAGAATGGCAAAGTTGTACCCTGCCCTCAAGTGTAAGGACTCTGATGGAGAGTTTCAGATTTATTGTGGGGTGTGTGTATGGTGGTGATGGGAAAATTGTAGAAAGTACTGACAATGGCAATCACAATTAGGGGAGTTCTGACACTGGGCAATCCAGCTTATTTGAGCTTGATAAAATTTCTGTCTACTTCCAACCCAATGATCAGAAGCTGGTGGAGCCGGTTTATTTCTGTGGGCTTGTCTCTGAGATGGGCCGCAGTTAACACATTGTTTTAAGCTAATTCATTTTGCCCAAATTGTGCTATTTGTGTAATTAGCATAATTAACCGATCTGTACAAAGCATGGCATTTTTTACAGTTTCCCAAACTGGCACCTTAAAGTCACATAGATCTAATATGATTTAAGTAAAATCAGCCAGTGTGCCCAAATCAGTACCTGTGAAGCATATATTCCCTGAGCAATTTGCACAAGTCATATGAGAACCACATGCATTTTGGATGTTGATTGACTAATTTTATGCAGGTGTCACCCTGGCCAAAGCAGACAGCTCTCAGAGTGGGCGCAGCTGGTGCATATTCACTTCTGGTCACTGTTGAAACCTATCCCGTCTCAGGGCTGGGTCCAGAAGTACACCCAAGCTGTGACACTGTGCCTTCAGGGGAAGTGTAACCCCACCCAGCACAGGTCTACCTTCTAACTGACCTGGATCACCTCTATCTGGGCTGGAATAAGCCTCACTTTGTTTGCACTCATCCAGTCTATTACTACCAACAGAAACTAATTTAGGATTGAAACAGCTTCCTTGAAGGGAGGTGGAAAGGAGAAATAGAGGTGGGTGTATCAGCATACTGGTGACACCAAACCTCAAAATTCCAGACAATCTTTCATGTGTATGTTGAATAGCATGGGAAACAGAACAGACCCCTGAGGATCTCCACAAGTCAGTGGCCAGACAGGTGAACAGGGGTCTTCCAGCACCATCCTATGCATGTGACCCTCCAGGAAAGAATGAAGCCACTAGAAAACAGTTCCTCCAATTCCCATCCCAGCAAGGCAAGAAGGATACTATGGTCAATGGTGCTGAACACCACTGAAAAGTCCAGTTCCCAGCGTAGATCACCCACCAAGGTGACCAAAGCTGTTTCTGGCACATAACCAGGTCTGAAGCTAGACTGAAATAGATCTAGATACCCCGTCTCATCAGGAATTCCTGGAGTCAGGAGGCGAGCCCACACTCTTCCAGAAGTGGAATGTTGGAGACTGGCTGATAATTATGCAACACAGTAGATAATTGTGGGTTCCAGGGAGGGCTTTGTAGCATGGATCTCACCACTACCTCCTTCAGGCAGGCCTGGTCCCTGCTTTGAACAAGAGAGGCATTAGCCACACTGCACGCCCACTCAGCTAGGCCCCCTCTGGCTACTTTATGAGCCAGAAAGGACAAGGATCCAGAATGTATGTTGTCATGACACCAGTGACCATATCCACATCCTCAGGCTGCACAAATTGAAAGGTATCCAATAACTGGAGCAGGAGATAAAGTTACATCCCTGGGACTGTATTAACAACTGCATTCAAATCAGAGTGGAACCAAGCAAGTTTGTCTGCAAAGTGCTGAGCAAATTGTTCACAGCAGGTTGTCAGAATGTTTAAGGCCTCCCCCTGTGAATTGGTGTATAAAATATCCCTGACCACCCAGAACGACTCCATAGAACAACTCTTTGCAGATGCGATAGCAGCAGAAAAGAATCTCTTCTTCGCTCCTCGTATTGCCAGAGAAGAGGCCTTCAAAAAGGTTTTATCCTGAGTTTTCGCACTAGCCATTATCTCACCTGTTCATCACTGCCAGCTTCTACTCCATGAAGGAGGATGCTCAGGAGCAATTGTTTCCACTGCCCCAGTCATTTATCCATTACAGAGATCAGCCTGGTCTTTGACAAAGCTGCCTGCCAAAGGACCTGGAAAATCCCCAAGAGTCATCAGGAAACCATTCCAATCCATCAACCACCTGGGGCAGACCATCCTAACTGATCCTCTCCTCCTACAGAGGTTTGAGAACCAGCAAGTCCAAACCCTATCGGATAGTGATCTACTCATGATAACAGGCCTACAGGGAATTCTTCCCATGTTGATCACTATCTCCCTGTCCAACAGAGAAGGCAAGAGTCACCATTGTGCCCAGTAATATGGGTGGGCCAGACACCATTTGAGACAGACCCATGGTTGTCATGCAAATGTCATGAAGTCCTGACCCGCTCCAGGCAGGACACTCTTGGCATAGATGTTGAAGTCCTCCAGCACAACAAACTGAGGAGCCTCCAGCAGAAACCGTGGCATTACCCCAGCTAGCTCAGGAAAGGAGGCTGTAGTAGTGGGGTAGTTGGTACAGCAGTGGGGTAGTTGGTGCATCAACAGAAACCTTACTCTGTTCCAGGAACCCACTTTCAAATATACACACTTGGAACAGGGCATAGGGAGATCCTTATGGACCATTGCTACTCCACCTGCTGCTGTACAGAGAACCTGGTGGGCAGAGCTGGGAGACATTAGCCCCTCCCCTCCCCACTCCACTGCATCCAGCCAGCTGAATCCATGTGATACAGGCTGGGTCAGCATGCTCATCCAGGATCAAGTTCTGGATTGCAGTTGTTTTACTGCTCATCATTATCCTGTTTTAAGCTATTGCTGTTAGAACTAAATCTGTTAGTTAATATTTCAGCAGTCTCTTGACAGGTTTACATTTAGGATGCAGTTCAGACTTCTAAGCCACATAGACCTTTGGATAAAGGCCATTATATGAATTACTGGATTCCAACAAGTTGCATGCATAACAAATCTGAGCTGGTTATTTTATGTAGAGAGAGGCCTAGCTAAAATCTCCCTGAAAACCTTGAACAATGCAGTCAGATATCTCTTATTGTACTGAATTCTTAAAAGGAACATATGACTATCTTATGTCAAGCTGATAACATTCTGTATGGCTTGCACTGTTATGCAATTGGTGAATGAAATGCAACAAAGACCACAGTGGTGTGAATAATAATCATAGTCGCCTTTTATGTGATGGGACATTTGCCAAAGACCCAGATCTTCTATTCAAAACATCATGGAAACAGCTTTAGGCCCCTTCTTCCTTTTGGCTCTCCTTTTTTTAAATTCCAGTTTTAACCAGATCCTACCATCTGGCACACCACTTGGACAGCATATAGCAAGGTCCAGCAGCTGCCTCAAAGGCAGAGTCAAAGTCAAATGGTCAAAAATAGTCCAGAACACAATGGGAGATTTTGGTACATGCAACCCCAGAACCCTTTGCAACGGGCAAGGGCCTTTAGGAGAACATCCCGATGGAAGGTCACCAGGAGGGCTAGATACCGGCTGGTCATGAAATGAGACTAGTCTGTCCTTGTGCTACCCTGTCCTGTTCCCCAAATTACCACTGCTGGCATCTTTCCCAGTCCAGAACTCCCTAAAATGCTGCACCCAGATTTGTGAGGTCCCAATTTATCTATAAGGGCAAACAGCATCTCCATGAAGCTTCTTTCCTCCAATGTGCTTCCAACTTCCTCAGCTGAAGTCCTGGCCATTGGTCTTCCTCCCATGTCCGCTGACCACAGCCCTCTTCTTTCTCAAGTGGCTGCGACTGAGAAACGTTTTAAGTGTCAACATGTGATCCATGGCCACTTGACTATTCACCTGAAAGCTACTCATGTAGGCCACAATGACTTGAGCTCCCTTTGTTCCTCCTTTGGCCCCAGAGGTTCAAACTTAAGGAGCTACCATTTTCCCAGTCTAGCACCCAGCTCGCTGGTGACTTCCTGACTTTGAGAATCTGTTCAGTCTATGCTGGCTTGTTCTGTCTTCATATACTTTCCTCTTGGTGATGGATTTATTAACTTCCTCTCATTTAACGTGTCCTCCCTAGCATGGCAAAATGATATACCTCTGCCTCAACAGGGATGACTTTTATGAGGAGAAACCCATTGGAAATGAGAGGGTTGAAAGAAGTGCTTATGTCGCAGGCCAGTTTTCCACAAAATGGCAGGGATATAAATTTACATTGGAGCTTTGCTCAAATATATCATATAGCAGAGGATATTGCTGACATTCCTTCAAGGTTTTGATTCCTCACAAACTCCTCGCCAAGTCTGAGGTGTGTGAATAAATGACAAACCCATCTTTGTCTGCTCCTGCTGCAGCTTGTCCTTCTACACATTCTCCATTCTTTGGTGAGGGAGACACTAAGCACCTCTGTATCTTTGGGGGAAGAGGTTTTATGCTTTCCTCTGCCAGACATACCGTACATTTAGAAATGACTGATGTGACCAAGATAATAGGTGACTGAGATGTAATCCACAATAGGGCACATGCATGCACATGTTTGTACTTTTTTTAGAACAGCAAATATGTGAGTTAAAATGACATTCTTCATAAACACAAAGCTAGGACACTGTTAGACAGATCTGGCCTTATTAAGATGAAATCCAATCAGTGTGGAATAACCTGATAAAATGGAAATGTTTGTAACATCTTTAGGAAATTATTTTGATCCAGAGTGTGGGGAAAATATTTGGTATCAATGGAAGAAATTGGTAAATTGGTGGGAACTCTGAGAGGCCAGCAGGAAATATCTTTGGACTTTAGTTGAAAAAGCATTTGGATGGGTGTAGGGGTGTCATCCAAGAATAACAAGAATATGTAGGCTGTAATCCTATGCTCCCTGGTAGGATATTCCAGGGGGTATAGCAGAGATGCAGTGATCTTACCTACTTCTATTGCAAAACACATAATATAAGAAAAGCCATGCCAGATAGATCAGAAGTCCAACTAGTTCAGCACTGTGTACACACAGTGCCAAATCAGTTGCGCACGGGATCCCTCAAGCTGGAGGGTGCAAGAGCTCCTCCTGCCCAATGCCAGCTCTGGTAAAGGAGGTAGCACACAGTCAGCAAGGTTAGTCACTGGCTATAGACAATGGGGCTCCCTAATTCTTTGAAGACTAAGCAGACACACTTTCAAAATACTATTCCTTTGGATCCAGTAGCTGGGTCCACTTCCTCCCTGCTCTACAACTTCTTTCAGTTCCACATTTGAGACTTCTCTTTCAGTGCAGGGGGAGGGTAGGAAGATATAGACTGGGGGGACATCTGTAGCCCTCCAGATGTTTTTTATCAGCCCTAGTTGCTGTAGCCAATGGTGAGGGATGAAGGGAGCTGTGAGCCAAAGCTTCTGGAAGATTATGAGTTGCTCACTCCTAGTTTGGAAGTATCAGTCTTGGGAACCTGCCTGCGGAACTCAGTCCCACTGGAAGGCTCCTGATATTTCTGCTATAGGCTTCAAAGATAGCACCAGTCTACCTACCAATATGACTAACTTCTGTGTATTTTTTGTATTCATAAATCTGAAGATGTTTTAACATTCTGTTGTACTTATTGACGTATAAGATCCCAAGGTGCCTGCTCCAAGCAAGGCTCAAATAATGCAATGGGAGAGAAGGCCTTTCCAGTGGTGAAAAGGATGATCTCGCTAATGAGGTCTAGCTAGTGCAAATACTATTTTTTTCAATACATTAAAACTACCTTCTTTCAGGCATTTGGCAGCACATGATGAGGTTTTAATTTATTGTTGATTATTTTTGAATCTCTCTCATTCTCCTCTCTCTCTCTCATATGTGTTTATATGTTTATTTGTATATGGTTTGTATAATATATCATTAAGACTTAGATCCCTGTAAACTACCCAGTGAGCTTTGGCTGTTGGGTGGCAATAAATGAAATGGTATATATTAAATAATTGTGATACGTAGTTCGAATGAATTCATGTGAAAGAGCTGCCATTCCTGATGCATGCATGCTGGGAGAGACTGAATGTATAGTCTAACGCATCTGGAAGGCACTGGGTTGGGAACGGCTGCTCTAGCCCATAGACATGTGATTGGGAAAGGGATACCTTTGCCTTCTGGAAACCACCAAGTGGATAAATGGTGTTAAGGAGCAACTCATCTGCATGACGTGATCTCAAAAATGCACCCTTTTGCTCACTCCCAACCTTGCCAGAGATTTCATGCATGACCTTGGGCAACCCACTTCGTTCTCCTGTGCTTCATCTTAGCCATCTGTAAAACTGGACTGACAGCTCTGCCCTCCCTTGCAATGGGGCCAACAGGCTTAATTAGTGGTTATGGAATTTCACATGAAAGGTGCTCTCTTAACTCCCCATCATTATAAGCAGTGGAGGGAAAAAAAGGCTAAAACACTCTTTTTTCTTTCAGTATAAATAAAGAACAATCAGGAGGGTGGGGGGGGGGGAGAGGAGGGGAGGGACTCTGGTGCATCACCTGCCTGTGAGCATGAATCTTAATAGATGGATGAAAGAGATGAGCTGGCATTTCATCATCAAAGCCATTGCTTTCATTCTTGTGGACTTGGGCCACCTCCCATCTGTAGCAGACAAATAGCAGACAGCAAGGTGGGTGCGGTGAAAAGGACAGAATTCCCAGAAGAGCACTAGGAAGATAAAGGTTCAGATGTGCCATGTGAGGCTTATCCATTCTACAAACAGCCCTTCCTGACCTGTAGCAGAATCAGAGGCATGGAAAGCAGGAACATTTACCAGAACCATAAATAAGAAAATGCATCAGCCACACAGGGCCAGCAGGTAAACAAATAAGGAGGAATAGCTGCCAAAGTGGCTGTGCGAACACGTTTGAGGGTGATTCAGAGCCACACTGCCTGGCAGTCAGGAAATCCAAGGCACGCCCAGTGAGACTTATTTGCAGCCAGGCCTGCGAGGTGGCACCAGCCCTCCCAGGCTCACTGTTGTAGCTGGTCAATGAGTCCTTGTGGGAAAATTGGCAGGGTCTTGTTGATGGCCATAGAAGCCTGGAGGCATTCTGTGCCAGATGATAGACTCTGCTACGCTAAAATTTGGGAGTTTTCTATACCAGAGTTTGCCTCTTAAAAGTCCCTGGTGGAAAAACAAACACAATACAGAGCAGCTTTCCTCAAACTGGTACCATCCAGATGTATATATTACAATCCCTGGAGGGCACTAGGTTGGAGATGGCAGGGCAGGCCAATTCCCTGGGTTGAAGCCAACCGAATCCACATTGACCACAGCAGCAAATGGCTGGAAGCACCCATGTCGCTTGGTGATAGAACCCCCATTACTCCTTGCATTGCACATTAAGTATTCCTGTATACTATTGGGCCACAGTGAAGTGTGCTTTCTGTGGCATTGGCAGCTCCAGGATCAACCACATCCTTTTATTCTCCAGGGCAACCTTCTCCAACTGGGCATCCTCCAGATGTGTTGCAACACAGTTCTCATACTTTTTCAGCTAACTTATTTCAAAATCATTTCCCGTCAGCTTCAGTGTGCAATAGGCATCAGGCACCAGTCACTGAAAAATCATACCACTTTATTTTTTAATATGTTCCATGCGAAAACCCAAAGCGTATTCGTAACTCCTTTGGACAGTCCTCTGCATCTTATCCTTTCTTCAGAGATCTTTGCTATGTGGGCTTTGCCTTTGAGAAATATGACATTTCCCACAGTTTAATCTTGTACGTCTTTTAACCTTTTCTCATAAGTGGTGGACTTTTTCTTCACTGCCACTATTCTTATTCTTCTCTGAATACTCTCCAATGTATGTATAACTCTCAGGGCAGAGACCGGTAACATTTTCTTGGTTGGGGGTATGCAAGCAATGCATATTCAGCTGCAGCAAAAATGGGAAGAGTGAAGCATCTTTTGAAATGCCTTTAACTTGAATTCTGACCTTAGATATGGTTGCAATAAGCTGGATGTACTGTTCCAAGTCCTAACCAGTAAACTAATGCTAAGTAGCATCACACTGTTATTTCTTGCCATCGGTAATGTCTTTGCAAAAAAGGGAATGATTCCATAAGAGCAGTCATGTTGGTTTGGACCAACAGTCTTAGCCCAATATCCTGTTACCACAGCAGTCAACCAGATGCACATGAAAACCCACAAGTGGGATACGCTTCCAGTCAATGGTTCCCATTGACTGATATTCAGAGAAATACTCTTTTGGATAAAGGAGGTTATATGCAGCGATAATGACCAGCAGCCACTGATAGCCTTCTCCTTCATCAATTTCTCTAATCCCCCTTTAAAATGATCCAGTATGTATCCAAGATGGCAGCAGTCAAATTATCTTGAGCTAGTGAATGCCACAGTTTGAATATTCATTCTATGAAGAAATATTTCCTTTCATTTCTCCTGAATCTCCCATCATTGATTCAATGAAGCTTTTTAAATTATGAGGTGTGTGTGTGTGGGGGGGGAACCCTTGACTTTTTCAACAGCAGGCATAGCTGTATACACCTCTTTTAATTACTCATCATTTTTCTAAGCTAGAGTGTTTTCCCCATTGTGTATGCATGTGTGTGTTGGGGAAGGGGGAGGGAGGTTCCAACTCGAAAAGATTTCTGAATCTTTCCAACTCTACAATATCCTTTTTGAGGTTCAAGGAACAGAACGTTATTGTATGCTACATGCGGTCTGCTCTGTTTTGCACTAACTGAAACACAGTGTGCAGCCAAAATAGTGTTAGCTCCCGGATGCTACTGCAAGGCGGAAGAAGAAAGATAGCATCACTGGAGAAACTGGCAATGAAATTAACAGAACCTACAAAACTGAAGGCTAATCCAATGTGCCAAGTCTCTGATTTGCAGAGCCCTGTGGTTTCATGGGATGTTTTGCATCACAAGCGCCTCTTCTTCAAATCTTACCTGCCGGCCTGGTGGGCTCTCCACGACACTCAAGATCAGTGTTGTAGTGCGCTAGCAAGAGTGCCTTTATTTCTTCTGCTCCAGCTAGATCTTTCATGTATCCAGCTTGACATAAATAAATCTAGCTTGAAATAGGAGGGGCAGCTAGACTGAAATATCATTGCCCATGATGCAACACTTCAAAACTGCCAATAAGGTTCATTAACCAGAATATGCTTTTTGGACAGCCTCTGTGGTTCTTTAACTGACATGCATGCCTGTTGCAACTTGGACAATTGAATACAGGAGTGATGAACCTCTTTCAGGCTGTGGGGGCAGGGGGGCGTATTCCAGCGGTGGACCGGGCCAAAGGCAAAATGGGGAGGGCTAAAATCCATATAAATAAAATCTAGCATTTTTAGCTTGACTCTCTTACTGCCAGTCACTTAGCCTTAGGAAAAGCACTTCTGCCTTTTAGAATGGGAGAAGTTAGAATCCTCTGAAAGACTGAAGGTTGGGGAAAAGGGGATGGAGCCATCTGGGAATCTTGGAAGGGCTGGACTGAGGGTTCCCAAGCAGGCTAGGCTTGGTCTGCTGACCTAATGTTCCACATTCTGGATCAAAGGTATGTCACCTTCCAAATCAAGGGTCCATTGCTGTATGAACTATTGCATGAAAGTCTTCTGCAAAGACAGGTTATTTCCCCTAGGACACCGCACATGCAACAGGTTTGCGAATAAGTCTGGAATCAGAGGCATATTTGGCAAGTTTCTTCTTTGTGAAGTTCATGGGACTTCCTATATCCAACAACAGGGTATCTCTACCACTGCTTATGTTCACAATGGTTGATTTGCGGGGTCTGTGGGGGTGTAAACCACATGGACACGAACTGTGACTTGCAGGATCAGCCAGCCACACGTGCATCTCACTCGTGCAGTGCAAATCAGTTTCATTCCACTTTGCCCTTGCCTCACAGTTTTTCCTCTTCACTTTGCTAAATTGGGTTTCTGGATTTCGGTGCCTGGGCGCACGGGACCCGCTGACATTTGTTTACTTTTGCTGCTTAAGGTAGCAGCAGCAGCAGCAGCCCTTAAAGCCAAGGAACTTATCTGGAGTTCAGACAACCTAAAATATCACTTGCTGGAAGGAAACGGAGATCGAGGCTGAATGCAATTTCCTGTGTGAGAGGCTGGAGGCAGAGCTGAACGGGATAAGGAGGGGAGGCAAAAACTTGCCCATTTCGGCAAGAAGGACGAACTGCAGAGATAAAGCGGGCTCGCGCGTCTTCCCAGCGATCACATTTCGTACTGAGGGAAACTTTTCTGAAGTAGCTGTAGTAAGTGGGTGGGGACAGAAGAGAAGCGTTTTGTGTTTTTGTGTGTTCAGCCCAATCCCCTTTTTGTGTGGAAAGGGGGCCGAAGACCGGGGGAGGTGGAGTGTGGCTCACATGGAGAAGACAATAAGATGACACTCGGCTTGTGGAAGCTCTGTTAAAAGATTCACCCCAAAGTAAGTCAGTCCTCTCCCATCCATTAAAAAAAATAGCTGATGAGGGGCGTGGGTGTATTTGGAGAGGTGTTGGTGTTGCGGGCTTTCGCCGAGCATCTGGCAAAGGACGGAAAGGTGTCCCGAGTCGAGTCTTGCGCCGGCCGAGCTCCTTGGGCGCACCGAGCGACCCTCGGGGCCACCTTCGGAGCCAGAGGGGTTGGAAAGCCCGGGCTGGTGGTGCTGATTCATCCCGAGAGAGAGCGCCTTGTGGGCCGTCGGTCGAAGGAGCGTCTTCACCGAGCTCTCTCTCTCCCTCCCTCCCTGCCTCCCCGCGTCTTTCTCCGCGTGTGGTGGCGTTTCCCGCAGGGCTCAATCCGATGTCCCAGGTGAGGAGCGGACACCCCAGCCGTTCTTCGGACTTGCTCAATGGAGACGCCCAGGTGGATCCGGCGCCTTTCTCATCCCCCAGCACAGGTAAGCGCGGGGACGGTGGCGGCTGAACTCAGTGGAGTGTCTGAATTCGTGTACTTCTGTACTCTAAAGCGCGTCGATCCTTTGCCCCTTCTTTTTCTTTTCCACATGTTCCCTTCTTCAAAGAAGGATCGTGTGAGAGAGAGAGCGAGAGCGAGGACCTGATTCTCAACTGCTGTAAACCAGGAAACCCCAGAGAGGGGAAGAGGCTGCCTTTTCTTTCTCCTCCTCTCCCTCCATCCCCCCACCCCGCCGTCGAAACTGCGTGTATGTATGAAGTTTTAGAAAGCTCCTGTAATGCGCGCCAGCTGGCCCACATTGTGTGAGCGTAAGCGTGTGCGTGCACGCGCGCACAGAGAAAGCGAGAGAGCCCTCCACACCCGCCCCCCAAATAATCACCGAGGGAAGGACGTTTTGGTTTCAGGCCCTTCGGCAGGCCCAGCGTGTATGGAAATTCGTATTTGTAAAGTTTTGCTTTGTTCGAACGCACACGCAAAAGTTGTATCTGCTTTCCCTTTGACGAAGCTTGCCAAGGTCGATGCTTAAGATTCAGCAGCGCCTTGGCTGGCCTCCCCGCCTTTCTCTGAGAGCTGAAGGGCGTTCACGGCAGCACGTTTGCTGGGGTCTTGCGTGCCAAAGGTCTCTCTCTCTCCCCCCCCCCCCCAGACCAAACCCACCATTTCCTTCGCTCCAAAGCCGTCTCTTACGCGCTCTTCTCTTTTGCAGGACGTGAACACTTGGCAAGGCGGGGGGGTGGGGGGTGGGCTTAGATTTGTTTCTGCCTGAACGGGCTTTGGTGGCTGGCGGGGCTTGGGGGAAGTGACGGGAAGACGCGAGTTTCTCACAAGAACTTTGGTCTTCCTTGATACATCGTGCACTGCTGGCGCTGGGCCAGCTCCTTGTGGGATTCAGCCCCCTTCCCCCGCCCCCTTCGCCGAGCCCTGATCATATTAAATTTAATAACATCCTCTAGACCTCGGCTGAAGCCAGGAAAGAGTTTTCTCCTTTGTTCCACCTAATCCTTTCAACAGATCTCGCTTCAGGCTCTAGAACTGGGGTGGGGGAATGAGCTGTTGCTGCCTACTAGGAAGCCGGGAGCGAGCGAGCGAGCGAGCCTTCCGCTCCTCGTGCGGCAGCGGCGGCGGCAGCAGCAACCTGGGCTCAGACTGCAGCTGGGCTTCGAGGAGAGCAGGGAGGTGCGCCGAGGAGCGCCGGGCGATTCCCAGGATGCTCAAAGCTGCTGCGTTAAAAAGCCCTGACCTGTCCCATGAGGATGGCCATTTTGCCGTCCCCAAGACCCACATTTTCAAGGTGGACTATCGTTTTCAGCCAGCTCCCTGAAGTTCTGATACTAAATAGTTTTGCAGCACATATCTGAAACTGCTTTAATCACATCACTTGTGTGTGTGTGTGGTGGTTTGGTTTTTTTTTTTTTTTTTTGCATCACTATGGATGGCTGTTTAGAGGCGGACAAATGTCTTCCCTGTGGAGTTTACAGCCTTGCACTGGGAATGGGAGAAAATGGGAAACAGGCAAATAAGGAACAAAACTTGATTGTTTCCGATAGATGGATGTAGGTTGGGTATCAGGCAGAAAGCAAGTTAATAGTGCCCGCTCGATGTTTTGGACTATAGCTCCCATCAACCCTAGCCAGGTAGGCTGGGAGTGATGGGAGTTGCTGGGGAAGGCTTTCTTCCATCAGAGTTTGTGTTCTTTAATATGTATGCTGCACCTGAACTGTGGTGCCTCAAACAACTGTGGCCTGTGTGTGTGTGTGTGTGTGTGTGTGTGAGGGGGGTGCTGTAGCTCAGTGATGAACACATGTTCGGCAAGCAGGCCACCTTCAGTCCTGACTTCTCCAGGTAAGGCTGGGCAAGAAACCTTGCCTAAAGCCCCGGAGAGCCTCTGCCAACAGGGCCACCAGTACTGGGCTTGAGGGACCGTGGTGTGACTCAGAAGACAGCTGCTTCCTCCATTTCAGTGGCACGGAGTGAACTGGAGTGACACGACTGCTTGTCTGGGAGGGCCAGTGCACATGACTACGCCACTGAACACTGCTCCCTTGCCCTCCACACTCACGATAAGCCTGCTTTTTGGCTCTTTCCCCATATAAGAAGCTGACAGTTCTTGGATGTCGGCTGCAAAGAACTGGTGGTGATCTACCATTCGATTATCTGCTCAGTGACAGAATCATAGTTTTTTTCTTTTCCCTTTTTAGGGATGTATGAGAATATTGCATTACTTGCACTAATACTTGCACAAATGTATTTACACACATCTCCCTCTCCAAGTTTTTTTTTTAATGTCTGAGAAATCAGCATGAGTCAGAAAAAGCCAGTCCATCATGGAATCCATGGAATCAGAAAGCTTTAATGACTTTCCTTATTTCAAGTTATCATCACTATGCAATGATGGTTAAAGTGTGCAGGACTCTCCCTAGGGCTTGGTGCTCTAAATTAAATGTACAGAAAAAGCAGGCAAACCCATTCTACTCCAGCAGGGATGCTGTGGCGTGGGAGAATTTGGTCTCCCCACTTGCTGCAGAGTGATGCGGGTAGATGATGCCAGCACCATGACCACCACCATCCACCTGCAGTTCAGATTGGCATATGTGAAACCGTCCAGTAGCTTCCTGCAACCTGTGAGGATTAAATTTCAATGGGGAGAAAGTGAGTTTAATCTCCAAGGAATCACTCTGAGAGGCTGCCCAGGGTGTTTCATGACCAGGAAGACTAAATTCATGATCTCTCCCTTACAGCCTCACACAACACTAGTCCCATTTTAAAAGAAGCAGAATTTAATTACCCCCATATAAAGTTTAACCATTCAGATTGGCCATAATCCAGTGACAAAAAGAAATGCTATATTTCATTAACTTGTTCAAATACACTAGAGGATTTACAGAATGCTGTTAATTATTTAACCAAAAATGAATATCCCATGACTTCTTCCACCATTTTTGTATTGATGGTATCACAACGAGCATAAACCAGTCTAGCTGCTGAGTTATTGACTGCCTGGGTGCAACATGCTAAGCTACCACAGCTGTGACGCACCAGTGGCTTAGAGGGCTGTCTGCACCTGGTGTGATGCCTGGATAGTTTATAAGCCACCCCAGCAAGCCATGGCTTGCTGTAGATTTTGCTTGACCTTGCATGGTTTGTTGTGTCCTGTGCTACATTCCAAAAAGCAACACAGTAGTTCCTTGCAACCCCACATTGCAAGTGCTTGAGAAAACCGGGGGTGGTAGCATGGGAAACACCCTTGGTGGCAGAATCTTCACATTTTGGGGCAGGGCGCTTAAGGGGCTCAGAGCTGCCCTTACCTTTGCAAGTGCTGATAATGCTAAGGCTCATCTCCTCCCTGTAAAAGCAAAGACCAGGCCAAAAGAGGAGATTTTCTCTTCTGAGGAGAATCCCCTGGATTTTTTGGGGGACAGATTAGAAGTCCAAGTGTTTCCTCCGTTTATCATTGGCCCAAGTTCCTTGCAACTTGGGGAGCAGCAAAACTTTGGGAAAATCGCAGTGTGGCATGAAAGACACATTTGACACATGCCAAGTGAATTCTTTCTTCCCGTTCCCATAACCAGATTCTCCTCTAGTTTCACAGGTTCCTCCCATACCAGCAGCAGGGCACTTGCAAAACTGTGGAAGGGGCAATTAAAGACAGCAGGTCTTCTGCCCCAAACCTATGGAGTAGGCAAGAATTGCCCCTTTCTGCAGAACTTGCCTTAGGTTTGTAAGGAGCTGCCTACTTTTGATGGGTCCTTGCAAAGTGAAGGGAGGGGGGGAATGGTCACCTGCAGCCTGTGCTAGGCACTGGAGATGGTGGACAACTGGTGATTTTGGCCAGCAGCAACCCACCCTGGCTAGTAGCCTGCCTCAGGATCTCCTGGGAGGTGCAAATAGGGCAGTTCAGGGAATGAATGAATGAATGAATGTATACATATGAGTGCTTTCCTGTATAAAGAAATTTAAAATGGGGGACTATGGGAAACCCATCCAAGGTACTACTGTGGGTCCTTAGAGGGGTGCCACACTGATGTTTCCGTTGGGATCCTGAAGGACTTAACAGCCTACTTTTCATCCTTAAAGTCAAGCTGTAGTGGGGAAGGGGAGGGGGAACCTGTGGTGTCTCCTGCGTTACTTGTAAGGGGACGGAGGAGGTGGCTCTGGAGCCATGATGGACCTTATTATCTGTGGGGTAATCATGGCCTCTGGGACAAAGAAGCCACTGTGTGTGGCTTGCAAGCCAAAGGTTTCAAGCGTCATGCTATTACAAGCCGTTTCTCAGCAGAATGCATTGCATGCGTACTCTGTACTAACATCCACATCAAATTCCACAGCAAGAACAGAAGAATTCTCCAAGCTGTGTAAATTCTGCACACTTGCATTCCTCTTATTCTTCATATCTATTATATAAGGTTACGTCTGTTAATCTTGCGCTGGGACAAAAAGCTGTAGTCAAAAGGCACTGGCCTTTTGACTATTGGAAACCTTTTTCAACAACTCTGCTAGCATCTGAAATTTCCCCAGGTACTACTAATTTTTTCAAGCATGTCTTCCCAATCATGAAACACATGCCTTTTAAATTTAACAATACAGAAGGCTGGCTTTCTTAGGAAGTTGAATTCTGTCTGTGAGCCTTTCAGCTTCCAGGAATATAGTGCATGTGCACAAAATGACTTTTGGTGATCACCAGCTAGGTTAACAATTCTGGACGAATAAGTGTTTCAGTGTGTGCATGTGTGTGGGTTAAGAATTGTGCTAACTGCCAAGTTTATCCCAGCAGCAGCTCTTCCTGCTTATGAAGTGCTACAGGTTGAGGTGGGTCTTGGAGAATGGGTAGGTGCTTCTCCTGTTCCCCATCTCCCTGTTCCCCATTACCAGCAACAGTGCTTCCTGCTTAGGGAGATCTGAATGAATGTTTTCCTGCACTTGGAGGTCCACTTTGGGGAGGGCACTGTTAGGGGAGGTTTAGAGTTAGGGAAAGGATGGGTAGAGTAGGTTTAGCAACCCTGCCCTCAGCCACTGAGCACTTTCCACTGAAATTGCCCTTTGTTGTTTCCTAAAAGACATTACTGGGGTAACTTCCAAAATCTCTATTCAAGTAATGCCTTTATTAGACCAACTCACATAAATCTGCATGTAACTTCTAGTCTGGTTCTAAGGCTGTGATCTTATAAATATTTACCAGGGAGTAACTGGCCACAGTGAATGAATGTTGTGAGTAAGCATGCCTGGGATTGGGTGGTAAGGCTGTAATCCTACAGACACTTGCTTGGACGTGTTTCTACACAGAAAGCACTTCTCTTCAAGAATGACTGTGTGCAATCCACATCTATATTTCCTTGGCAAGTGTGGAGATCAAATACAGGAAGTTCCTTTTTCCTTGCAGTCTGATATGCATTGGGTTCTATGTGCATCTGTAAACATCTCCACTCCTTTATGCTGAGATTTTTGGGGTTTTAGTGTTCCCCATAGTTCCCAGTGTCTCCATTGTATTCTGACTTTCCCATGTCTCCAGCTACTCAGGATAGTGGAGATCAGAAGGCTGCCCCAAATCTCTGCATTTGTTGTATAGCAGAGAAATATGCAGCCATGAATTTGCATATATTTCCCTGTCAACAAATCTAGAGACTTGCTGAAGAGTTTCTTGCCAAAAAGAAAAGACTTTCTTTTGACAGCTCTCAAAAGAAGTGGTTGCAAAAAGGGGCCAGCTTCAAAATCTTTCCCGTCTAGTTGCCTGCAATGAATTACCATGCCATGTGAACCCAGAAGCTGCACTTAGTTCTGAATGTACAAGACTTTCTACCACAGCACCTCTAAGAGGCAGTAAAGAGATGTGGAATAGTCTGCAGGAAGTGTCTTTCAGTAAGCTTTGCTTCACTGATCAACTATCTGCTTCCATTCTCACCTAACCATGGTTTGTCATTGTGTCCAAAGCACAACAAACTGTGATTAAGTATGGCTTGTTTCAAAAAACTGGGATTGGCTTCTTCTAACAAAAGATGATTAGGACTAACCACAGTCTGCTCCATATTCAGAACTTATGACAAACCATGGTTACAGGGCTGGCCCAAGACATTTTGCTGCCTGAAATAAAAAACAATATGATGTCGCTTCCCATTCCATCACACATACAAAAACTATCTGGACTGATAGTTGAATCTTTCTTCATCTTTGGTTCTATCATACCTAAAGCCAGCAGCCTAAGGTGGCAGCCACAGCTCTCTCGACCAGCCACCTCATTCTGCCAAATGGTAGGGCTGGCCTTGCATGGTTAATTGAATATGGAAGCAAACCCATTCAACAAGAAGAGTGGAGGAGACATTGCATGAGCCTGAGGTTCATTCCTGTAACACTACACCATATTTTAATATTGCTAAATTTGCTGGTTTACTCTGATCAGCAGTATAATTATATAACACACAGTGACAACCACGTGACTCCTCCTGTATTACTTGTACTTAGCTTTGTCAGGGTGGAAGGACCTTCTGATGTCACAAAGTAGAGATAGCTTGACATTGAATGGATACATGCATGCTTTTAAGAGGAGAACTTTAGATATTGGGTAGTATAGAAATGTAATATGCAAGAAAAAGCAGGAGCTAGAACAATGCCATAAGGAAGATGCATACAAGCTCCTGTGCATGTTTCCAAAGTGGAAAGAAATGGAAGAGGCTGCATTTTTTCTATGCTGCAGGTTCAGGCATGAATTCAACACCAACCGCCAGGCCCAGGTTTTGGAGAGCAGTTCTGTGGGGAAACTGCCTTTTTGCTACTTCCTGTACAAAACTATTGTCATTTCATGTTGTAGCTTCCATAAACCGCTCTTACTGTACGTTGCAATATTTGGTTCACCTTGCATGGTGTTTATATCCTGCTTTTGTGAAGAACCAAAAGCAGCTTACCTAGCTTCATTATACCCTATCAGGAACAACACGGTGAAGTAGCTTGGGCTGAGAGTGAGTGAATGGTCCCAGGTAACCCGGTGAGCTTCATGGCCAAGTGGGAACTAAAACCTGGATCCTCCATGCCCCCAGTCCAGCACCCTAACCACCCCCCCACAGCAGCTCTCAAATTGGCTGTTGTAGTAAGATCCTTCTCACAGTTAAGCATTCTGTTCAAAGAGCTCATAAAGGAGTTGATAGCATTGGCGTTGAAGAAGCTTGAAGACTACATTTTATATTACAAAGGGTGGAGATGAAGCAATGTAGGAGTTAAGAGCATCTCTTTCTTAGCTCTCCTATTTTCAGTATGAGATAATGCTAACATCTTCCAGGAGTAGTTGTAAATAATCAGATGTTTGTGAATCACTAAGAATGCTTAAAACTTTATACAAATATCAAGTTTTTAGCTCTTACAAGCTTGTTCATTAAGGGGAAAATGATCCTATCATAAATCTTCCACTTTCGGAGGGAACTGATGCATTTCGTTACACTCATGCCTAGCAATGAACTAGAGAGCTTTTGCACAAGGCACTGCAAAAACAGAGCAGTGGCTTGGTTTGTATTATCCCTCAAGGTTGCATAAACCATGAATGTCAGGACTGATCAGCCCTCTCTTGTCCTTTCTCTGCTGTTCCTTGGTTACATACTGGTTTTGGTGCAGATTCTGTCTTGCACTGAGCTACAGTTCTCCATTACATCGGAACCTGAGAACTCTGCCTTACTATAGGCCAGAATAATTAGGCTAAATTAGGAGTGAGGGGAGAAGCAGCACTCAGTCCTGAGGCTTATGAACTCAATGATTGCTTGAACTATTCTGGTTTGATGGCTTGAACCAGTCTGATTAGAAAGTTGTTACTGTTCAAAGGAATCTGTAAAGAATATTCTTTAGGATTTTGCTTGATAAATGGTATTCATAAGAGCCTGTGAAGGCTGGAGGTTCCTGATTGGAATATCTGGAACTCTGGCAAGGATTAACAAATTCAATCATTAGGATGTGCATTCAGTACATGTGTTTGCAAAGATGATGGCCAAAATAATAACCACCTGTGGTTTTTGCAAGAATGATTCTTGTCATTGTGTGTGATTTAAGTAAATTTCAAATATGAACCTGCACTTGTGCAATGAATTTCTTCCCTAATCAAGGTTGGCAAACTGGTTTTAGTTTGATTGTTGCTGTAATATATCAGGGGTGTAGAAGCAGTTGTAAAGCATGGCATGGGCAGGCGAAGAAGAGAAATGTTAATGGTGTGTTTCATAGTGGAATACGAGGGCTATCACAACCAGGGGTGGAGAAGCGTAAGACCATCAAGTCCAGGGCCTAACATTTACCTAGCTGCACCACTGCCTACTGTATTGTCTTTTATAAGTATTTCAGTTCTGGAGAAAGTTCAGGTGGTGACGAGCAGATGACTCTTCACAGATATAAATTGCTCCCTAATTGCTCAGCTTTCAGAGTCTGACTAGTTTTAACCACTCCTTGGAGGCAAGCCCAGAATTGCACCTGGTACATGAAGATACCCTTATCCCCCTCAAACATTGATGTGGAATTGCTTACAGGGTTTAAAACTCTTTCTCTGAAGCATTCACTAGAAACAAATATACTTGTTAGCAATCACCTGATGTTTAACCTTATAGTTGATTGTTTATTAAGACATGGAAATGTCACATTTCCCACATGGTCATCTCATGACATTTTGTCAGGGAAGCAAAGTTTCTTGAGCTCCAGCATATCTGGATT
The DNA here is from genome assembly GCF_004798865.1 of Varanus komodoensis. NCBI lineage: Eukaryota > Metazoa > Chordata > Lepidosauria > Squamata > Varanidae > Varanus > Varanus komodoensis. The sequence continues at coordinate 126,490,342 of NW_025335268.1, forward strand.
TGCGCATGGGAGCCTTACCCAAAGTATCTTTGTAATCAAATAGGAGGTCGAACCAGATGGAGGCAACAGGGTGATGAATGGCTTGCTGAAGTGGCTGCAATGGCTGCAGTGTATCCAGGATGAGAACTTGTTTACATAGGCCAGACTTCCCCAAACTAGTGTCCCCAGATGCTGGGCTACAGCTTCCATCATTACTGACCATTGCCCATGTTGGTAGGGGATGATGGGAACTGTATTATGACTCTAGTTTGGGAGATCAAGGTACCCTAGGAGGGGAGAAGCTGGCACTGTTCCTTGCACCTGCTCTCTCAATTGTGTAGCTTCTTTTCACCTTGAGACAAAAGGGCTATGCACAATAAATGAAACCAGCACCTTGTTTATTTCATCACCCTGGGTGGATTGAATAGCATCTCCAAAATGATGCATAGTTTGGGAATTGGTGAAAATGCTTCTGGCTATCATTAAAGAGGCTAAAGCTAATCCTTCGGCCCTCATTGGATGCCCATGCATTCAGTGTGACATTTTGAGAGGGGGACCAATGAACTTATAGCTTGTAAACTATACACACACTTGGCAACCTAGATTGTGAAGTATTCTTGTTCATATGCAAATCTTATGCACATGCAAAAGACCCCTTTTAAAATGTGCTGAATGTCAGGGCATGAAAAGTTGTGGTGGACCAGGAGGACTTTTTCTGCTGCTCCATACATGTTAGATGTACACACGGAAGGGTGGAATAAATAGCGTTTTTTCGGACTATAATCCAGCAAAATTTATACCATAACACGTTTGCTAATCTTTAAAGTGTCACAAGACTCTTTACTATTTCAAGATGGAAGTTCAGTAAGGATTGTTATCTGTTACAGCCATGCGGACCAGACAGTACCTAAAGCAAAACACAGCAAGTTTGTACAAGTAGACCAAACACAACTGACATCCTAGAAAGCCTTCTTGTGCGCATTCTGTATAGACGTTATTGCTTCTCATTCATGCTATTCTTCTTTTCAGTGCTCCCCTCTTCTTCTGCTTCCCCTTTCTCCTTGCTTTGCATTCTGAGTACAGCTTAAAAGATTTGGTAGACTAAACTACTAGTTGTACATATTTCCAAGGAAAACAGGAATGTTTTCTTTTTGGGGATGGGGTGGGGTGAGGTGTGGGGTTGCCTGTGGAACTTTCTTTCTTGGCTTCCCTCCTGCTTCTGCATCTCAATTTGTTAGCTGAGCCAGTGGCTCTCTGGCTGCTCCACTCTGCATTAGCAGGGGAAGGGGCACGGAGCACCAACTTGTCATAGGCATACAGAGAAGTTTTCTAACCATTCCCAGAAATGTTGCCATTAGGTATAATGTGGATTTAAAAGCCATTCTGTTTCTAGATATCCTGACTTAGCTGGGCCAGTGAACCCTTTGGATGGTTCCAAACAATGCATCTTTCACAAAAGTGCTCAACCAATGCTTTGCTCAGAGTTCAGCCTTTCCTGCAAAGCAAAGTGCTTTTGTGGCCTCCAATCAATCCCTTGTTCTGCCTAAACGCTCAATCCTCTCCATATGGGGACCCTTCAATGATATATGAAAGCCATAATTTAATGTGTCAGTTATTTGGCTCTGGATCTGCCCAGTGTTCGGAGCCTTGCTGCCTGAATGTGTGGCAGGTAAAAATGGGAAAATGTAAGCACAGTGGAGAAAACAAGCTTACTCTTTCCTTCAGGAGATCAAGATTATTCTTGTTATTGTGGGATGAGTTTTCTTTTGTCTTAGGATGGAAGCTTATGGACAGCATCTGGCTGAGGGTGTTGTGCCAATGCAAACAGGAGCTTTGTCCTTTAGTAGGAAAGGATTTATGCTAGAGCCAATAGCCACAGCCTATGCAGATGTGGATTGTGGGGGATGGAAAAGGCAAAATCTAAGCATGGAAAGGTTCTAATTACACATGCCTGCAGAAAACAGTGTGTGAAAACGCTGAGGAACTGTGTATCTCATGGAAGGCACAGCTGCTGATAATTCTGAAAATGGAAAGCTGCTAGCAGCCATCCTGTGTTACACAGAACACCAATCTAATTCATTGTAGGCAAAGCAGATTCTAGAGCCATCAAATTCCTTTGCAAATTTCAGCTCAACTGGAACATCTAAATATGTTTTGATGGCTACTATGCCTGGTGGCTAATTCTAGAACCAGAGACATTATAGTGCAGTAGCAGTTTCTGGGAACATGAGTGGGAGGGCAACATGATTGCCCTCATGTCCTGCTTGTTGGTTTGGCCACTGCAGGAAACAAGAAACTAGACAGGACTTCGGCAGGTGACTAATCTAAGTGGAATGGCTGAGGGTCTGCGGAAGCAGGGCCAAGGTGGTCAGAGGAGGCAGAGCAGATGATATCAAAGTACTCTTAGCTGAATAATACTTGGGTGCCATTGCTCTTGGTCCTAGACTAGGGGAAAGATAGGTGGCCTCCACCTTCTCTTACAGCCAACCTGAACTTCCATGCAAGCACACTATTCTCCAAAGTAAAATGGATACCTGAAGGAGCACCTTCTTCCCGATGTGCGTGCCCACCCCTTGAGATCTGAGACAGAAGTCCTTCTCCGGGAGCCCTCTTTGAAGGAAATTAAGAGGGGGAGCTACCTGGAGAAGGGTCTTTTTGGTGGTGGTGCTCCGACTTTGGAACATGCTCCCCAGGATGGTTTGCCTGGCACCATCGCTTTATTCTTTTTGGCATCAGGTGAAAACCTTTTTATTTTCCCAACATTTTAGCATTTAATTAGTTTTATCTTTGATTTTATCATTAATGGTTGGATGCAGTGTGTTGTTTGTTGGTATGTAGTTGTTTTTGTAAGCCATCCAGAAACGTTAGCATTGTATGACATAATAACTTTAAAATAAATAGAATAGAATAGAATAGAATAGAATAGAATAAATCTGTCTATAGAGCTTTCAGAAGTTTCACTTGCCCAGCTTTCAGAAACACAGTTAGCAAAAGATGTGTGGATTGTGAACCATGGCAAGTCTACAAGAATGTCAGGATAAATCTGTCAGTGGCTAACGTTTGCCATGTTAGCTATATACTACCTCCAGTATCAAAGGCAAAATGCTGCTGCAAGGCAGTAGCTGGAGAACAGGAATGGGGTGATATCATAGCATTCCTGTCCCACTTGTGTTCTTCCCCTAGACATTTGCTTGGTCACTGTGATAAACAGGATGCCTGACTAGATAGGCCCTTGGGCTATCCTTATATTAACCCCTTATATATTATATTAGCTAGTTTAATCCTGGTAGAGGATACTTTAATTTTGACTTGGGTGTGGCTTGCTGCAAATAGATGCATGTAGGAATTCTGTGCATAGTTACTCAGAAATTATTCCCACTGTTCAGTAGGGCTTACTTCTAGATAAGCCCTAGACAGCATAGGACTGTCTCTTGTGGATGAATGCTGTCAACTGAACTTAAAGGCACACAACTGTATGCATGTGGCTTTTATGCATGCAGAACTGAATTCCCAGACATTTTTAAAAAATCAATTACTTAAATTCTTTGCAATTTCAGTTTAGGCCTAATTTTGGCACCAAGTGGCTGTGGGTCTTTTGGTAGATGACCCCAGTGGGAGCTAGATGAGGAAGCAATGTAACTAATGCAAACTGTTCTGAGAGCTTTGTTAGCTGCGAATGGTGTACAAAAGCAGTACATAAATAAGTGTGCTCCTATTGGATCTGTTGGAGCACCCTTTTGCTGGATTTTGATATTATTAATTATGGTATGCTTCAGGGATATCTAGCTGGATACATTTCATTCTGCCAAGAAGACTCTTTTCAATCAACATGCTAATGTGCTCAAGAGAATGTATGATGCACCAGGGGCGATGGGAGAATGCAGGTCTCCCTTCTGCTGGCAAAGGAGAAAGCACACAGGTAGCCTTCCCAAGCCTCTGCAGTGAGGGCATGCTCTTGGAAAGGCGTTGGATCCAAAGTCTGCTGTCCCCCAGGACACACGCTGAAAATAGGAGAGTTTGCTAGAGCCAGCCATAGCTCTTACCGATTCCCTTTCAGTTCCCTTGCCTTCTACTCTTCTGGGTTTGCATTAGGTAATTCTGCCCTGCCTTCTCCCTTCCCTCATCCTGTCTTCACTCCAGCCACATCCCTCTTTCATCACCATTTCTTACCAGAGGTGTGTAATTAACCATATACAAAATGTTCCAAGTCCATTTTAACCCTCTGGTGATCGCGGTCCTCCAGCAGTCTTTCTTTTAAAGGATATCTCATTTCTTAGTGTGTTAATAAATCAACAACTATTTCTTAATGTTTCTTTGTGCCAGTTCTTCTCTATATCCAACAGCAGAAACCTTACTGGAGACATAAGTAGTAAGTATGAAGATATATCTCTAACAATTTCTGCTCCATCTTTCCAGTAGTCCTGAATCACTCCACAGCTCTGCCACATATACACATCAGCAGTAGTTCATTTTGAACACTACTGGTATATATTTAGTATATTATGCTGAACTAGCTTATCTTAACAAGGGGTGAGATAGCATTTATATAAAACTTCATAGTGTTTTCTTCTTTAGTTATGACATATATATTAGATTATCTAATTAGTAAACATGGTTTTTCACCTTTCAGTTAATTTCTCTGGAAAGTTAACAAGTGGGGCACTGCAGGATTTGGTCCTGGGCTCAGTGCTCCTCAACATTTTTATTAATGAACTGAATGAGGAATCATTGTAGGGAACAATTATCAGATTCGTAGATAACTCAGAACTGGGAAGGATAGCTAATACCCTGGAAGACAGAAGCAAGATTCAAGGTAAACTTGTAGGTTGGAGCACTGGGTTGAAAGCAACGGAATGAAATTAAGTGGGGACAAATGCCAAGTTCTATACCTAGGAAAAAGAAATAAAATGGATCATTACAGATGGGGAATACTTGGCTCAACGATACAGCAAGTGAGAGGGATTTTGGAAATGTTGTAGATCACAAGTTGAATATGAGTCAACAATGTGATGTGGCTACAAAATGGACAGATGCTATTTTAGGTTGCATTAACAGAAGTATCGCTTTCAAATCATGTGAAGTACTAGTTCTCCTTTTCTTAGCACTGGTTAGACCTCATCTGAAATACATTGTCTGGTTCTGGGCACCACAGTTTGACAAGTTTGACAAGCTGGAAAGGGTTCAGAGGAGGACAACAAGGATGATCTGTGGATAGGAAACAACACCCAATGAGGAGAGATGGAAGAACTCAGCATGTTAGCCTCAAGAAGAGAAGACTGGGAAGATCTGATTGTACTATACAAGTACTTGAAAGACTTTCACAAAGAGGAAGGCCAGGGTCTCTTTTCATTCACCCCAGAGTGCAGGACACAGAACAATGGGCTCAAGTTATAGGAAGCCAAGTGCCAGCTGAGCATCAGGGAGAACTTCCTGACTTTTAGAGCAGTGTATCAATAGAACCAGTTACTTAGGGAGGTTTGGGGCTCTCCCACACTAGAGGCATTCCAGATGCAAGTGGACAGCCATCTGAGTGGAGTTCCTGTGCAATCCACTTTTTCATTTATGCTAAAAGGGCTTATTTGAACACTATGCTATAACAAAGTTGATTGTTATTTTCCATAGATTCACAGATTTTGCTATCTTAACTTATTTGTTCTTTCAAAAACATCCACCAATATCTTGTTTTGACCACACCTTTCCTCTAATTGCAAATTCTCAATGAATGTCCTCCTCTTACAGGTTTCATTAAAGAAGACTGAAATTATACATAATCCACCTGAACACATTTTTTTCAGTTTCCTAGTTCAATAAAAATATTTCCACCTATGGCTTTTTTATCAGTCAGTTGTATCCAGCTTTTCCTGTTCTACCATAACACATCATGTAACTGCATGTTTTACTCCAATAGCGTTGCCTGCTGGCTGGAAAACGAACAGCCAGCTGGTATGCCTCCTCTTGCTTGTAAGGTGAAAGGGGCAAAAGTGATTTCTTTTACTGTCACAAAGTTTTCCATTGATTTCTTTTCAGTTGTTTGATTTCGCACATTTTATTTATTTATTTATTTATTTATTTATTTATTTATTTATTTATTAAAACATTTTTATGCCGCCCCATTCGCCGAAGCCTCGGGGCGGCTTACAACAATAAGTTAAAATAATTATAATATAAATCAAAAATATAAACATTATATTAAAAATACAAAAATACAGTATAAAATAAGCCGCCCTGGCCAGATAAAATCCAATAATATTAACAGTTAAAATGCCGCTTGAATAAAAAGGTCTTCACCTGGCGCCGAAAAACGAATAACAACGCGCCAGGTGGACCTCTCTGGGGAGCGCGTTCCATAACTTAGGCGCCACCGCAGAGAAAGCCCTCCTCCGAGTACCCACCCTCCTAATTTCTTTCACGGAGGGTTCCCGGAGAAGGGCCTCCCCCGCCGATCTCAAGGGGCGGCTGGGCATATATGGATGTACACTATATGGAGAAACCAAGTACTCGATCACTCTCTCGCTCTGTGTGTGTGTGTGTGTGTGTGTGTGTGTGTGTGTGTGAGAGAGAGAGAGAGAGAGAGAGAGAGAGAGAGAGAGAGAGAGAGAGATGCCATGCTTATTAAAGAGGAGAGTAATTCAATTTGTTCTGTGTCTTATCTTATCAGTGGAGCAGTGAAGGCATAGAGGCCTCTGCCCGGGTAGAGAAAGCCGCCACCGCAGGAAAAGTGATATGAAGAAACTGACTGGGTTGGAACGAATGGCCAGCTTGTGCAGGCACCTGCAGAGCCTTCCAACTACTGGTCAGAGTGGCAGATAAAGAGCATTAGCCCCTGGGAATAGTGCCAGCATGGTGTGGTTGCTAGATTGTTGGACTAGGGCCCTGAGAGATCTGGGTTTTAGCCCCCACTTTGCCATGAAACTCTCTGGGTTTCTTTGGGCCAGTCACTCACTCCCATTCAAGCTCACCTCACAGGGTGTTTGTTTTGAGGATAAAATAGAGTGGAGGAGGACTATGTAAGCTGCTTTGGGTTCCTCACAGGAGGAAAAAAAAGGGATATAAATTCAGTGTAATGATAATAGGTACACCAAACCTCAGTCTTCTCAACTGTAAAATGAGTAAAGATTTTCTAGAAAGTCTATTTACTTCTCTAAGCATCTGCTGCATGTGTGTGCCATTAATTTAATGTTGTATAGTCTTTAGTTGGGCTCACCTACTTGAATTATGTATGTCTAGTTGTTGATTCATGCTTATAACTTAGTCAGGGTCTAGATGTTTGAAAAAGGGCCAATGACCAGATTTCTGGCTCACAACTCTGTTGACTGATTGGAGTTGTGTGCTACAACTTTTGCAGAGGCACAAGTTACCCACCACTTGGACTGTGTCCCAGCCCTATCAGGGTACCAAAACTTTATCTTTCAGGATGTCACAACCCTGTTCTCCAACTTGTGTTGCACCTTGTGAAATATCTGCAGATGTTTAAAATAACAATAGGCTGAAGAAAGCAGGGTGGGTGGGAAAGAACAATGAATAGCCTTTTGCCCTTTCCAAAGGTTCCAATTTTAAAGCAAAACAAATAAATTCCCTTTCTGGGATCTGCTCTGTGCTGTTTAAACACTGCATTCTTGCACTAATTTCTAATTGCAGTTCCTTTGAAATTGCCTGACTAGATTCTATTAGTTGCAGAGACCAAACAGCATCTCATTTGGGTATACTTGAGTTTCATATTCTCATTTCTCATTCTTTCCCAGAACTGGAAAACCACATGCATGGCAGGCTTTGGGCTGTGCTCTTTCCATCCATAGATTCCCTAACTTGATCAGCTTTGATAGAACTGAACCAAAGATTGGTAATTAAATTTCCTAAGATGGAGGATTCCTTACTTTGTCTGTTGCTTGTTTAGTATCTTGGTTTGCCATACAACAAATCCTCACAGCGAGTCGGAACTGAAGAAAGCAAATAAGATGGGTTTAGAACAATATGATCCCATCTGTGAGAGGCTTGTGAATATGATGGCCATGATAAAAATTGATCATGATCTTTACAACAACCCTATAAGGTAAATCAGAATTATTCTCTGTAGGGAGACCTGGTTTCACGGGGCTTTCTGCTGCAGTGCAGGCTGCCATTTTGAATATTTGCAGCATGTTGAGAACATGTCTTGTTACATGTGAATTGTGCCAGAGCGGCTTGTGCAAGGCTACCCTATTAGTTTGTGGCAAAGGGAGATTCTAACAGGGATTTCCTGATTTTTATTTCAGTTTCGTAACTCTGCAGTGCAACAGCTTTTGATTTGTTTGTTTTGGCTAGCATGATTTAAGATAAAAAGATACACTGTTCAGCATTTGGAGATCAGGATTCCTATTATTATTGTTAATCCAGTGTGTTATATCCAGAGTTAGTTGTACATGGGGTAGATTCACGAATGGGGCTTAGGTCAGATACAAGAAAGAGGGTTTCAAGTCAAAAAAAAGATAGACTAAATTATGCTATCTACAAGCTGGAAATAAAATCCATTCAAATCTGTCGGCCTTGACTATATATTACGCAGGGACAAACGCTGTCTTCAATCTTACAATTTTTGGAGTATTCACCAAAACAGATGGAGGGGATACACTGTAGGGTTACATCACATCTTTCTTGCTCTGTGGTATAAGCAATGACACAACCAGAGACATCCAATTCCCAACTAATGTGATCCTTCAACTCTACAAAGAAAATTTTTCTTGGAAGCTCTGAAAAGTTCAGATAGTCCAGCTGTTGGTATTAAAATGATTCTCACTTCTTCCTACGTAGGACATCAGAAGTGTCCAAAATACAGATCCTGAACCTGAAAAAATATGAGCTCCATGGGTGGTTGAATTTATAAAGTCTAAGAAACAGATTGCATCTTGGATTCTGAGACAGTAGGGTCTAATCCTGTAGATGCATTTCAGAAATTTATCAAAATGAGTTCAGTTGCATTTCCCCCATTACTTGTTCATTACTTACAGCTGAACAACGTGGAAACAAACAAATGTGTTATTCTTTTATTCAACTCTGAATGAAATAGCATGTCTGAACATTTTCAAAAACAGGCAACAAAATGTATTTGCAGTGGAATGAGAGAAGTGTTCTGGATCCCAAGGAAACATTTTACTGTATCGGAAGATACAGGAGATTACAGAAGCATACAAATTTAAATGTTTGCTCATTCCAACAATGGAGGGAGAGATAAAGGCATCACTGGCTGACTCCTGGCCAGTTCTTCGTATGTTGTTTTTGGATAAGACGACCTTTTCTTTAGTTTCCATTGCCCTCAAGGTCTGCTCGGAGCACCTGGGACATATCTTTCCCGACACTCCGCGGATTAAGCATTTTTATTGCTCTCTCTCTAACACACACTGAGAAGTTCATCTGTCCACATCAGGCAGCCTTGTAAATTCCAAGAAGGCTGAGCCAGTCTGAACAAGGTGGGTCAACATTAAAGGGCATGTGACATCAGCAGGAGTTGTGCCTTGTGTCAAGTTCTACACCCTACTAACTCCATTAAACTCTGGAAAAACACATGGTATGTGGATTTACATTTTTGTGCTTAGATCCGTAAGGGTGTGGCCCTTGCCTACTGTTTTGTACTGACTGGGAGTCTGTCACTGGCATATTTCAGTTTGCTTCCCAATTAGGGCAGCATGGAAGTAAACAATCTAATTTCGGGCTGGATTTGAGACTCTGAGTTATTTTCAATTTGAAATGGTTCCAGATCGGGGTCAAGTCTCCTCAGACATGAATGCCAGCAGGCCCCAGTGACTTCAAGTCTTGGGCCCTATTGCAGCCTTCACAGCATGAACCAACTTCTTCTGTCCATCTTTTCTCCCTCTGGGCAAGGGCAGCTGGTAGATCAGGAAAAACTGAATTCATGTCATGCAGACCTCCAAAGGGGTCTGCATGATGCACTTACATGACATGGTGATTGGATTTTGAGCAATTTTTGATTTAAAGAAATGATGGAAAGAATTGGTGATGTCTCCCAGCTTATCCCTGAGATCCTTCTTGGTAGTTCCCTGACCAATACATGTTGGTAGGTGACAGCACACAAGTAGGTCTTCCTAGTGGCACCCACCCTTTGGAACAGTAGCCCATGACTGGTTTGAGAGGTTGTCAAAGTGACAGACTCTGGAAAGGGAATTTTTTGACATGGGCTTCCCCGTCCTAGAAGGGAATCTGTCACTGCCCTGTTGTATTGTTGTCTTTGCTGTAATGTTTGTCACTGTTAATCATTGTAGACTGTTCTCATGTTGTGGTGTGTTGCTCAGCTGCTAAAGGAATATGCCAGAGTAGCTGTTACCTGGATATGCTTTGGAAACAGATACTCTGATTTAACTGTTGTCCCTCTGGCACTACCACAGCTAGCTGTACAAGGAGGCAGAGGGAGGTGGTCACCTAAGGCAGTGAGCATGGGCGATGTGGAGGGGGCAGTGATGCCCCTTGTGTTGGAGCTGTGTTTCAGACAACCTGCCCTGTGCAGGTTCAGGTGATGTAGAAGATGCAATCCCATTGCCATCATTGAAGAAAGACCCAACTGCTGGTCCACTTAGCTTCAGTAGCTGGAAAAGGGGCGGGGTGGATCCTGTTCTTCACTGCAGGCAGCAAAATGTCTTGCCAGCTGCTCATGCTTGCATATGTGATCATCTGAAAGTGGTCCGATTCTAAAGTTCAGAGTTCGCTATAAATGTGCTTCCAAGACATGTCACACCTCATGCTCAAGGGTGAGGAAGAGTTTTATGTAATCTGAAAACTTGCTTCTAGCACTTTAAATGCTAGTTTGCTCTGCTTCCCATTTTTGTGGAACCAGCAAGCCCTCTCATAGGGCTTTGCACAACATGCTAAGTAACACTGCAAATAAGCTATACAGGCTAGATAGTTTGCAGCACAACCGGTTGTGCACCCAACAGATGATCGGCTCACCATGGGCTTGTCTCCTGCTCTTTTCCCCTTGGTCTGCCAACTGATATTCCAGTGTCCTTCATGGCAAAACCCATCTTATTGACGCCTCACAGCTTATATTAACACTCCATTTACTTCTCAGCCATGAAATGTGTCTATATTTGCCTTCCATTTACAACCAAGCTTTACACATTTGTGGATATTTTTCAGACTGGGACATATAGGAATGTGTCTCAGCTGGGAAGTAAATGGAGGGAAAGCTTGCTCTGTATTTCCTTTTCATGGGCTTCCCAGTCATAACATTTGCATATAATTCCAAGTCAAAAGAGATTCACATATTTTCCAGACAGGAGGAGCTGCCGCCGCTGCTGCCACCGCCGCCACTCTTATTATAAAGAGGCTCTTAATGGTGGCAGGATAGGATGGAGCCAGCGCCAGTGGTACATCCAACTGCCTCCTTCACAGTGCCCCCATTCACTCTGTCCCATTCAGGAGTTTTCTCATGAATTCAAAAAATAACTGTCTGATAACTACAGTACCTGTAGCAGTATCTCAAGTAAAAAGGGCCTGTGAAAAGGATGATGAGTTAATATATCCTCTTTGTGGAGTAGCTGGAGACCCAGGGATATGTTGAAAATGTAGAGGGCACCAAGAAGTGTCAGTTGAACACTTGAAGTTCAGAGAATTACATTGCTTAGGAGGATGTTTTTTAGCACTCCCTTTTGGTGCACCTACTTTCCCCCACTTCACTAGTGATTACCAGTTGACTGTTCAGTAAATTACCTGATATGCTGTCTCGCCTGACCAATTTCCATCTATATTATAAACTGTACTTTGCTCCCTTTGGCAGTTGAAAACTTGCATCGATATCTACCAGGCCAGGCCAGATGCTGAAAAAATGGCTAAAAAGAATGTTGTGTTTACCTTTCTGGGGCTGAAAAAATATTTTTTAAAAGATAGTGAACCAGTGATAGGTGCTCCAAAGTGCCACTTGGGCATTGGTGGTGACACAGATGGCAAAGGGCGGCAAAGAGTTCTTGGTGCTTTGCTGAAGATTTTGCTAACCATTCCTCACAACCCATGATGGAACCAGGCTCCTGTGTTTAGATGATTCAGCAACCGATCATGGCAATATGAGGATGGTAAGCCCTTGGACTCAGTGGTAAAAACAGCAGGAATCTTGAGTCATGTCCAAGTTGTGACTTGAGTTGGACTTGGGAGTGAGTCACTCGACTGGAGTCCCCAACACTTGTGTTTACTTATATCAACTTCCCAGTTACGTTGAGATGTGCAGTGCACATAGTGTATGTGCAGCAAATGTGTTTGCCACATAAAGTGTGGATTGGGATTTAACCTAGAATCTTGCCATTCTGTGGAGACACAACCTTCAGGCTGCTCTGCTGATGATCTAGCTTGTTTTCCATGCCATCTTGGTTGCCTATCCAGTCTGCCAATTTTAAATTGCAAAGCTTGGGCCTAAAGCAATCAGGGCTTGGTTACCTCTGTGGACTGCAACTTGCTCTGCCTGTAGGCTTTCTGATTATCCTACTTCGACCTACTTTGCATATTCGTGATAACCACAGAACTGTCTTGCTGGCAAATTTATTTCATGGAGTTCAATCACTACATGCTGATTCAGAGTAGGAAGTGTTGCAATCTGAGTTCATCTGATTTGTATCTTCATATAGGGTGTGGTTTCATTTGTTCCTTGTACTTCTCCAAGTAAAAAGTTGAGGTTGCCAGCAGAGCACATGGGATGGAAATCTTACTCTGTATCAGTACCAAAGTGATTCATGTGGGCCAGGGCTGGTGTCCAAACCCTCAGGATGGCCATGTTGCTGGCACACCAGTCTAAACACACTTAAAAAGCAATGGAGAAGATGTTTCACTTTTCTAGGCTTCATTTTTCTGCTCTCAACCTAATGGCAGACTTTATGGAATGTGGTGTGGGAGGTGTATATACAAATAAGTGTATGGAAAATTCTGTAGTATAAAAGCTAGATTTCAATCTTGATTTTAAATTGTACATCTACTGCAACAGACTTGAGAAGCATTAGATGTTGAAACATGAGGAATGAATACGTTTATATATTGAATTTCTGCCTGCTGTGCTGATCGTTACTGTTAGTAGAATTTAAAGTGGTATTTCTGGTATTTCTGGTGGTATTTCTATTCTTTTAGTATTATGCAATCCACACAGAGTTCTCCTGTTATTAGTTCGACTAAAAATAATGGCAGAATGCTGGTCTAGGTGACATATATAGTTCTTCAAGCTTTGTTCTACACCCTG
>NW_025335268.1:126503624-126557646 GCF_004798865.1 Varanus komodoensis
CCCTCCGCTCTTCCCCAGTAGCCTAATGGACACTTCTGACCTTAGGGGCTCATCTTCTGGCGTCATATCGTTTTGCCTTTTGGTACTGTCCATGGGGTTTTCATGGCAAAAATACTGGAGTGGGCTGCCATTTCCTTCTCTAGTGGATCACATTTTGTCAGAGCTCTCTGCTATGACCTGTCCGTCTTGGGTGGCTCTGCATGGCATAGCTCATAGCTTCATCGAGCTACACAGGCTCCTTCGCCACGACAAGGCAGTGATCCATGAAGGGGAAACTGGCTACTACTGGCATAGAATTGGGTTTCTTCTTTAAAATATATTGGCACCAGAGATCCAGTTCCAGTATAACTATGTGCACTTGACTAGTGGGAAGCACTGAAGGTCTTGTTTAAGTTGCTCCTGTCTCATCCACACCCTAATGTTCATCAACTAAGTTTAAATTCCACATTATTTCAGTTGGATGTGTAGTGTTGGTATCATATGGCCAGTATCAATGTGGTGTTGAAGTAATGGCGGATAATGTACACACATCCTTAGATCTTACCTGGGGTGGTAGCCAGGTGCTGAGTATTTGGGAACTGCTCTGCTTCTATGCATGCACATAGGCATACACATATTAATAACCTAATCACAAATTAATAATTCCTCTGGGGGTTGGGGGTTCTCCTTCTTGGAGCTGTCACAACTGCCCCCCAAAGATGGTTGTTTTTTAGTATTCTATTGTAAACCACCTAGAGAATCCATCTGGAATAGTGGGAGGCATACAAATTAAATAATAAATAATAAAATAGTGTTGGGTGATCTTATGTTGTCAGTGGCCTAGCCATTTGAATAAAACCTAAGCTAAGGGATGAGTGTGACTTGCAGTGAAAGAGCTGGATATGTTCAAATTATAATTCTCATTAATAATGATGTCCACTAGCTCCCATATATCTAATCTTCAATTAACTTCTCAAAAGATCTCTTAATAGGTTAGAGAAGCACAATTTCCCCTTGAAGAACCTGTGCTGGATTGACCCGAGAAGGTTATACAATTACTGTACCAGCATGTCCTTAATTAGACTCTTCATAATTTTCTTTGGCATGACAGTCTGTGTGAAAGGTCTGCTGTTTCCAAAACCTCTTGAAGGTGATCTGTACCATATGTATCTTTTCCCCAGCCTTCAAGCTCATCTGTGCATTAATACAAATATAAAATGAATTGTGGGAAGTATTACATCTTCGTTCTGATCAGTTATTTTTCCATTTTCCGACTTAAGTAACTTTCAGTGAGAACTGCTGCCTTTTTAACCAGCATTAAAATTAAATGTTGTTTTATGTAAGGACCTCTTACAAAGACAGACCGCTGAGCTGGAGAATTTGGAAAATCTCATGATGTCATAAATAGATGTTATTGCAACCTGACAACATGAGACTCTGAACATTGTATTCTTAATTATGACATTTTTGTTCTTGCTACCTAGGCTTTTTGGGACACTGTCCTGTCCCTAAATATCTCTGAATGTGAAATATTAGGATACTTTAATTTTAGGCCTAAGGTAAAAGATCCATCTGAAGAACAAACACATGGACCATAATTTTAAGTATTGTTGCTCCTTTTTAGCAGATGTTGATTTAATTCTACTACAGAATGAAGGGTGCACATGGGTGATACTTTAGATTGGAATATATTATATTCTTGCTTAAATCTATATATTTGGTTACTCCTGTTCCTCATGTAGACAAGAATTTGATCACCATGTCTTACTCAAGAAAGAGTGAAATAAATCCAACTCTTATAGAATCAGCTAGTAGGAACACTGTTATTTATGTTGCTGCAGTGAAAAATGTGTTGGGAAGATGAAACTTGCAGCATTGCAGAGACGGATGCTTATGCTACATTCGCCTGTCTTCACAAGTGTTGGTGCATATGTTTTTCCTACACATTGATGCTCTTGTAGGAAAAGCATCAAGTGTGAAGTCCTTCTGTCACTTAATAAGAATGGTACATTAGCATGTGTGAACTGCATGCTGGATTTGCAGCTATAGATCTCATGAAACCGCAGCCTTGACCTCCCTATTATAAAGCCCAAATGTTTGCCCACAGGAATGGTAGCTCTGAAGACAATCCACAGAACCCGGCTGCCACCTAAACACATCCTCCCAATTGTGGCTTTCTGTCTGCAACCAAACTTATTTTTATATCTCTTTCTCTGAAAGAATGATGCAAACTGGGGGAAGGTTCATTGCTGACATATGCAAAGCTCTCTGCTTGTAAGCACAAATGATTCCTTTTTCTTTCTTTCTCTTTTACCATGCAGCTTTTTCATTCCTGTACACCCAAAAGCAGGAACACAGAGATGGTACTAAGTTTTAAATTTACTGCTATACAGTTCTTATATCACAGTAGTGCCTAGAAGTGTCCGCTTGTATGTGGCCCTTTTGGGGAGCCCTTTTCATACACAAACATGCAATAAATGACAAATTTGGCAATGCAGCTCTGAGGCTTCATACCCAAGAACATTTCCAAGAGAGTAAGTCTAGCTGAACATTTTGAGACTTACTTAGGCATAAACATGTGCAAGATTGCTCTCCCCATCTGGAGGCAAGTGCACATAAAATAATATTGCAAGCAACAACTTGAATAAATTGCAAAGAATAGTATCCCATGGGATACTATTAAATGTTCTTAATTTTACTAGAGCAGAGCTGTGAAATAAGCTTAGAATTTGGTTCTGGGTGATCTTGGCTTTTAAAATTTTATTCTGAATTTCTAGCCCTCATGGCTGAGAAGATAGACTTGAAAGGTCTATCTTCAGAAAACATTAGATTAACTCTCAGAATCCAGGGGCTCAGTAGGATTCTAGGTGATATGGGAATGAGAGTTTCCATCCTTTGCATACTCCTTTTCCTGTTAAATAATAAATAATTATTAATTATTTCTCTCCTGCTCTTCTATAGATCTACTCAGAATGACTTGTAGCACAGAATTAAAAACTTCAATAACCACAGACCACAAAACAAATAAGAAATTAACTAAAAACAACCATAAAAACACATGAAAATGAACACAGTTAGAATCCCAGTTAGAATTTTCTAGCAGTAGAAACAGAGCAGTATGTGCAAAATAGTACAAATTTGTTTCTTTTTAGTGATTCTGAATTGCATGTAGCAGAGGGTCTGCACATCATTCTCCTCTTATGCCTCTGAGCTTGCTTGAAGTTTCCTCAGGACTTTCCTCATGTGTAAGTGCTTGACCGAAGATGCCCTTGCATCTGAAAGTGTGCTCTAATCCACCAAGGTTATTCTCTAATAAATCTGCAAAAAGTTTTATGATGCAACAAGGCAACCTTTGTTAAAATTATACTTAAAATGTAGACAAAACAAGAAACATAATTCAGATTTGCCTAACCTGTCATGCTAACTGCTGGGACTCCCTTGAGTAAATAACTAGCTAGCAACATGAATGAAATCTCAGACTTCAGAACGTGAGAATAATGTGATATTGTGGCATAAACATCTGATGTCATTTTAGTTTCTGTTATCATAAGATCTAATTACAGCAAAGACGTCTTAAAACCATGGCATGCATGAATTAGAAAGAAAGCTGCTGGTCTCTTTCCCCCGCTCTTCTTCTTGAACATGACGTTCAAGCTTTGGGACAAAGAGTGATATAAAAATATTTCAAGTAAAATAAATACCCAAATAAAGAGGAGTCTCTCAGTTTGCCTCCATTCTATAAAAGAGTTCCATTGCTTTGCAATTAGATCTATTTTTGTTCTGAAACTTTTCATCTGCTGAAAGTGGAAATCTTGGATACACAGAGTGGAATCATAGCAGCATTGACTGAAAACAATAGTGATATTCAGTGGATTCCATTTTCCATGCTGCTCAGATCTGATGTACAAGCATACATATAAGCATAGTACAACTTTATTTTTTCTTTACTTTTCTGGTATCACAAAGGTTAATCAGCAATTTCATAAGTGATGCCATCAAAGTTTTGAGACAAAATAGTCTCAAAAGATATATATTTCCAGTTTATAATACCTTGGAAATGAATTCCAGATAGAATGTCCTTGCCTCAGAAAAAATAGGATTTTGTGTGCTCTGTGATTTTCATTCATTAGACAAGGTACTCAAACCCAACAGTCAAATTTTCACAAAAACCTTCCTTGCTATAGTTGACTAAAACTTTTTAAAAATGGGAACGCAGTTTACAACTGCTTGGTTCCTGAGCGATGCATTGGCCCAGGAACACCCAGATCTGAAACTCAATGTCCAGGGACACACAGGCTGGGCTTGCATGATCACCAGGGAAAAGAGGCCACAGTAACTTCCTTTCCCACTCATGTGTTACATGATTTTCTTAATTACTCTTGCAGCATGCAGGTCGCTGTGTTGTGCAGGCTTGACAAAGTGTTTTGGGGTGGTGGCTTCAAAACCATCCCAGAATCCATGGCATGTTGTTTGGGAGACATGGCAACCCATGCGCTACAAGGGTAATTAGGTGAATCATGCAGTGCATGATTGGCATGTGCTGGGCAGAAGATGAGGCCATGGGTGGCTTCTATTCCATGATGATCATGTGAAGCCAGGCAGAGTATAAAATGTTACTTTTAAGCCATAAGTCTAATTATTGAGACTGGGGGACAGGCACAGAGAGGATGTACACACCTGGATACACACACCTGTTATTTACTAGGGCCTGCCTCTATTTGCACATGAGGAACACTGAAAGAAAATGCAAGGCGTGGCATTGTAACAAGGGGCATGCTCTCTAGGAAGGCAGTTTTCACTTGTTAATGACCACCAGTGAGAAAGTTGCTAGCAGTGTGTTTCCCCAGACATACACTCAGTAGTGTACTGTAGCCAGGGCTTGTAGGGTTGGAGCACCTGGACATTTTGATTAACAGGGATGGTGATGTTATACCCCACTCCTCCAGCTCTGCTGTTTCCTCTGAAAATCCTCACAGTATTTGGGACAGTGGCAGGAGCACTGGAATGGCTGGATTTTCTGAGCAACAAGATATTATTGTGAGCCTGTTGTAATGGAAAGCATTTTGTAATTCAAAGTATTCTGCAGTGGCATAGCTCTAAAAGAGCAACTAGGGCCCATTCCTTTTATGAAAGACCTGTTCCTGATGGTTTTGAAAACCACTAGAATTGGGTTGTGGATAGGGATCTACAAAGCTGCCTGGTTTTGGATTCTCGGGGGGCGTGTGGCTATGGGGGACTATTGACCTGAGTGCTACACTTCAGAGTTCATCACTCTACCACTGCCTGTAGTACTTTTCTCAAGTGGCAGTGGGAGATAGTACATGTGTTCCAAAAAGGTAACGCATGTTCTGAAACATCATTAGACACTTTAGATCTCTTGAAAATAGATTATTATTTTTCCAGGTGATTCTCCAGTGATATTTCTCATTGCTGACCCAGTTTCATATCAAGCTAAGCAGAGTTGGCCTGTCGCAAGGTTTCATTGTAGTAGGTGGCAGCAGCAACATTCCCCAGTGAAATCATTTGCTCTGCTATGTGGTTATCAGTTTTGGTGGCACTGGAAAATTATTTTGTCCAGAAGTGCCAACTGTGTGTGAGAATGGGCCCATATACAGCTCATGTGAATTCAAAGCCACTAATCATATGAGATATGGAACCTTTTGTGCATGTGGTTGTCCCAAGACTCTTAATGTAGTCTACGTACCCAGAAAAACCTAAGCATATGGAATCCATCAAAATACGTTTAGAGGGCTGATAGAATACAGATTGTTGCAAGGATATAGGCAATGGAAGTCAGCAAGTAGAACTTGTGTGGTCAATGTTCCATAGAGACTTACAGTGTAATTTTACTCGTATCTACACAGAAGTAAGTTCCACCAAAGTCAATGGGGGTGGCTCTCTTGTAAGTGGTCATGGGACTGCACTGTTAGGTAGAATTCAATGGGACATACTTTTGAAAAGACATATAGAGAAGTGTGGAATAGAACTGGGATTTTTATTGGGTTTTTAAGTTAAATCATAGTTCAATTTAAAATGGTGTGTTTGCAGAAATACCTTAAATCCAGGATACTCTGTAGCTTTATAAAGTGTACTCTGGCAGATCCTTCGCTCCTGCTGCAATGACGTAACCACATTCCTCCTGCCAAGCCAAGAGTGACTGAACTAATTCATGGTATGTGACAACTTCCTCTTAAGAAAGGATAAAGAAATATGGTGGAACAGGGAATAATCTGTTCTTTGCATTCCAAATTAATTAAATTTTACAAACTTTAAATATGCAGAATTAACTGTACAGAATAAAACTGTTTTGGGCAATACTTTAAAAATTTCCAGATAGAAAAATATGGAGAAACTTCAATCTACCAGATATTTTGCTGACAAAATAATTCCAGAAAGAGTGGGTTTGTCTTAAAATAATTCCAGTACTGAGGAGAGGAAAACATGGTAGGCCAAACCAATATTTGTCTTCCTGTTTTTAGACTCAAGGTGGTGTGCATGTATGTGTGTCTGAGAAGTCTTTCAGAAGGCCCCTTTATCCAGCGTGGACCGATCTGACATGCAGTCTGAAGAGGAACTGCTCACATACAGGTCCCCTGAGTACTATTCCGTGAGCAAACTGATCTGGGTCAGGAAAAGTGCAGTGCACTGTTAATGGCTATATTTCATGGAAAGTGTGAGCCTGCTTGGTCCTTTCCTTCCTCACAAGGCTTCAGGCTCCTTGAAATTCCTCTTTTCCTTTTGGCCTTAAGGCCTCTTGCTTTTGGCTTAATGGGTATAGTTCCTGTATCTGAAAAGTCCAGTAATGGAATAGTTGGTTTCCTCTAGAATACCTGCCTTATGTGGTCTGTTTTCATTGGGTGTGGCTCTGGTTTTGTTCCATCAGTCTGTGGGTATGTTAGAATTAGTGGAAGGTTGCATTAACCTTGGCTACAAGAAAGTTATGCCTTTATGTCAGATTCTGCCTAAGGCTGAATTCCCCCCAGTGGTGGGCAGAGCCAAAGCAAAGAGGTGGAGCCTAAAATGCAAAGATATTTTATCTTACAGCTCTTGCAGCCAGTAAGTAAGCCTTAGGAAAGACTTTCCCCCTCTGCTGAGCCTATTCAGGAAGGATGCAATACTTTTCAACAAGTATTAATTGATTCTGGCTGGACATCAGGGAAAACTTCCTGACTGTCAGAGCAGTATAGCAATGGAACCAACGATCTAGGGAGGTCATGGGCTCTCCTACACTGGAGGCATTCAAAGGCAATTGGACAGCCATCTGTCAGGAATGCTTGAATCTGGAGATCTTCATGGATCAGGGATTGGACCTGATGGCCTTCTTGGCCCCTTCCAACTCTCCTGCTCTGAGATTCTAATAGGTTAATATATTTTAATTAATCTTAATTTGGACAGGGTTGGAAAATAGTGTGTGGAACAGTGTGTGTGTGGGGTGGGGGTGGGGGAGAATGCCTTAGTTTATGTCCAAACAAATCGTATTCAATTTAGGAAGTGCTTGGTTTGGTTGCATTAGTTTGGTTGCATTAGAGAGAAAAGCCAGATGATGGACCTTCATGGCTAACAGGGGGACCCACCACTTTTAGACAAATGTTGAAGTGGAATTAAGGTTTGTTGAGTCAAAACTCTGGGATGATTTAATCAACAAGATGATGATGATGCCAGCTGCCAAGCCTTCCCTATTCTCCTTTCTCTTAGTTGCAGTCCTTACTGTAACTGGACAGTGGGGGCGGGGGGGGGGGGAGTTGGAAATATTTTCCCAGGAACAGTAGATTGTTGTCAGCCATCCCTGTTGCAATACAAAATTGCAACAAGGACATTTGTATTTACATAGAAGAGGCTAATGTATCAATTGCACCCCTCCTAGAAATGTCTGATCTGGCTATATTCGTGCATCTCATTTGGACTGCTGCAAAGTACTCTGCACAGAGGTGCTTTTGCAAACTGATTGGGAACTTCAGGTGGCCCAGATTGCTGTGACCAGACAGCTGACTGAAGACACTTAAGAGGAAGCATTTTATTCCTTTGCCTACCAGTTTGGTTTCAGACATAATTCAAAGCGCTGGTTATGGCCTATAAACTTCCCTATGGCATTGGGATGAGGTGATATGAAAGACCACCTTCTTCCATATGAGCCTGCCTTTGGGACTCTCCTTGGGTACATGGCTATGGCATGACCAGCACCTGCACTTGAAAATTAACGACTATACCACTGGAGTGGGCAAAACTTAGATCTCCAATGGCTTTGGAGCTTTTCTACACAAGGCATTTATTGCATGGTGGTGAGTCCTTAGTCACATGTGCTTATGGTTGCTTTAGATGATGTCATATCCTCTAGTTTTACTTCTGTTTTTAAAAGCATTTTCCTGTTCTTGGTTTTTTGTTTCAGTTGTGGGAAATGACATATTACTTCTGGAAGGGAAAGTAAGAAAGAAAAGGTACCTTCCTACTTGTGCAATTCAATATTCCACTATGGTGCATCACCAGCTAGCAGTTCCCTAGCAGAAAAGCAGGAAAGGAAACATTTTTTGTATGGAGCTCCAGTCTCAATTCTGTGATGAAACTGAAAGTAGACACAGTAGTTAAGTGTCTTGTGTCTTGTATAGAAATGCTCCTAGATATCAACTCCCAGAATTCCTCACCATTCGCCATGTGGTTTAGTCCATAGATATAGATGTGTTATGGGTCTGAAAAACTGAAGACTTTTGAAGAGTTATTGTTGTTGCTGTCACTAATATTTTAAATCACAGCATATTTCCTCTTCAATTTAGACTGCAATCCTGTATATCCTCAACTGGGAGTAAGTCCCACTGAACACAGTGGGACTTATTTCTGAGTGGGTACATATAGGCTTGTACTGATAGGTTGTTAAGCAGGGTGTGCAGGGCAAATATTTTGTGGACAATCTCCTGTTTTCAAAATTAAGCACGGACTACAGTGGATCTTCCCTTGCATCGATTACAGTGGCACATCCAAGGCTAGATTTCTGTGCTTCCTAAACTGTTTCCCTATTTCCTGTGGAGATACTTTGTATTGGGCACTTTTATATACATGGCTTGAATCCGAAGA
The DNA here is from genome assembly GCF_004798865.1 of Varanus komodoensis. NCBI lineage: Eukaryota > Metazoa > Chordata > Lepidosauria > Squamata > Varanidae > Varanus > Varanus komodoensis. Next base: position 126,512,670 of record NW_025335268.1, read on the forward strand.
TAAGTACACTTAGTTAAATTCATGCAAATATAGTTTCCTCCTGATCCTTTGGTAGCCTTCTGTCCTTTTTCAAAGACTCGTCCGGAAAACATGGGCAAGGAGGTGCTCCGGAATCATGTGGAAATGCCAAGTGAGGAGCATCACCCCAGCTCAGACAGACGTGTGCCAAATTTTGTGTGATCCCTCACTTTCCCTGCAGCCCCCCCCCCCCCACACACACACAATCCGTTACTGAATGGTCTGGCTTTGGCAGGGGCTCATGACTGCAGGGTGATGGTAGAAAAAGAGATGGGACTCTTTTCTTCTGTGAGCGTCCTTTGTTTACTGTTTACCAAAGCTGGCCAGCAAACTTTATGACATGGGGAGACATACACATGCCTTCAAGAAACAAACAACTGCATATATTTCAGAGTCGAGCTCTGCCTTTGATACATTTTGACTGAGATGTGGCTATGCCAGTGAGTGACTGGTGGATGCAGCGGCTTTTGAAACCTAAAGAAAGTTGACTATTAAGTGTGGCACCCCAAAGATCTGGCCCTTACTCTTCATGCTGTGTTCGGTTTTACAGTTGCTATAATTATGTGCATGCGGCCTGTCTCCTTCCCTCCCTGTCTGCCTGCCTGCATGTAGGACCTCTTGTTATATTGGATATAATGATGGGTCCGAGGCTTCTTGCTTCCTGCCTTCAGCCCCCTGCCTGGCTGCAAGGAGGCCTTGTTGTTACCATCAGTGTAATTATGGGTGTTTGGCCTCACTCTCTTTGCCTAAGGTGTAATTTTGCTTTATATAAAGTGTGGTTGCATCCCTCCAAAGCTGCTGCGCTTCAGCTGCTCATCTTATGTGTAAACTGTTTCTATTCTGAGTGCCAAGCAGGAGCAGGAAGGGGCTCTTAAGGTGGAAGGCTGCGGCATGGGGAGGAAGGCAAACAGTCTGTGAGGAAACCTGGATGTATGTGCTGCTACGAGATGGGAAAAGAAGGATTTGATGTGTTCTGTGTAAACCCAGTAAAATTCCTCAGTTGCATCCAGTCTTTTGTCAGGTTAATAGCCTCCCTTGTATAGGCCATACTGTAAACCACAGCTTGAAATTAAGATCCTGATTAGTTCTGATCTTGGCAACCATAGTTTCCCAGTCAAGATATAGCAGTGCCCCAAATGGGAGATCAAAGGTAGTAGAATGATTTTGAAACGGGGATAGTTTCAAAGCAGCCTGACCATTTGTCCACCTGAAAAAGAAGTGGAAATGCACTGAGCATAAGGAAGAACTGTGGTTGTTTGCCCAGGAAATGCTGAATCACGTGCACCAAGAAGGAAAGGAGTTGAGCAAGGCAACCCATGTGCATAAGCCTCATAGATATATCAGCTTATCAAGCTTGATCCTTGACAAGCTGTGTGCTTCATCTCTGTATATGTGTACCTATCTATAGCTATATATAGTGTGCATCCATGTATAGATAGCCCTGTTAATTCACTGTTGGTCCTACTGTTATTCTCTATTGTGACTGAAACGTTTCACATTTTAAAAACCCTGTCTCTCTGTCTCTGTCTCTGTGTGCACATGTGTGTGTGTGTGTAACTTGAATATATATAATTTTTGAAAATTTAAAATTTAAAAATGTTTTAATCCATGAACAAATGCAAATGTATAGTTTTATTTTTAACTGATAATATTTAGAAACTGGGTGCACTACTGCTGGTCATTTGTGGGGATCTATTTGGGTGGAGGGTGGTCTGCTTTTATTGCTGAGATCCTTGAAAAATGCCTTTGAAAATGGTCTGGAAACTTCAGCTGGTCCAAATGAGAGCAATTGAGATTGTTAACTGGCCAATGTGACTATATTTTGTCCTTTTCTATCTACACTGGCTGCCATCTCATGTTCATGTCAAAATCCAAAGTTCTTGTCAAAGCCCTAAACAGATAGGAGCTGGGCTACATGATGGATTGTATCTTCCCATACATACCAGCCCAGATCCTGAGATCATCCTCAGCGGTTCTTCTGAGGGAGTCCCTGCAAAGAGTCAAGGTGGGTGGCTCCTCCTAGGAAAAGGATCTCAAATTTGGAATGAGCTTCCCATTCCACTTGGCTTCCATATTCTGCTCTTTCTGGTACCAGGTGAAGACCTTCTAATTTTTCTAGTCTTTCAGTTTTTGTTTTAAATCTGTCATTTTCATCTTTACACTGATAGGTTTCACTTTGGCTTTTTACTTCTATTTTATACTGTACTTTTAAACTTTGTAATGGTTGTGAACCATCAGGGAACTTTGGCTATTGGGCACAGGGCAGTGTAAAATGTAATAAATAAAAGTTTTCTAGGGCCTCAGGTACCAAGCAAGCCTGCTTTTTCAAGGATAAAGTGGTATGCATATCAGAACTCTCATGTCTTTTAGGCCAAGATACAAATGCAGCCTCTTCCCCCATGCCGGATTCAGCGGTAGTACTGACGACTCCAGACTCGCCAGCCCCAGCTTCTCAAAGTCACTCCACAGATGTCAAAGATGAAAACCCACCACAAGAACATTCAGCATCTCGCAGATCCCTGGTGAATGGAACAGCCAAGGCACAACCCGAGGATGACTTTGCAGTAACAACAGAAACTGTGACCCGTAAGTTTTGTCCTCCTGTCATTGCTGCCTTCCCTATTTTAATATTCATTATCTGTCTCAGAGGTGGGGAGCCTCTTTTAGCCAAAGGGCAAAATCAGTCTGGGGGAAGCTTTTGGGCACTACATTCTGGTCATGGGTAGAGTGAAAGCAAAAGGGGCAAGGCCTATATTATCCCCGCCAAAAAGCCCTTATCATATTGGAGCTTAAGGCTCTGACTGCCAGTAACCAAGCCTTAGGATGAACATTTGAAGGGGGGACTGGAAAACTGGAAAGCCACCAATTGGAGGAGAAATGAGGTGAAATGAAGTGGGGTAAGAGGAAAGGGGCATGGCCATCTGGGAAAACCAGATGGGACTACCGGCATGCTTGAGTGGCTTCCGGGGCTCAAGTTCCCCTCCTCAAAGGCATCTGATTGCTTAACATCAGGCACACATGAGACCAAATCAGACAGTCCATATCTATCAGCTATGACCCCCCCCCCCCCATTTTTCATCTAAAGGAAATGCAGGGGCCTTCATCCAGATCTGGGCTTTACCATGGGTGTCCAGTAGGGTCTAGTCAATGTAGATACAGGAATCAACCCTGGAAGTGGATGGTCCTACAGTTATAAGATCTTTATAAATCCTATATTGTTCATAGACATTCCAACAGTTTTCTTTTAATTGTGTAATTATGCCCCAATGTGAATACTTCAGTGTAATAAGAACCCATGTGTAGAGCACCTACTATTTTTCACTTGCTCTTCACTTGCTCTTCTTGAAGGAAACTTCAAGAGCTTTCCTTGCAACTTGCAGGGTGTACCTTCTACCCAGCCCTTGTATGCCACCCAAGAGGACAACTCATTTACCTGCTGGGTTCTGGTCAGGTGACTGAACCAGGAAGCCCATGATAGTCCTATGATCTTGAATGCTACACAGTGACTGGCAGCAAACAGGGCAAGCACACACAAACAGCAAGTGTACAAGCACAACAAAGTGATGCACATGGTAGGCATGTCATGTCATGAGCTGAGCTGAGCTGGGTAGAGCCAGGGGTCAGACTATATGGCCCGAGAGACCCCTTCTGACTTGGTCTGTTTCTATTTTTCTATGTATGGTCCTGCCTGTGCTGCCCTTTCTCCATAGTTGTCAAGTTACGCATGTTGGAATGTAGACAAATTTTCTAAGTGAACCAGTTAAAGATGGGGTGAAGGAAAGAAGTTGGCAATGTACAGTAGTTCCCCAAAATTTGCAGGGGTTGCTTTCCTAGAGCACCCACGAATTGTGAAAAACTGCGAATTTGGTGCCAGCGATGGGAGCGGGCCACCAAGGTGGTGCGGGCGGGGGGTGAGTGCATGCACATGGCGAGGCAGTGGCAGGTGCGCACAGAGATCCTTTTCTCCGGGCAAGTCCAAACCGATCTCCTTGTGAGCAAGCCGCCGCACAGAAAATTCCGCGAAAGACTGAGGCCACGAATGCTGAACTGCGACTTCACGGGGGTATACTGTATTTGGTTTGGTGTGCAACAGTAGACACACAACAAAAACAGAAAGCATCTTGCATATCTTTGCTGCATAAAATGAAGCATTCGTATATACCTGTAATACAGAAAAAAGTAAATTATGTTTTTATTTATTTATTTAGAAAATTTATATGCCATCCTGTCGCGAAGGCCTCAGGATGGCTTATATAAATTAATAAAAATAATATAAAACATAATACAAATGAATTTCAGATCCACCCTGGCTGCAGATTAAAAACATATGTACATCAATATTAAAAGTTATTAAAATATTGTTGGAATAAAAAGGTCTTAATCTGGCACCAAAAAACAAATAATGGCGCCAGGCAGACCTCTCTGGGGAGTGCATTCCATACGTGGGGCGCCACTGCACAGAAAGCCCTCCTCCAGGTACTTTGCCTCCTAATATCTTTCACAGAGGCTTCCCAGAGGAGGGCCTCTGCTGCCGATCTCAGGGGGCGGGAGGGCAAATATGGCAAAAGGCATTCCTTTAGGTATCCAGGTCCCAAGCAATTAAGGGCTTTATAGGTAATAACCAGCACCTTGAATTGAGCCTGGACTTCAATGGGAAGCCAGTTAAGCTGGTAGAGGACTGGGGTTATATGAGAATAACGCCCAGTCCCCATCAGCAACCTGGCAGCTCTATTTTGCACCATCTGAAGTATCCAGACTGTTTACAGCTCCATGTAGAGCACATTAAAGAAATCCAACCAGGAAGTAACCAATGCATGTGTCACTGTCACTAGGCAATCGTCCTCCAGGTAGGGATGTAGCTATGGATTAACCGAAGCTGAAGGAAAGCACTCCTTGCCACTGCAGTCACCTGAGCTTCCAGGGACAGCTCCGGGTCGAGGAGTACTCCCAAACTGTGGACCCTGTCCTTTAGAGGGAGTGCAACCCCATCCAGGGCAGGGCCCAAGTCACCTACCCAGGAGCTCGAATCACCCACCAACAGGACCTCCATCTTGTCTGGATTGAGTTTCAGTTTATTGGCCTTCATCCAGCCCATTACCTCGGCCAGGCACCGGTTCAGTACAGCCACTGCCTCACCTGGATCAGTTGAAAAAGAGGTAGAGCTGGGTGTCATCAGCATGCTGATGATTCCACAGCCCAAACCTCCTGATGACCTCTCCCAGCGGTTTCATGTAGATATTGAATAGCAAGGGGGACAAAATGGACCCCTGTGGTACTCCATGGCATAGCTGCCATGGCGCAGAGCCAAAGTCCCCCAGCACCACCTTCTGGAATTGGCCGTCGAGGTAGGAGCGGAACCACTGCCAAGCAGTGCCTCCTACTCCCAGACCCACTAGCCTATCCAGAAGGATACTATGGTCGATGGTATTGAAAGCCGCTGAGAGGTCCAGGAGGACCAACAGGGACACACTCCCCCTGTCTCTCTCCCTGCACAGGTCATCATACAGGGCGACCAAGGCAGATTCAGTACCATACCCGGGTCTGAAGCCGGACTGAAATGGGTCCAGATAATCAGTCTCATCCAAGAGTGCTTGGAGTTGTCCCGCCACCACCCGTTCCAACACCTTGCCCAAAAATGGGATGTTGGCCACCGGTCTATAATTGGTGGCCATCTCTGGATCCGGGGACACCTTCTTTAGGACAGGCCTGATTACTGCCTCCTTTAAAGGAGCAGGAACCCAGCCGTCCCTGAAGGCGTTAATAACCTCTAGGATCCGGGCACCAATCCCGTGTTTGGCTTTGGTCAGCAGCCACGACTGGCAGGGGTCAAGTAAACAGGTGGTGGGACGTACTTGTCCAAGCACCTTGTCCACATCATCAGGCTGCAACAATTGAAATTCATCCAATAATATCTGACCAGACAGAGTCATTGGCACCTCCCCTAAAGGATCTGAATCACTTGTGGAGTCCAGCTCGTGACGAATCTGAACGATTTTCTCCTTAAAGTGCTGGGCAAAGTCGTCACAGTGGGCCATCGAAGGTGGTACAGGATCTTTCTTAGGGCCAGGATGTATCACCCCATGTACCACACGAAAGAGCTCTGCTGGACGGCACTGTGAGGAGGCAATGGTACTGGAGAAGAATTTCTTCTTCGCCCCCCTCACTGCCACAGCATAGGCTTGATAATGAGCTCATAGGTGTGTTCGGTCAGATTCATCCCGTGATTTCCTCCACCTATGCTCTAGACGTCTCCCAATCCACTTCATCACCTGTAGTTCAGGTGTATACCATGGGCTCTGCCAGACAGGAGTGGACGCTTAGGAGCAATCATGTCAATAGCTCTGGCCATTTCCCCATTCTACAGTTCAACCAGAGCATCAACAGGAGAGCCAGCATTATCAACCGGAAAATCCCCCAGAGCCTTCAGGAATCCATCTGGATCCATCCAGTTCTGAGGCCAAACCAACACAATAGGGTCCACACCCTTACAGAGGGAAAGGCCAGCATCGAGCTCAAACTTCACAAGGAAGTGATCTGACAATGACAAGGGAGTGAGACACAAATTCCTCACCCTCAGATCACCCTCTTCCTGCCCCCTTGAGAAAACCAGGTCCAGCGTGCATCCACGTTCATGGGTCAGACCTATGACATGTTGAGACAGCCCCATGGATGTCATGGAGGCCATGAAGTCCTGAGCCACCCCGGTCAGAACAGTCTTGGCATGGAGATTGAAGTCCCCGAGGACCAACATCCTGGGGGTCTTCAACACCAGGTCCGAGACGATCTCCATCAGCTCAGGCAGGGTGTCTGATGGGCAGAAGGGTGCATGGTACACCAGCACAATCCCCAATCTGTCTCGGTCGTCAAACACCAGGTATAAGCACTCTAGACCTGGTCTCGAGAGAGCAGGAAGCCCTGCAAGGGAAATTGAAGCTTGGTAGATTAAAGCGACCCCCCCTCCCCTCCTGGTGTGGCTGGTGCTGGGCGGGCACAGTTGAGAGAGGTATACAGCCCCCCCCCTCTCCCACCCAGGTCTCTGTAATGCAAGCCAGATTGGCCCCCTCATTCACAATTAAGTTGTGGATGAGGGAACTTTTGTTATGGACCGACCTGGCATTAAGCAGCAGCACCATCAGGCCCGAGGAGCAGTTGATAAGCATACCTGGAACCTTCCGGATGGGGGAATAACCAGAAGGGGGAACAGGTGTCAACCATCTGTCCCTCCTTCTTCTATGCCGACATGTTAAACCCCCAATGCCATATTGTCCATTGCCCAACACCACCCCAGTGGTGGCGCCCATGTGCTCCCCAGGCAACCCCATAGTAGCAGCCAGATGTGAAGCCATTGAAACAATCCAATAAAATACAATTAAAATACAATTAAAATCTTCCAACCCACCCAATTACAAAATCCCCCCCCCCACACACACACACGGACAGAGTCTCTAGCCAGCCCAGCCCCTGCACGGCCCCGCACGGCCCCAAACGGTGGTGATGCCCTTCGGTCGTGGCCAGCGAGTTAATGCCACGGCCCCTCCCTGCACCCCACCCCCAATCCGGCACAGCTGCCACCCACACTGAGGGGGAGGGGCAAGGGCAGGGCCCGCGGAGAACTCGCCGCAAGATGGAGGGTCTGCAGGCCGGCAGCGTCCCAATCCCCGGTCCCACGGTGGCCGCCGTCGAGGCAGCGGCGGCATCAGTGGGCGGGTCAGCGTTTTGTGTGTGTGTTTATTGTACACTATAAAATGGAATTAGATATCTGCCTTAGATTGTGGTCTTCCAGATGTTTTGGCTGACAACTCCCAACATTCCTAGCCAGGATAGCCAATGTTCAGGGTTTATGGGAGTTATAGGGCAAAACATCTGGAAGCCTGCAAAGATGCATACCTCTGCCCTAATATGACAACTCTTTCTCCAGAGCAAAGAATTTACCAGCAGTTTGGGCCATACTATTCTCTCTAAATTTAGTTACAATATACTGGTTAGAGTATTGGACTAGGGATCTAGGAGATCTGTTCCGCATTCAGTCCTAAAGCTCCCTTTGTAACTTTGGACAAGTCATTCCCTTACAAAATTGCTGTGATGAGGATAAACTGGAGAGGAGAGGAAGATGTGAGCTGCCATGGGTTCCCTGCGATAAGGAAAAGGGAGGGATATAAATGTGATGTAATGTAATGTAATAATAATAAACTTTTTGTTTTGCACAATTTCAAAAGGTGCCCCTGATAGGGGAGTAGTAGTCTATTATTTTAATAGAATTGTTTTTGTCTGAATACTAATACAACCTGAAATAGCAGCAGTTGTCATCTTTGAAGGGCAGACCTTCTTCCAATAGAGAAAGGACTCCAAAAACATTCTGTGCATTTTTATTTCCTTCAGAACATAAGCGTTTATAAAATGGGAGACACCTACATTGTGCTTTAGTCTGTATACCCAGGATTTTCAATGTTTATACAGTGGCAGAGAATTTGTGGTCTTTCCCTGTCCCTGACATGCAGATCATGACTGCCTTCCTTGACTCTTGTACCACCACCCTGGCCATTGGCTACTGGAGCTAGTGCTGAGGGGAATGGAATCCAGCAATGCTTAAATAACTTCCTGCTACTGATTTAGACCACTGATGTTCATAAGGGCCTGTCCGAACCAGCCTTTCTTCTTTGCTGTGACCCAGCAGCACATTTTGGCATGTAATAAACAGCTATTTGAACACACATGTACAATATCTGACTATTCCAGGGATTACACGCAAGTAAGAGCTGAGATTGGCTGTGATGCTCTATGAAGTGTACACTTGACTGAAAATCTATGGTTGTTACTGTATAATTATGGAAGAATAAGTCACAAGTCACTGTGTTTTACTAAGGAATTCTGCATGCCAACACACACTACTTATCTTCACATACCAGGAATGAAATCTCTCCTATTTATTTATTTGGAAACTTACCCCAAAATTTACGCATGCCTGATTTTGTCAAGGATCACTTATGGCTTTGTAATTCACACTTCACTTCACTTCACTCAGTCTCTGATTCACTTTTTGGTATGTAAACCAATTGGAGATTTAAGAAAGTTCTTAATCTGTGATTTCAGAATAAATGACTGACCAAGCAGCTCATTTACCCTGGAGGCTTACAATCTGTAACTTTAAAAGTTACACTAGGTAAGTCCTGTACAATTCCATCCCTTTGAGCCAGGGATGGAAGCCTGAATTATATATTAACAAAGCCATACTGGCCTGAAATCGCTGCCCTGAAAAGGGAGCTTTATTTATTAATCAAACCTGGCTAGCCCAAGTTTAATCCCTCTCAAGTGGCATTGGCAAAGATCTTGGGATGCAGATCTGTGTTGCTACAACAGGATCAGAAGCCATAATCAAGATCAAGCTGTACCTTTCTTGCAAGCGTATGTAATGGTTGTGCAACAACGTTTATCTTTTCTAAAAGTTTTAGGAGGCTGTGATGGGGAGCACAGATTTGGGAACTAAGAGAAAGGGAGTGCACCACTTACCACATTTCCCTGCTCTGAGTAGTTGGAGCTCAGCCAGTGTGGTGTAGAGGTTAAGAACATGGGACTGGGACTCAGATGACCTGGGTTCGAGTCCCTTTTCAGCCATGGAGCCAACTGGGTGACTTTGGGCCAGTCACAGTCTCTCAGCCCAACCTACCTCACAGGGTTGTTGTTGTGGGGATAAGATGGAGGAGGAGAATGATGTAAGCTGCCTTGAGCCCTTTGTAGGAAAAAGGCAGGATATAAATCGAAAAATAAAAATAAAAATAAAACTTCCCCCACAAAGACCAAATAAAACCAGGGGGACATTGGGGTATCATTGCACACATCCATGTGTAATGTGCACAACCAGAAGAAGATAGATGGATCTCTTCTGTGTACTAAAAGAAACCTTAATCTCCAATGTTGTATGAGGAATTTTCCAAACAAGTGCAAAGAACAGAGAGACTTTGGGCGAGTTCTGCAAACTGCTTGTGGTTCAGAAGGCAGATCAGCAGAATGAAAGATGACAGGAGAAAAGAGCGCTTGAAAGGCTGTCGCAATGAGACCACACGCTGCCCGTGAGCATCTGGTGCTGGGCTGCTTGCCTGTTGATACTCCACACCCATGAGTCATTCCACAGTCATGCTCTACCCTCTGCAGAGATAGAGCTTTTCATCAACTTGGCTCCCAGATGCTGCATTACCACCATCGTGCTGCTGTAGAATTTCATACGTCCATCAGCCTTTAAACTGAGGCGACTTGCCTGAAAGAAAGGAAGTGGGGATTTTCCTCAAAAGATTTCCCTTTGCATTCCATTTATATACTACAAAAAAGGCTGGTATTGTGGGCATCTGGTAAGGCCCACATTCCTGAAGAAGACCCATTGTCATCCTTGCAGCCTTCTGGCCCTGCTCCTCTTCCTCTGTGCTGTCAGTGCTTCTTTACCTGCCTTTCCCATGCATGCAAGTTGTGGATAGAGTGAGTTAGAACAGTACCTTCATCCGCCTTTGTTCTCCCTCCAGACCGTTGTAAAGACTGGGTCCCAAGGAAGAGCAGAAATAAATGGTGCGATAAGAATCAAGGAGTAGGTGGAACCACTCAGGCAGTGGGGGCTGATGGCTCCCATCCCAAACCCGGGAGCCAACCCTGACTATTGTCCTCTCCCTCCACAGCATAGGTCATCCCTGGAAGTAAAGTGCTTGCCACCTTACATCCATGGTTCCTCTCCATAATCAAGATCATTTGTAAGTAGGGGAACATTTCCCACAGGATCACCATGATTGAAGTAGACCTCTCATCTTTAGTTTGCATTTTAAGCCATTCCAATTTAACAGCAGTTGAGATCCTGTGCTGATGATAATTTTCTTCCTTTCTCTGCTTTGTGTGCTAAGTGTGACTTGTCACCTCTGACTGAATGGCAATGCATGTACTGGAAACTTCTGCTTAAATGTAGGTCTGACCCCAGAACTTCTACAGGTTCAGGTCCCCTCTGCTGTTGGAAGGATGAATTGATGCTGAGCAGGTATATCAACTCATGATCCAGGTTTATAGATATCTATTATTAGTGAATAAATGTGCCATACAAAGTTTTTAGATAAGACTAGAATAATGAATTGTATTGTATCTTGTCCAGTCAATGAATTGCTGCATTGACAACTATCTCAGGAGGGTTAATGGATCTTAGATTACATCTGATTCAGCACAAACTTATGTTTTTGGTATATTGGACACCACAGCATCTTTTTAAGGAGGGCTTGCCTAAATTGGCTAATGGCTATGGGTTCTACACAGCTAATACTTGTCTTTCCCCTAATGCCTCTTTATGGAAAGAAGTAACAATATGGATAAACTTAGTGATGGTAAGCAGTTTAATATTTACTGATGTGCATATTCTTTTCAACTATTCATCTGCTTCCTGGAACTCATTGCAAGGTCAGTGTAAACGGATTCTCCAAATCCCTTGACCATTAAAAACTTAATATTACGACACTGGAAAGACAAAGAACTGATTTCAGTAACACTCCTTGTTGAGGAGTAATTGATGCTTTAAATTTCAACAGGTGGTCTTTAGGCATAATCAAAGACTCATAGAATCATGTAATAGAAGAGCCTGAAGGGGCCTATACAGCCATTGAGTCCAACTCCCAGCTCAGTGCAGGACTGCAAGTTAAAGCACCCTTGGCAGATGACTGTCCAACTGCCTCTTGAATAGACAGTGTGAGAAAGCACACAGCACCTCTAGGTAATTGGTTCCATTGCTGCACTGCTCTAATCCATGAATGCAGAAACTCATGGAGGGCTTATCTGCCTTTGTTGAAGTCTATTCATAACTATACCAAGAACAGTAGCCTATCTTCTCTTATAGAAAATACATAGGGGTATACATTACATATACATCTATTGCAAGAAAACAGCAATACCTTATACTGTTTTAATTTTTGTTTTGTTTCACAATAAAATAAGTAAAAAAACACCCAGGATCCTATGCTTCTCTCCTTCAGAGCTGGGCATAATGCTTAGAGTGCTGTATTAGGAATCATAGACTGTTGTTAGGATAACTTTTGTTTAAGCTGTGGGAAAGAGCAAAATACAAAAAGAATAAATAAATAACTTTCTTTTGAGGTCATAAAAGCTACAGCTGAAAATTGACCTTTTAATTGATTGTGACCCTGTTCCTTTGTTTTAAATTGTTATATTAGACCATTGGCAAGAATAATCAGCATTAATGATCACAGCTAATGACCACTAAGTTGATCAGCAGAAACATTTCCTTTAGATGATGCAAAGCAAAAAAAATCAAAGGATGGAATGTTAGGTTGAGTTTAAAGAAGTTCCTGCTTAAAATCTTGACTTTGTTTTGAAATCCACTGCATCGTCTGGGCCAGCCATGGTGCACCTAAGGAATGCGCGCCACCATGGGCACGCAGAGCCCTCTGTCTGAATGCGAGCCATGCTGCCCCAGCATTGCCCCAGCAGCTGAGCATTGGATCACAGCAGACACAGGGGTCATGCACATGATGGGAAAGGAGTACTGGTGCCAGGCGATGATGTCCCAAGCTGCGACACATTAGCCACAACTCGTCTGAGCTATCGCGTGCCTGTCAGTGCGCTGCCAATATGCTTGGACTGGCTGTTCTCCAGTTTTATTGCAGTGTTGGCAATTTGAGATGAATGAATAGGTTTTGGGTTGCACTTTGGGCAGTCGGTCTCTAGAAGGTTCACTATCACTGGGTTGGGGTTAGAAAAACAAGGCGTCCTGGCATGATTTCGATGGTTGGAATGTGTTTAGAATGGGCAAAAATGATGAGCTGAGCAGAAAAAGCTACTCAAGGAAGGTTTTTTCAAAATCGCATTGTTTTCAATGGAACTTTAGCCCTATATTAGGGTTAGGGGTGTGCACCAGGGTAGGGTTAGGGTTAGAAAAATGAGGTGTCCTGGCATGATTTCGATGGTTGGAATGTGTTTAGAGTGGGCAGAAATGATGAGCTGTGCAGAAAAAGCTACTCGAGGAAGGCTTTTTAAAATTTGCAGTATTTTCAATGGAACTTTAGCCCTATATTAGGGTTAGGGGTGTGCACCAGGGTAGGGTTAGAGTTAGAAAAACAAGGTGTCCTGGCATGATTTCAATGTTTGGAATGTGTGTGGGCAGAAATGATGAACTGTGCAGAAAAAGCTACTCGAGGAAGGCTTTTTAAAATTCGCAGTATTTTCAATGGAACTTTAGCCCTGCATTAAGGTTAGGGGTGTTCAGATTCCTTCATTGGTCATCTATAGAGTTGAGAATAAATATTAAAGAGAGGGTTTTGTACCTTGGGAAATATATCTTTTCAGTGGGATTGAAGGCATCTCTTTGATTTTTATTTATATTGTACCTCTTCTCCAAAGAAGGCAAGGCAATATACATAGCCTCTTAGGAACCCTTTAAGGTAAGTTAGACTGAGAGATGGCACCTGGCTCAAGGTTAGGCTGAGAGATGGTGAGTTCTCTGCCCTAGTCTGACATATTAGCCATGATGCTATCCCAGTTTGTGAGTGTTAGGCAAAGTACAATGCACACACGTAGTATGTTAACTTTGGAAAAGGCCCCATTTATATCAATTTTGGCAAATGCCTAGAATAGGTTCCTCAAGGTTCAGTTGGCTCAGGTTAATTTGATATTCAAGTATCAGTCCCACAGTTGAAGAATAATTTGATTAGGCTAACCCAACTTAAACAAAAATGTACAAAATTTCCTGCTCTCCAAAACTCGTCATCATACTGGGTTGTACAAAAAGCTAGGAATGGAGACACGGCATAGTAAAATTCAGATACTGGACACATGATGTGGCCATGAGATCTGCATTTTTAACCCAATTTCCAAAATTGAGATTTGAAATGAAGTAGTTATTGGTAGTTATTAAAGCAGCCATCAGATAGCAACAAATAATGCATTCTGGGAGAGAGAAGCAATGGCTGCTCTGTTTCTATTTCTGAAAATATAAAGGATGTTTGTAACTTAGGCTTTTGCCTTGGGTGAAACACACAGGCAGAGAATAGAATTACAGAGAAAACGGCAGTCTATATTTTAGTGAACCCAGAAATTAAATGAAGGTAAAAAATGTAAAACAGAGCCAAATTTTAAGTATTGCCGAGTGGCTGAAGGAAAAGAAATCTTTCTTCAGGCAGTAGAACATTTTCTCACTGTGATTCCTTCCTGAAAAGTTATATATTTTCCAAAGAACACAACCTGCCCACCCAAGGACAGGAAGGAATCCTTCAGGAAGTCATAATTCTTATGGCTTTATACCTTGCACGCAAGTATGTGTAACAGTAGCCTAATGCCCCCTTTTCTGGCTTTGTTGTTTTTGGACAAATCAACCATGGAAGGCTTCTATGTATTCATATTCTGTGACTGGCACAATACCTCATGCTTGCAGATGAAACGTTTAAAATTGCTTTGCCTCATCCATGGGCATTTATGGATGGGGCTGGGCTGGGGTAGGGATCCAGACAACAACCTCTTCCATGTGTAACTCTCTAGCAAAAAAGGATGCGTGGTGAGACCAAGTAGTGACATGATGCCTTTCGATGGTTAGTGCTAGTTTTAGGAACATCCCCTGATCTCATTCAGTATCATGATAGCAACGTCACTCAGCTTTGGTGAGTGTGGTAAGGTGATCACTTTTAAAAGTCTGTTTAAACATGTTCAGAACTAGGCTAATTTTCAGAAAGTTCTGTACAAAAACTAAAATTGTTGTTCCAAAGGAGAATTCTTTATGCCTGTGCTTTTCTCCTCTTAGTACAATCAGTAGAATTCATGCTTTCAGGAGGACCTTAAGCAGCATCATTCACTTGTTTTGCATAGTAAAAAAAACACTTGATGCATGGAGTGGAAACAGAGAGGAAGGGGCATTTAGGTCAGTCAAATTAGTATCAGGAGCTCTGAACACTGGATGGTAATCAGCTTTACATAAGATCTGGTTTTCTTCAATTTGGTGCTTGGTTTGTAATACAAGAATAAAATAATCCTTGTTGAAGCAAATACTTGGTGCCCTTCGACCATCTTGGACATCAGCTCCCAGCCAGCATGACCCATGCTGGGGGTTGTGGTTCAAGGCATCTGGAGGGCGCTAGGGTGGGGAAGGCTGCCCCATAGCAACAACACAAGCCCTGGCTACATTACAAGAAAGATTACAAATATGGTGGTAGCCAACTCAAGGGACTTGTTGTAGTGCTGTTACATCCTTCAGAGTACAGCATTTGTGTTGGTTCCTGGGACTTTGAATTAGATATTTTTGCTCTGCTAAGAAAACAAGTAGAACCATCATTCTTCAGAAGGTTTCAGGCAGAGAGAAGCAAGAGACAAGCAAAGAAGTTGAGGTTGTTTGCTTCATTACTATAAAAACAATTGCATGAAAAACAGAATCCGTTGCACTCCAGATAAGAGGAATCATATTTCTAATTGTCCTAAATGTCTGAAAATGTCATCTCGATGCCTTGGCCTAATTTTTCAATCCCCACCACCACTGAAAACAAAGCCAAGGAAATATGAGTATGTGCAACTCTTGCTCATTGTGGTGGGCTTGCACCAGAAAAGCTATCTGTGGATTTTGCCAAGTGGGTCTTAAGACTACTTGCCCTTAGTCACCCTTAGATCAGAGCAACCTTTTAGAACAATCCAAGCTGCTAATGGTGTATTTGGTATTGGCCAGGTTTGAGGAAGAAGGCCAGGAAAAATGGTAATAAATGGCTGGGAGAGACATTCTTATTATCAGTGGAATTCCCACCTGTAATTATCTGATTAGGGGATTTGCCACTCTATAATTTCATTCCCAAAATAATGATGATTATAATCGTTCACTCATGCCAATGCAGTTAAGGTCATGTCAGCGTGTGAACCCATATTCTCATGGGCTCCATTTGAACTCAGCTGGTGGATTTCATTTTTAGCCTGAAGCTGAAACTGAAAAACTAGATGGATGTGCATATAACATGGAGCCTCTCCCCTCCCAGTTAAGTTTCTGCACACAAGGAAAGAATTTTAACTTCATTTTTATATATTCCGTTTTATTCTGTACTGCTGCAATGCTTCGGTACTGAATCTTAGCAATTACAATTGCTATTATGATTTGCTCTTTTAAAATAATGTGTGTGTGTTTGTGTTTAACTTTAATTTTAACATTTGTTAACCACCCAGAGAGCCTTGGCCATTGAATGGTATAAAAATAAAATAAATAAATCAATAAGTAATACAGAGAAAGAATCCACTTCCATCATTTGGCAGATAAGGAAATGCAAGTGTACATGGATACTGCAAGCATTAAGTGAAAGACTTCCAGTTGTGGTCACTTTGTGTTGCTTCTATTAGCATGCTAATGTGTGGTTTCTGCAGTCAGAAAAGGCAAGCAAGAACCTTATAAATGGTGTTGTATTCGAACCAACACCTCAGTGCAAAGCCTTCTCAGAATGCCATTCATGGCATTCCCAGGTCATGGATGAGTCCAAACAGGGGTGCTTTAAGTTAAACTTAAATTGAACAGTCTTTGTATTTTCCAGGACGATATTGGTGTGAAAGGAATTTTTGCTAGGGATTTGGTTGAGGACTGTAGTCTGGAACACAGAGACTAGGTTCACACAACCAACACAGGTTGTTCCAGGATATGCCTCACGTAAGTCTCCCTTGCCAGGATCACATGACATGCCTGGAAAACAGGCGGCTGGCATGTGCTACAACCCACTGTGACTTATCTGTGGCTGTGGTAATCATGCGACCTGGCCAAGTGCGGGATAGCGGACAGGATGTTGACTTTGGATACCAGGCAGGAAGGTTCAGATTTCCACAGGGACATCCCTTTTCTTAGGCAGAATAGGATGGCTGCCTCAGGAAGCGGATATGTTGGATGTCACGAAGGGACAGCAACTCATTATTTCTCATCTTTACTGCCAGGGATGGGGAGGCGCTTGTAGGTTTTCTGCCACCTGCACCGAAGTGAGTTGGCAGGTATTGGGTACTAGGCATCTCTCTCTCTCTCTCTCTCTCTCTCTCTCTCTCTCTCTCTCTCTCTCTCTCTCTCTCTCTCTGTGTGTGTGTCTGTCTGTCTGTCTGTGTCTCTCTGTGTGTGTCTGTGTACAATTTACTGTGTTACCTCAGGAAAGAAAATGTCTTACAGCAGGGCTACCTCTTAGTTATGAAATCTGGGGTGCCTAGGAGAAGTGGTTGTCTTTTAATTGAACTTTTATCTCAAGAAGGTTGTGATAAGAAATCAGAGCCGAAGTGCATATTATAACAGAAGCTTTCCTGTCCTGCATTTAAAAAATGCATAGGAAGGTGGCTGTACACACTTATTTTATTTATTTATTAACACATTTTTATGCCGCCCCATTCGCCGAAGCCTTGGGGCGGCTTACAACAATAAATTAAAACATCATAAATAACATTTTAAAATATATACATTAAAATAAAATACAAATATACAATATACAATATAAAATAAGCCACCCTGGCCCGATAAAATTTAATAATATTAACATTTAAAATGCTGCTTATCAACTATCTCGGCTGCAAGAACAACCGCATTAAGGACAAGGGCTGGGGAAATCCTTCCACTGTGCTTAGAATCCTCCACATTAGCCCTCTTCAATCAGAGGTCCTCCAGATGTGTTGGCTGGAGATGTTGAAAGTGGTAGTCCCAGGCATTTGAAGGGCATCAGCTCTCCATGAAAGGGAAAGTTGCACCATTGGAGTTCTCAACCACAAAGACATTGGGGTAGGCCTAGTGCATCCCTTACCGCCCTGCCCCCTAGGCATGTGGGAGGAAACTTCTGGAAGCTGCTCAAGATGCAAGAAGAGGTCTACATTTATTTCCCAAAGCAACCATGGCATGGGATACGGGGGAATTGGATGGAGGCTGTAAAATGGAAGAAAAGGGGGTATGTTCTCTTCCCCTACCTTACTCATGCTGTTTTCCTGATGAAAAATTTCTGAAGCCCTGGTTAGGAAAAACAGCAGGGTTCCAGCTCCTGCCCTCTGGCTGCTATATATGAAGAAATGTGAAGGGGTGAAAATAGAATCATGCATCTTTGTCCTAATGTATTGTTTGACTCTTGAGCAACAAGAGTTAAATGACTTCTTTTCCCTTAGCCCATATGAGCCTCCCTAGAGAATCCACTTTAAGTTCCAACTTCTGTAGAAAACAGGCTGGTTTCCAAAAGAAACAAAGCCGTCTCTTTCTCTCTTTGAAAGAAAGTTTATGCCTTTCTATAATTATAATATTACATTTTGTGCTCCAGTTGAAAATTCCGGTGGATACATTTTCTATCGTTGCTACAATGAATCTAATTCCTTTCTGAGAGTAGATCTAGTCTGTTTATCCATCTCAGCCATCTCTCAAATCTGTTTTTCTTTTGTGTGGGTAGGTACGGCTGTCAGTTTCCAGTGCCAAACTTAAGGTGCTCCCAGATGGAGAGCCCCTAGCACTAACAATCAAAAGGCCTTGTGTAGCTATTCCGTCCTTTCTTCCTTGGTAGATATTTTATTGGAGAGAAAAAGGATGAGAGGAGTGGCAGGAAAATGCAGGAGGACTGCAAGTGGATGGCAATGTCTGCAATTCATGTAAGATTGCATGAATGAAGCAGTGCCATTGCACACTGAAATTCTCTTCTGAAAGTAAGCCTAAATAATGATGATATCCAGCAATGAAAGGTTTTCAAATGCTCTTCTATGTGCTTTTCTGCTTTTGGAAATCAGTACCAATTATTGAGAGTCTTGGATTTTATTTTTTTTAATACTGTAATGCTCAACCTTGTTTGTTCAGGAATTAGCTTATCTTAATATTGGTTTTTCATTGTGTTTTTGTATGATTATTTTGGAGAAGAATAACATTTACAAAAAGTTAGGCCTCGTTGTCTAGTTCTTAACATAATGATTTTGTAATATAAAATGATGATCTTGAAGATTTGCTTGTCCATCTTAGCATTCTGTGTGTGTTCATAGACATGTTCTTAGGTTGGGTTTGGGGTGAAAAGCTTTGCTTATGCATCCCCCACAATTCTCCAGTATAAGCTTCTAAAGAACCAGGTGTCCTATATGTAGTAGCTTTCCCCAGTTTGGTGCCCCCCTGTGTTTTGATGTGTTGATAATACAGAACATTCCTTAGGCAAGTGGGCTGAGGCTCATGGGAAGTGGAGTGATGTTCAAAACATCTGGAGGGCATCAGCTTGGGAAAAGAAGCAGGTGTGAGGGAGAAAAGTAGGAAGGAAGTAGTTCAGTTTATAGGTATAGATCGCTGCTGCGAGATCAGGCAAATGGCTTCATTGGCAGGACCAAAGTCAAGTCAGTCAGCCCTGTTTTCTGAACTCAGCTCAAGGAAATGGCAGCTATGATTCCCAATATCTCCAGTCCCACTTTTCCCCCTCTTTGAGCCCATGTGAGTCAAACCTTGTGTCACTCTTTGGTAAGTTACCCAAGCTGGAGAAACCAAGATTGTCCTTTGGCCACCTACTGTGCATTGGCTGACTCCTCAATATCATGAGACAAGAAACATCTTGTGTTGAAGGTCATACACGATGCTTTATGGATGATTCAGTCTGGCCCATTCAGTCTGGCCCATTTCATCCCAGAAGTTCAGAAGGCCTGTCCAGCTGACGGCCCTGAGAGAATGCAGCTTCTGTTCCCAGGATTGGCTCAAGGTGCCTTCTGCCCTCAAGCCTTTCTGCTGAATCACTGCTTGTTTACAGATCAGAGAGAGGAGAGAAATGTAAAGTCTAGCAGAGAAAAAACACAAGTCCTAGTTATGGGTGGGAAGGGCAGTGTTGTTTGATTTGTGGTCAATCTCATCATTTTGCTTGTTCTGTCTTTGTCTAGACTCTTATTAGCATATCAGCTGAAAACCAGAAACATGCAGGGGGTGCAGATTAAAGCTGCGTTTGGGTTCCTCAAAATATCTTTGGTCAAGATCATTTAAATTATGATTCCACTGAACAGTGTGCCAAACTGCAGTTTGCTTAAGAAATCACAGTCTAAGGAGTGCATCACACATTTGATGTACATGATCAAATGCAGTGCTCAGAGTACAAGGAGACTCGGCCCTCTTAGCTGATGTTTGCAAAAGGTCACAGGTTTGGCTAAAATTGTGGGGTCCACAAATGGCTAAGTTCATTCTCTTTCATGGTTATTATGTGTATGCATTGATGTCTTGCATGGAAAAGCCTACAAATCAAGCCCTGCACGGACCTGTGATGGTTACCACTGTCATCTCAGTGCTAGACTTAGACCTTAAACAAAAACACTGCAGATTTGCTACTTACTTAATGATGGCTTTAGGCAAGTTACTTTCACTTCACTCCCCATCACTCTGTTAAAATTGATTTCTAGTAAGTGTTGTATCATCCTGAGTGTTCACCAAATCACAGGCATCTACCGTGATGCTTCCCAAAATTAATAGCATGCTGCTGTTTAGATTTGAACAAGTCCCCTTGCATTCTTGCTTTTTGATGGGCCGCAGTGCATGTTTGAAATCTTGTAAGGCTGTATACGTGGCAGAGCAGCGAAGGACCGTTGCGCGCCCTTGTCTCTCCCGGCCATACATACCACACAACTTCTACCGAAACAAATAGAGCTGTGTTAACACAACCAGGCAATGCTCTGTAATCCTGATTTTTCTTTTATTCTTGCATGGTCTGCGGTTGAAGATTGGAGGGGAAAGGGGATAACAGGTCCCAGCTCCTGCATGCCTTTCGTAGTAGAGACTTGTCTGGCTGTGTCCAGAGGAGAGAGCACAGCTGCATAAAATGGAGATGGCTACTTCCCAAGGCTCCACACATAGCCGGTAGACCCCAAAGAAGGTCTCCTCTCCTCCCCCACCCCCCAAGGAAGGGAACAGCCATTTCAGGAGGCTACAATGCTTGCGCTGTTCAAGCACATTTTTGCCAGAGGGCTCCAAGGGCTAGTGTGGTTTCAATTTTTGTCTTCTGCACTCAACCTCTCTGCACAGTTATTTTATATATAAGTGCTACTAAAACAACATTGAATTACATCCAAATAAATAAGAGTGGGCTGAGCATTTAAAATTCCCATTGCTGTTCAGACATTAAATAAGCCATATGAACACTTTCAGGAAAATGTCATTGGATATATTCAAGTCACACATGTGTTAAGCACAGCATCCTGTCTTTTGTTTATTGCAGGGATAATTATTTATGTATTATTTATTAAAAATATTTATGGTGTAACCCTCTTTTCTCCCTGTTGACTGGCCCTCCAGTTGGATGATGCTATTTAAGAATGAACAACACATAAGAAGTGGTGACGTATGAAAGCTGTTTATGTTAGAGTTCTTATTATACTGTGTATTATTCAAGGTGTGCAGAAGAAATCATAAGTTACAGCACTATTCTATGAGAAATACTAGTTTAGTTAATTTTACATCTTTCTTGATTTGAGTATATAACCAAAAAACCTGTAATCCCTCTTGCTTTCTACAAATACTTATTAATAAACAATGCCAAGAAAGCAACAACAACAACATGCAAAGGTCTTAAAGCTCTCAATGACTGGTCACAAAGTGATGGACCGTTTCTTTCCATATTAAGCTCCTCAGACCTTGAAGCTCTTGTTGGAGGCCCTTCTTCAGGCACCACCTGATGAAATGAGGTTCATTGAGTAGATACTAGGGGATGGGCCTTCTCAGTGGTAGTGTCTAGACTGCCTAATACCTTTTCCAGAGATGCTTGTTTGGTGCTTGTTCTCTTGGACTTTTTAAAGGTACCCTTAATGGGTTTTTAGACTGTTGGTCTTGTACATTTGTAAGACATGACTGTGTTTTTATTGCTACCTCTCTGATGTGCTGTTCTGTATTTTATTGTTTGAAACTATTTGTTTCTTATATTTTTATCACTGTTTATATACACAACCTAGAGAATCTTGACCATGGGGCAGCACAGAAATAGAATAACCCTGTACCCATTGTTCTGGAGGTAAGACTTATTGACCTCAGTGGAACATGCGGTCCGCATGTTGTCCAGTTAGTGATGACTGTTGCTCCCTGTACATCACCGGATGCATGCTAGTTACTTCTATTGTTCATGTTGTGGAATATGGGATACACTTTTCATTTTCTGCTTCTATTATTATGAGGATGAAAGGAAATGAACAGAAAAGGGGAGAGAGTGACTGAAAGCAAAATGTGGGGAGACAAATGGCTGCACATCCAAAGTAAGTTCTCCAAGGGAGTAAGTTAAAGGAGTTTCGCATCTGGAATTCAAAATAGTTGAGCCCTTTGAGCTCAGTATAGGTTCTTGGATGTATTTCTGACACAATTATGAGGCTACTGTGCCCAGATCTGATTCTGCCCTTTTCTCTCACAGGCCAGCCTCAGAGTCGAGTAACAGTCCGGACTCCTCCAACCTCAGCTTTGGTCCCTCTGCTGCAGAATGGTGCCAGCCACGATCTTAGCAGCTCTAACGGCGAGGCTGGGAATGGTGTTTTGTGTTCTGAACTCAGGTCACTGTCCAATTCCCAGAAGCCACATCGGAAGCTACAGTCACATCACTCCATCAATAGCCAGATCAGTAAAAAGAGTAAAGGCAGCTCGAAATCTGCATCTTCTCAGATCCCTACTGAAGCACAAGAAGGTACCTCTCTCCATGCCTTAATATTTTGTTATTTGTTTAGACTTTATTCGGCCCTCAGATCATCAAAGAAAGAAATAGTAAAAGAAAGCCAGTGTAGCAGTGCCTAGGTGGTAGAAAAAGTGAAATTCTCTGCTGGCCCTGGTTTTTGTCTAGCATAATGCCAGCATACCAGGTTCTTCCTGATCATCCCTAGACAGGTGGGGCTTACAATCCAACACATCTGGGGAGGAGACCAGACTGGGGAAGGCTGCTGTATACTGCCTTTTGATTTCCCAGCTACTTGGACTAGATTAATGGAAGTTATTACATACATGGCCTCTTGCAGGGGGTGGGTCAATGCAAGGGTTTCCTGTATTGAAATGTACATTGACCTCCCACTAGCAGATAGTCTACTCTGAAGTTCCAGTCCATGCACTCATCAAGTGAGCAATTCATCAATAGCTGAGACCCTGCTCCCAAGACAGACAGACAGACAGACAGCAGCCCTGGAATCCGTTCACGTCATGGATGGAAAGGGGTCAGCAGGCACATGGGCCAGTACAATGAAGATGTGTAGGCCAAAAGTGGAAAGTGGATCAGGAGAGGAAGCAAAGCACAGGCAAGGACAGTAGTGAGATGGGCTTAAGAGCGCTTATTCTTGAGATACATACTTAGTCCCAGATCCCTGCTCACATTGTTATGCTATGCTTGAACATCCCTTTCAGAGTTTAATAACTTAAGTTGCCATGGCAGCTATCAGCCTCCACCAGAGTTTCTCCCTTTGGGGCGTTTTAGAGGCCTGGGCCCACTCTTTCAGCACAGAGGCTGAGCCCAGAGCATTTGTGCACAACCCTATGGGTTCCCTGCCTCGCCACATGGCATATATGGTGAAATGCAGCCTTCACAGAGGATGTAGGCACAGCATATATTTTGAGGCTACCAGCAATAATTTCCTCCCATTGATTGCTACTTATCAGGCATGGGGGATGTTCCCTGTGTAGACAAGTCCTTATTTCTCTCACTGAGAAGCTGTTGTGGGGTCTTTGTGTGAGAACAGAAGAGTATTACCTTAACTGAGGGCCAGTGTTGCTTGCTGAATTGTAATTATAGCCATTTTGCCTGACCAGTCAGGCACCAAATGCTTTCTAAGCTCACATAGCAGGAAGTCAGCCATTTGAATCCCTTTCTTCCTTTCTGTAATTCCATCTTTTCTTCCAACATGACTGCTCATATGTTGAGAACTGGGGATCTCAATTTTTTTAGGTCAGTGGGCACAGGATGCCAGGATGCTGTGGATACCCTCAAAAAATGGCTACTATGGGGTGGTTGTGGGGAGACTGCTGATTCATGGAGGGCATGGCTGGTCACAAAGCACTCCCTGTCCAGAAGACAAACTAACGAGACTCAAAGAAAAACAGCTCGTTCAAGAACTTCAGTAAAATTTGCATTTAACGCTAAAACTAAAATGCTAAAACACGAAAACAGTCTTTGGAACCCAAAGGAAGATAAAGCTTGAGGGCAGCCCTTGAGTTTGGTGCATGTCAGCCTACCAATTATTATTACCTCAGAGAAAAATCAGGAAGTATGAGGAGCCATCTTGGCACTGGGAATGAGGTCTGTGGGCCTATGGAGGACGTGGCCACCAAGTTGGAGACCCCAGGCTAGAAGTATGTGCTTATATGATTACAAAACAAGATGTGCCCAAGTTCTCAAAGCATTTGCCATCTAAAAGATACAACATACAAATGGAAGAGAGTGGGAAGCAATAGTATGG
This sequence comes from Varanus komodoensis, assembly GCF_004798865.1. NCBI lineage: Eukaryota > Metazoa > Chordata > Lepidosauria > Squamata > Varanidae > Varanus > Varanus komodoensis. The sequence goes on from NW_025335268.1 coordinate 126,537,039, forward strand.
GCACGTGAAACACATGTTTGTGTGCTTAGGGAAAAGTTTAAGATCTTGGTTTTATTGAAGTGAGGGCAGGTTGTTGTTCTTTAGATGGACAAGTGATGACAAACCAGACTTTGTAGTTGCACCTCATTCTTCTGGCTGCTGCAGGGCCACTCTGCAAAAGAAGTCAAGTGACTGTTTATCACTGGAGGGTTTTTTTTTTTTTGCAGCCCCCTGGAAGCGTCCTTGCTCATCCTCCTTTTCAGACAGTTGTAGGGCGTCAATGGTCTATGATAGGATTTGTTCTGGGAGAGTTTTGATGGATAGGGAAGGCCTTGGCCACAATAATTCTTGCTGTAGATAGTGTTGTGGTTACCATTCTCCAACCGCACAGGGATGCTGCCAAGGTCCCTTAGGATACTGGAGTGTAACTGGTTGGTTTCAGCATGGCTCATCTTGGTGTTGGCAGGATTTAGGAGCAGTGCCTTTGCAGAATCAGGCTGTGCTCCAGGAGCACACTATGTTGCTTTCCATTTCTTCTTCCCTTCCAGTTCTGACCCAATCACTTCTCTCCTTGAACTGTTTCAGCCTGCCATGCTTTGCTAGCTTTTGCCTGCTTTTTGACATCCTCTCCCTTCTGCTTCCAGATTGCTGTGTCCACTGCATCCTCTCCTGTCTCTTCTGTGAGTTCCTGACCCTCTGCAACATCATGCTGGACTGTGCCACTTGTGGTTCCTGCAGCTCCGAGGATTCTTGCATCTGCTGCTGCTGCTGTGGCTCCGGGGAATGTGCCGATTGCGACCTGCCCTGTGACATGGACTGCGGCATTATCGATGCATGCTGTGAGTCAGCTGACTGCTTGGAGATCTGCATGGAGTGCTGTGGCCTGTGCTTCTCTTCCTGAAATCTGGAGCCGGATCTCGTTCCTTGAATAGGAGCTCTGAGCACAACTCTTCTGGGGTGGAAGACCTTGATAGTGAGGCTGCGCTGTTCTCCGTCATCATCAAATGATCAGGAGCCAAAGAGGTTTGGGCAGGAGATGAGCTCCCCAGGAGGCGACAACATTCCCTCTATTGACATCAACATCCTAGGTTCAAAAACAGCTTGGGAACAAGCAGCGTTTTTCCCAGACTGATTTACCGATTTGAAGGACAAGTCATGCATAAGCTCTCTTTTGCTCTCTCACACCCTCACTTCCCCCTCCCACCAGAATTCTCCAAATGGAGGCTGGGGAAGAGCAGTGTTCCTGCTGCCTGAGCCAAGAGCAGAAGAAGAGGAGCTGCACTGCTGGCTATGCTGCTCACCAGGAATCTGGAACAGCCACAACAAGGGCAAATGCTCTGCTGCCTCTCATCTGGTGCACCAGCAAACTGGTCCAGCTGCTGTCCGGCCGCAGGATACTTTGCTGGCCCTGGTGCTTGTGTGCTAGCTGCAGCACCTGATGTGGACTGATGTCAACTCGCTGGCATCCTTGCTGCCTCCTGGCTGGCTACGAAGCATCTCAGGCGCCCAAGGGAATGGCAGCTAGTCTAGTGCGCCAAGAAGAAATGTTTTCATGCAGCTGCCCTAGCCTCATCCCCAGCGTCGTAGCTATAGCTGGGTTCTTCCATTGGCACAATGGAAGGAAGCCAAAGCCTCTGAGAAGCTCCAAATCCAGTGAGAAAAGGATTGGTGAGGATTCCAATAACGTTTGTCAGCAGCAAGAAGCTGATGTTTTCTGTGAACTCTTTAAGAGGAATCCTACCTCTGCCCAGGCCCTTCCCAGTCTTGTAGCTATCCTTTTGCTGCGGATGTCAGTGTTGAGACTGGGAGCCCCCTGCGGCCAGTGTGCATCAGCCTCCATGCCCACACGGCCTTCCAAGAGCCTAAAGATACTCTGGAGAGGGTTTTTTGACAGGCTGTGGGATATCTCCTTCCTGTTTGGACACTGGAGGGCAGGAGGAGCCTCTGCTCCTTGCCTGTTTGCACAATTGGCAAACCCAAGGCTTGACTGGAAGGGACATATGTAGTCCATAACCTGTCAGCAAGACCCTGGACCACTGATGTAGTGACCTCCAGAGTGAGCCATCCAAACTGGCCAGGCTGGGGGTGGGGGGGGGGCAGCTGGTACCAACTCAGAGCTGGGCAGCCGTGCCATACTGACTCCTCCAGTTCCATTCGGGATGGGAAGGTTTCTATTTTTCTGATTTTTATTTGTTACCATAAATAAAAATATGTTTCATTCCTGACCCAGATTATTCTTCTGTGTTGCATGTTGGCAACTAGCGAGGGAGGGCTATTTCAGCTGAGATATTTTTTTACACCCAACTTGGAAGCCTGAGGGGGCTTAAAAAAAAGTTTCCTTTTTAAAAATGCTTGTAACAATACGTTCATGCACATGTGTGTGTTTTGTACTTTTTCATCATACCTAACCACACAAAAATCTGAAATGGGTCTCACTAGATACCTCTGCAGGACTGGGAGGATAGCAAGAAATAGCTCCAGAATTCTGATTCATTCCAGCCCGTGGCTCCGAGAACATGGGTAGCTTCCCTAGAGGGAATTATTTTTCCAACCCTGGAGTAGTGTGTGCGCAAGAGTCTGTCAAATATAAACATCATTTCATCGCATGTGGGAAAAGTTCACATATGAAGACCTAAGTAGGTAAAAAAGGCTGGTGGAAAGCCATGAGAAAGACCAGTTTTTACCATGTTCATTTGATTATCCCTTAGCCCAGATAAGCTGCATTTTTGGCTGGAAGCTGAAGCCCCTCCTCAGCTTCCCACCAACAGGTCTCACTTACGGTGCTAATTAGGTATTGCTGGCAGCTCACCGGCCCTTGCTCCATCTGTGCCAGCTATTTAATGAACTGCCACTGACAGTAATGGGGAGCAGACTCCTCTGTCTTAGCCAGGACCCACAGAGAAAAAGAAGGAAAATAGAAAAGCAGGCAAGTGCACTCTGCACGCTTGTCTGGCGCAGGAATTGGAAGCGGCGTGGTACATTTTCCATCCTTCGCTCCTTTGCTGATGTTCGCATTTCCCCATCGGTGTTTTGAAAGAGGGAGTCAAGAGGAGGAAGTGACAAGCCAATGGCTGCCAGTGCCTTGTCAGCACTGATAATCGGACGCTATATGGACAAGTTACCTTCCTGAATACTGTAGAACATGCTGGTGAGTCTGCAAGAGAAGTCCAGCCATGAAAAGCAAGCGAGCTTCCAGATGCTGCTTTGTGCAATTGCCCAGCCTCAGCCATGGAAGTTCATGGGTGGTCCAGACAACAGTGTCTTCCTTTTGTAGCCTTCCTATGTTTTGTTACCATTTCTTCCATCTTTTTCCTTCCAAGGGGAAAAAAACGGCTAAGGGGGGTGGGAATGGCAGAATAGCAGCACAAGGTCTTCTAGGTGCTAACACTCTGAGTCCTCTGCCTGGAAGCACCCAAGTTACCCATGAATGTGGGATATCTCAGGAAGCACGGAGAAACCTGAGAGAAGCTGATGAATGCTTTCTGTGTATCTGCAGCATTAAATCAAAGAAGAAAGAAGAGGCTCTTCCACTGGCACTGTAAATCAGGAGGCCAAATGAGGCCTGGATCCCCAAGCACACCTGTCCCCACTCTCCAGGCCTTTTCCAAATCCCTCTCTCTCGCAGCAGTAATACCGGGGCCTCCCAGCCTGCATCTGCTTCGTGGGATACATGCCCTCCCTCCCCTTCTCCACTACCAAAGTCTTTCAAATAACCTTCGTCCTTCCATAATGATGGGAGTTTTGCTAGGAAAGAATAAATAGTCTGAACTATACAAAATATGAGATATGTTGGCTAATTAATACACGTATGATAACATGTCTCTAATTAGCTTTCATGGACATCCTAAAAATACCTTGGCAGAAGCAGATGACCATGTATTAAACGCAAGATGAAAGTGGGGTGGGGGGACATGATTACCCAGTTGGTTTTCAGTGAAGAGCAGAGATAATAGTTGCAAACTGCAATTCCCTAGATTAACCCTCTGTAAGATAACAATGCGTGAATTTACTACAGTTTTATAGAGCTTGGGGGTGGATCACAGCTTTATTCTGCCTATAAAGAGAATCAGTGACTCTTGAAAAGATTGAAAGCTCTTGTCTCGTCTTTCTTTTATATGAGTAAAGAGAAATAAGATTGCTGGCTATCACTAGGCCTTTGCATCCCTTCTCCTGATCGGGACCTCAGAGAGAGGCTGTTGATGCTGTAACAGAGGAAGAACATTGGGTTGGGTCCAGGGTAGCACTCAGTGAACGTCCATATGTGCTGAATGGAGAAAGTAGGGGATCCATCTTCATGGTTCTGCCTTTCTGCCGTGCCTTCCAGAACAACTGCTGGCAGTCTACACAATTCTACAAAGCAGCAGGAGAGGCAGGGCAGGGAGGAGATACCAGCCAAGGCTCCTTTCAGCAGGGAGCTTTGGCTGGATCCCAGCGCCTCCTGTGAACAGGGGGAGCCCTTCTGTCCATGGAATGGCAAAACCTGATCCAACCCTATTCTGATATTCTGACATCCTCTTGGGTTGCTTTGTATCGGTCTAATCTGACAGGTTTGGCACTTGGTAGTGGTGATTGTGTAAACCAGGAGAGAAGAGGGAAGGAAGACAACAGGGCCATATCTGTAATTGTTTATTTTAAGAAATGCATGTCCCCCTTCCTCTGTTACTGGTTCCAGGATGGTGTATAATGTGTGAAAATGAATAAAATACAACAAGCGAGAATCACGTATCAACAGCATAAAGAGTGGCAGAAAGAGCACAAAGAGGGATTTATAAACTAACTTAAAGGTCTGGAGAAATTAAAAGCTAAGTTTTGGTGTATAAAATCAACCAAGTAGGTGTCAGCCCTACTTCTTGGGAAAAGAGTTCCACAGGTGGGGTACCTACCCTGAAAAAGCCCTCTGCATGGTTCCCACCACCTTCGCTATGATGTCAGGAGCAGCCAAGGGACATCAGCAGCTGACTATAGCTCAGAGCCAGAGGGAAGTGCAGTGGCGGTGTGGTGCACCATGTGTTTCCACGGAAAGGTCCCATGTCCCATTCCCAGCATACCAAAATAGTGTAGCAGGCTAGAAGGGACCTAGAGGGCAGCTAGTCCAATCTCCAAATTAATGCAGGATCTGCAAGGCAGAATGCAACCGAAGCATCTGAGAGAGAGAGAGAGAGAGAGAGAGAGAGAGAGAGAGAGAGAGAGAGAGATGGCTGTCAGACCTTTATTTAAATACCTTCACTCAAGAAGAACCCAGCCTCTTTCAAGGCAGTTTCTTTCCCTGCTGAATAAACTTCATCATTGGGAACTTTCTTCTAATTAGGCAAGATCTGCTTCCCTGCAATATTCAACCTTTGGTCCTACTTCTGCCCTCTGGAGCAGCCGCACTCCCTCTTCTGAATGGCAGCCTGTTCAGATATTTGAGGACAGCTATTGTGACTCCCATTCATCTCTTCTCAGGGCTAAAGTTAACCAGCTGTTTCAACTGTTCCTCATGGGACTTAGTTTTTGATCTCTTCACCATCCTGGCTACTCTTCTCTGGACATACTCCAGATTTTTAAAAAATGTCCTTCTGAAAATGCAATGCCCAAGCCTGGGTAGAGTATTCCCAAAATGGCCTGACAAATGCAAATTAAAGTGGAACCAATGCTTCCTGTGACTTGGCCCAATGCTTCCTGTGACTTGGCCCAATACTTCTGCTAATGCAGCCCAAAACTGCACTTGTTTTCCAAGCAGCTGCACAAACTAGATAGGGCTGGGAAAGACCCCTGTCGGGAGCCCTGCAGAGCTGCTACTAGCCAGTGCAGACCATTCCGAGCCAGAGAGACCCATGTTTTGACTCAGTATAAGGCAACTATGTTCCTGCGACAGCAGTGGCAACCAGTGAGGATGGTTATTCATAGGTACTTCAGTCCCACACCATATAGACTGCTGGAGGTAAGTGCCAGCACCTTGAACATGGCTTGGAATTCTGCAGTTGTTATCCCACCTGCATCTTTCTGCACTCCCTTTACTCAGTCACCTTCTCTTCCTAACCCCAACCAACCCCAGTGATCACTCTGCAACCTCTTTCTCTCTCCCAACAGCCAAATGCATGATGTCTTTTCTAATTGCACCTCCACTTCTGTTACCTGTGTGTTTTCCCCTTTCCTCACCCACCTGCCTGCTAAAAAAGCACACTGATCTCTTAACTCATACTCCAGACTCCCTTGCTCTCAGATAGGACAAACTTGGCTGCAACCTGTTGGGTTGGCATCTTAAGACACTAACCATGACTCACTTCTGACCCTCCCTCTTCCAGCTGCTGCCAGTTTACCTGCCCTCTGTAAGAGCTTTTCTACATGAGGTTGTAAATTCACTGCATCAGCTTTTGGGTATGCTGTGGAAGTGAGGTCCAAGCGCTATGTGAAGAGCATTTCCTTTCTTGCTTTTCTGTTACCTAATCGCTAGGTTAGCAAATGGCTAGGTTAGCAAACTAGTATAGCAACATGGCACTCTGCTACATTGAAACTGCATGAAGTGTTTTCTTGCTCTTTCATACCACAGTGCCACCTAGAGGTTATGTAGCTGAACAGCAGCAAAGGAAAATTTCGATTTCAATTCTGGGACAAAACCAAAAGTCAGCACAGTGGATTAGCAGGCTCTTGTCAAAAAGTCTGTGCTGCACATACATTGGCTTATCAGATCGGGTGGGAAGGAGCCACAAATGATTTCCATGTAAATACTAGTGTGTGGCATAAGCCAACCTTTTTATCTGATTATCAGAAATCCTTTCCAGCCGCAATATGTGCACACTGAATGGAATGAAGCAGAGGGTAGTAGAGAGCTACCTGGTCTTTCTTCTCCATCTTTGGGAGAGCATGAAGTTACTGCAACACAGGGGTGCTGAGCCTCCTCCAGCCCGTCTAGCCCAAGGGCCAAATTCCATTTCAGAGGTGCTCTCAGAGACAGAGTTCCAGAGGTAGGCAGTGCCAGGGCTTATTCTATCTTAAAAGTATCTTTGACCAGAACTAAACCTTAGGAAAGGCTTTCAGTCTGTTAGAACGGAAGTGGGTGATGCCCACAAGCAAGGAAACCAGCAAACCAAGCGGGTGGGGCCAGGTAACGGTGGTTTGGCCTTCTGGAGAAGTCAAAAGAGCCAAATTGGGACCCCAGGAGGGCTAGATTTGGCCTATGGGCCTGAGATTTAACACCCCTGATATAACCCAACAAAGATGGCAATGGACTATGGCAGGTTATCTAACCAACCAGAAAAACAATACGAAACTAAACAACTACCCTGCCCTGTGCTAAGCTGCCTTTGTGTTTTGACCACAACTTGATCTGAAAAAGTCACTGAAACATTTCCTCATATGATCAGGTACATGGACCTGCTTCTATTTCATATGCGCCACGGGCCATTACCCAACTGGAACGGCACTTCTGACTTTCAGCCATCCCCTGCCCCTCCCTGCCCTGAGTCGCTAGTGCTGCACCTTCAAAATGAATGAGAAAGGAACCTATACCTTGGTATAGGTATAGGTTAGGTATAGGTTCCCCCATCCCAACCCATGGTAGCTGCATTTTCAAAGTTGATGAGAAAGGCACCTTAATGAGAAAGTATAGAATTGTTATTTGCCATTAGGAACCCCGAGTATTTAGGATTCCCACCTGAATGAGGAGTCTGGCACACAGAGAGGGGTCTTTCATATTAACTTGAGGGCATGCTTGTTAGATGGTCATGGCAGTGGGTATCAGAGGCACGGTCATGTCCCTTGCATCAAACAATCAGTCGAACATGTGAGTCAAGAAGGGCAAAGACATCTATTATTCCGTAGTGATGCCAGCACATCACAATGCTGTCGAAAACACCTTTTAAACAAAGGCTAACTGAAGTGTTGGCAGTCCTCAGTGGTAGGCACTGAAATATCCATCTGAAAAACAGAATTTGCAGCATTGATTATCATTCGTAGTATAACATTCTATAAAGTCTGGTTAAATTCTCTGTTCTACTGCCATCTTTGCAAAGGAACAAAGGAAATGACAGAAACTCTAACTTGTTTGAAAACAAAATGGATCCAGTACCAGGGCAGAGACTCCATTGAACTAATGTTTACAGGAAAAAATGCTAATAGTTGTTCACACCATATGCTTAAAAAGCTGCTGACTGAGAATGGGATTCTTCCTGATTAAAGACACACAACCTTCTCCATCTTTGCATGGAGTTTCTGTTGACCAAAGACCAGAGCCAGCATCTCCTTCTGTCTTTTATTTACATCTGAGTTTTCCCAGGGGATGAGGAAGGGTCAGCAGGTGCAACTTGTCAGGATATGGAGCTGCTGGGTGTGAAAAGCTGCATTTGCTGACATTCCTTCTGTAATGCTGGTTGAGGTACAAGAACCCTGCCTCCTACTGCACCTGATCATTTTACCCCTGCTGAGAAGCCACCTAGAGACCAAACCTGAGACCACATTGTCATGGCTGCAAGTCTGAAAACTAGGAAGGCTGTGGGCAAGGAAAGAGTTAACTCTGCTTTGGGGGAATTAATTAACAACAGATGTCTTCAGTTTCAATTAATTAATCTCCTACCACACTGGCTTTTACAGTTCCCTTGGAAGCTTCTCCAAAACAAGGAGCTGTCCAGATGCCAAGGCAAGCTTCGTGCCTACAGGCCGGGCAGGTCACATGGTGCCCAAGCAGCCTGACTGGGCAGGGGAAAGAGTGAATGGGTTTGTTGTTCTCCCATTTTCCCAGTGCCAGCTGGCCGGGCAGGCACACTTCCCCTGACGTTGGCAGGAGTGACGCATTGCACGTCATGCTTCTCAGACAATTTCCCAAGGGGTTGTGGGTCATTGGCCATGAATGACTGCCATCTGGCAATGTGTGTTCAGGAGACTTTGAAAATTAGCCCAGATTAGGTAAATACATGAGTTTAGGCTTAGCTGGAACTGAATGGAAAGCATTTATTCAGAATATTAGGTGGAATTTAAAAAAAAAAAATCAGATGGGCTGACTTAAATGGAGAGTTTTCTTGCATAAATAGTTTGCTAAGTAGCAATCTTTTGTGTTCTATGAACAGTACATTTGTTGAGAAGTTTGCCCTGACTGGGCTGCCACACCTGTAAGAAATGCATGAAGGGAGAAATGCATTACCTTTCCTACCATGTTGCTGTAATGACGGTAGAAGTCACTTCCGGAAGATTTTTTTCCCCTTCTGTAGAATTTTGAAAGACAGAGGAGCCCTTTTTTGTCTCAGCCTAGTGAGGTTTTTTCTGGCTGTGAGTGCAAATCCGTCAAATGGCAATTCAGGTTGTATTACTGCAGTACCTGGTGGAACTCTGCTTTTGCCTTGTGTAGAAAATTGCCATTTTTTGAATGTTGAGCAATTATGATGTAGGTCTGAATTCCTCTCCAAAGCAAGTGAAAAGCAGCTTGGAGCTAATTTGTCCATGTAGAGTAGTACTAAATAACACCGGAACACGTTCTGGTCAAGTAGGAGATGAAAAGATGAGTTGATACTTACCCCTCAAAACAGGCTTCTCTTAGATGGAGTTGTTGTGATTTTCTTGCAGCAAATAGTTACTGTTTTCCTTTACAGCCACATCTTCAAGTTTCATATCAGCCTTAAGAACTTAGGAGAAGGGCATACCAACAGGGTGGCAAGAAAATGTGGTAGAGGTCTATGTTACCCTGGCCTATTAGTGCTTGACACTAAGCCACTTTGAAGAATGAGCTTGCTCAGGCTCTTCACCCACCCCACAAGTGTCCTTTTTTGTAGTCAAAAAGCCTGGAACTTTTAGTCTGCAGTTCTAAGTACTCATTTACCTGGGTGTGTGCTCCATTATAGTCAGCAGAGCTTACTTCTTGGTAGGCATGGACAGGATTGCCCTCTTAGAGATAAGAATTTGGATGCAGAGTGGCATCTTCCTTGCATGGAGCCACAGGCAGAACCTTTATGTCCTTCCAGAATTCCCCTTGTGCTTCTAGGCTAGTTTAAACCCTAGGAGGAACCAACCCATCTCTGACTTAGGGCATTCAGAAATATTGCCTTGGTTCAATAAAAGGACATTCCCCAAACATTACATGTACCAGCTTCCCCAGTCAGGTGTCCCCTGACATTTATGATAACAACAGGAGTAAGTAGAGGCCTCCTCCTATCCTGCCCTGTTTGGGTGGGAGGCCATCACATTTTACAATTATACTGAGTAAAATTAGCCTGATACTGATGGATGGGTGAACGGATGGGTGGATGGATGGATGGATGGATGGATAAAATTATGGTCTTTCAGCCTAAATAGGGCTGCAGAAGTGAATTAAAATTAGCAGTTGCTTAAAAATTGATAGATAGCTAATGCAAGGTGAACCATACCTAGTTTAACAGGAAGGAAGGAAGGAAGAAAGGAAGGGAGGGAGGGAGGGAGGGAGGGAGGCGGAGAGAGAGAGAGAGAGAGAGAAGAGGAACTGCTTCTGAGAAGCTCAAGACTTCTCAGCTAGAGAGCATGCAGCAGCTGCTCAGTGATATTTGGTGAAGGGCAAGCTCCAGCATAAATGCTTTTAACTCAAGGAGCTCAGGACTCAAGCTCAGCTTTGCAGGCTGAAAGTCCCAGGTTCTGTCCAGAGTGCTTCCAACTTGGGCTGCAACTAACACTGCTGGACACTCTGTAGAACAGCCTTCTTCATCCTTGTGTCTTCCTGTGAGGGTGAGCTACAGCTCCCTGCATCCCCAGCTAGTCCAGTCCTGCTGGCGGGCACCAGGTTGGGAAAGGCTGCTGCAGAATTATTGAAAGTCAGTGTAGATGAACCTTCCTTAACTTGGTGCCCTCTGGATGATGTTAAATGACAATTTCCACCATCTCCAGCCAGCAACAAGTGCCCAAACTAGCTGGGAATGAAATGAGTCCAAGGCATCTACTGGGTTCCAGAGTGGAGACTGTTGAGATACTGACCTAGATGGGCCAGTGGAGTATAAGATGGCTTCTTATGTCCAGTGGAGGGTCATATTTGTGCCCACTCTAATGTCTAAGTTTTCATTACATCTACAGGATTCTGGGCAAGTGAACTTTTACTGCTCTAGCCTGGTGCTTGGATGAGTGCTGAAGTGTTTCTGAAACATACATAATCAAGAGGTCCAACAGAACAGCCTGGACATGAATCCATTTTCTGGAACTCCAGACAGATCTATTAACCAGCAAGTGAGCCAGACTTTGTGAGATGGCTTTCCGAGTGCATTCCTTCCAGAGGGCCCCTTTGACAGATTACATTTAGGGGAGCTTTAATTTTCATCAGCCTCACCACTAGCAATTTATTATGGAGCATATTAATAATGAAAGTTTATTGTCTAATTGCTAATTGACTGCAAGGGAACTTCGCTGCACAGCTCAGAAAAGGCATTAAGGCACAGAAGCTCATTCAGCCTTCTGCCTTTGCATGGAAATTGCCTTTGGAAATATGCTTCTCTTTATTAACAGTTGAGGTTCAGCAGAAATCTTGACCCAGGGGAGGGGTCCAGCTGATGAAGATGAAGATATTGACCTTGAACATAATGAATATTTGAATAGAAGTGTAGCTGCCAGTATGCTAAAAAACAACAACCCATGATTAGCAGTAGTACAAGGGCCATCTCTTTAGTACTCTTGCTGATTTGGGGCTGCCTTCGTTGATCTATCCAATCATCTTAGAGGGCCATTAATAAAGGCGCAGACACATATCTACCTGTCTCTTGACTTATGTGTTTCTGCCTTCACTAGATTTCATGCTGATGTAGCTCCTAGTGACCTGGACAGTCACAAGTGAGGTAAGTTAATTAATTAATTAAACAATTTAAGGCATCATACAATTGATGAAATTGGTAAAGCCAATTGGTCCAAGAGCAATCTTTTAAAATCTTTTAAAATCCTAAGCGGCAGCTCAAAAATGCAACTACCAACACAATGAACAATATCTAAAGAACAGAAGCAAAAAAACAAGGAGCTAAAGTCAACATCAGCATCATGGTGACTAAAATATGCAAATCATCTTTTGCATCTACAGGCAAACTACATTAACTTCAACACATAATAAAAGTCTTTCCTAAAATATCTTAACCAAAGAGCCACACACATTTGTACTTTTGTACAATTTAGGGGTACATTCCATATATATTATATAGAATCAGCACTATGTATGTTTTTAATTCTTCAGCATCTGTGTGAATGTAGAATCATAAGAACATATGAAGAGCAATGCTGCATCAGAGCAGGGACATATAATATATATGATATTTTAGGAAAGATATCTTTGGTGAACAGACTCTGGGATAAGTCTTCCTGTTCCATCATCAAAAGCCTCACTCTAGACTGACTGTAAAAGTTCAGCACTTGCTTCCACTGCAAGTCTGGAGAATTGGTCATTCCCTTTTGCTGAAGGAAGTTGTTGGTTTTAATCTCTTGCAAACCACCCAGAGCACATGGGAATGGGGCATCTTATGAAACTCCAACTAAATAAATAAAAATAAACAAAGCCATCTAAAACCATTACTACAACTTGGCAAAGCAAATTCTGCAGTTTTACACAACTTTGCACTGTATTAAAAAGTACTTCCTTTTCTCTGTCCCAAGTCTTGCAACATTTAGTTTAATTGAATGACTCGCATTTCTAATATTGTAAGAGGGGGAAACAAATGTTTCCATATCTACTTTCTACACAGCAAGCATAATTTTGTACACCTCTAGCTTGCCTCCTTGCATTTGCCTTTTTTCTAAGCTAAACAATTCCAGATGTTGCAACCTTTTCTCTTATGGGAGTTGCTCAAGTCCTTTAATCATTTTAGTAACCCCTTTCTGCCCTTTTTCCAATTCTATAATATATTATTTTAGATGTGGCAACCAGAACTGTACACAATATTCTCAGTGTAGTCATCCCATAAATGTGTGTAAGGAGAACACGATACTGGAAGTTTTATTTTCAGTTCCTTTCCTAATTATGCTGAACTTGGAGTTTGCCTTTTTCATAGCAGTGACGCACTGGGTTGACGTTTTCACTGAGCTGTGCAACACAACCCCAAGACTTCTTTCTTGATCAGTCACTGCTAGCTTAAAGTCCATCAATTTATCCTTGAAGTTGGGATTCTTCCCCCACCCCACCCCACCCCAAGTGTTCATCACTTTATACTTGCTTACAGTGAATTAATTGCATTAATTTGTCATTGAATTCCCCCTGAAATGGAACTAAAGCTAAAGCACTCATTTCAGTTTTACTGGAAACTTGGATTACTTGGGATGCATGTTCCCCTCATCAACTCCTCTGTGCATATCTCCCCCTACCATCCCATTTTTTCTTATTTCTTAGAAGGTCTGTCAAATCCCACTTGTCAGCATCTAGTCAAGGTTAAATACAGGCCACAACCTGCAATATTTTGCCTGTCTCTTTGATTCTGTCAGATGCAAATGTAAGTGTAATATTTTGCACAGACTCAGAGCAGCAGCTTCAGAGGCATCAGGCTGGAAAGCTTAACCAGTCCATCACTGCTCTTCACACTGCAGACAGAGGGAGACATTTGGAGGAGGGCACTGGCCAATGACCTTAGGTGCAATTCCATTCAGAAATAAGCCCCACTGAGTTCAGATAAGGGTGAATAGGATGGCAGGATGCCATACTACTAGATTACTGCAAGCTTCCAGAAGCACCTGATCTTAAGGGCTTCCAAGAATCCCATGCCCTGCCTATCTGCTGCCAAGAGGAGTGAAAGAATGATGGGAGGTGGTTTTCTTGGTACCAGGCATCCAAGTCTACTTAGTGGAAGCAAGTAGGGTGGTCCTTAAGAGGCCTGAAGATCCCAGCCTCTCCCTTCTCAACCCACCAGCACACCAACTATTTCCCCTCCCTTTTCTCTTCTAGTCCCAGAAGAGGAACAGTCATAGAACTTTCCATAGAAGAAGGAAGGAGATGGGGATCTGAACACAGATTTTTATATACAAAGTTATGGCTCTGTAGGTCCTTATCAGGACTGACCTAAGCATCTGATCTGATTCCAACCTCAAGGCTGGGGAACCTGGTGCAGCCTGACTATGCAACTGATTCCATGCTAACGTGGAGTGTAACTTCTGATCTCGCCCAGGTGCAAGCTAAGAAGTCATGTCCCATCCCTGATGTATTGCCCAAAAGGGTGAGGTGAGGGTGAGCTGACATCTCATGGTGAACTGTCAATTTAAAAGGTAGGAACAACAAACATCTCTGTGGCATTCTCTGCATGTATGGCTACTGCTCAGGTCAGGAACAGTGCTCAGAATAGGCTATTAAGCAGGCCTACCCAGTTTTTACAGTAGGCCCTAGTTGACAAGACTGCGCAGAGATTATGCCTTTAATGCTTAGAGATCTACCAGTTCTGAATTCTCACAGTAACTCTATGAACTCTTGTTTCTGAGTTTGGTGTCAAGTTTAGATCTAGCTCAGATCTTGGCAGCACATTTGCACTTGAAAGAGCGACAGGAGCCTAACAGCAAAAACATTTCTATCTGGGAAGAAAGTGAAAGAGGTGTGATAGGGAGTGGAAATTTTTTTTGTGCCAGGAGCAATATCCACTAAATGTTTTGCCTCGATAAACCAAATCACACTCTTCTTGTGTTTATTCCAAGCCTACTGACTCCTTTCCCTTTCCCCGTAGATACCACTTGTTTCATGGAAAGTCAGCTTGACTCTCAACAAGCAGCAGGGGCATACGGAAACCGCAGGCGCTCATGTGCCTCTGCTGCTGCTCTAACAAGCTCCCGCTGATGCAAGAAATGGTCCTGGGAAACACTTTCTACTGGGATTCAATCAGAGAACAGAAGCCAGCCATGTGGACAGACTGCACACCTCTTGCTGTCTTGGTCAGCCTTGTAGAAAGATGGGAGGCTGACATGAACCGAGTGCCTCGCATCCTGATAAGTGGTCAGAGCCACTGGCAGATATGTTGCTTTCTGGGATGTTTTCCTTGCCTGATCTGTGCCCCTTATGGAGATTTGTGTTCAAGAGGAATAGCCCAGGTGCTGGTTATTGTTCGCCTCTCTGTGGGATGCGGCTGCCACGGACTGTTGTCAATGAAACTGTAGTAAACTCTGGTTCAAGCTGGCACTTTCCTTGCACTTATGGAAATCATCGCTCTCAATGCTATTTCTAGCTACATTTCTTTAAAAAACCCCAATCAAACATGACTTTCCTTTCTTCCTTGCAAGAGCTTCCTTTCTTCAGCCTGCTTCCTGTCTGGCTGTGTACCAAACTGGCACATGCTGTGAAGGGCTGCGCAATAGCTTCCAGCAAAGCCCAGTCACCTGATTTGGTTCTCATCTAAAAGTGGTCCCAAACAGTTGCCTTCTCTTTGCAGAAATGGTTTCCTCCCCTTTAACAAGCTGAAAATTTAAGGGCAGGGGAACACATGGTACTGCAATGAGCCAAGCCAAAAAGGAAAACAAATCCGTGGGAGATGAGGACTTGTGTTTAATCATCGAGTTTTGCTGTGCTGCCTCTGCTCAGCAAACCCAGCGAAGGGACAGGGGGCAAGCAGAGAAGGCTGCAGTCTATTAAACTTCCTTTGAGAGCCCGCCAGACTGACAACAGCTGGAAGAAATTAACATTTCAGATCAGCCGACTTGCTGCCTTTTCCTCCAGAAAACAAATGGCTTGACGGCTGTAGTCTCGGCAGCTTCACCTTGTCCCGCTCACTTCAGACAATTGCTGGCTTGATTTTGTGTGTGTGAGACTCCCTCTCCAACGACTCCTCCCTCTCCGCCTCCAAAACGAAAAAAGAAAAAAGTGAAGTAATGAGCATACTATAAAGGACGTGTTGTGTGCAGAAAAAGTGGTTATAGTTACTCGTATGCCTTTGCAGGAGGCATTCCTGAACAACCCAATAACCCAAACCCAGGGAGAGTTACAAAAGAAAGCAAGCCAAAAAAAGGGAACAAAAGGGAACAAAAGTGCTTTGGTACATCAAAGTCCACAGAAATATAGACTCCATTGACTTCAACATGTTAAAAATGGTTGTGTGAGTGGCTCCTAATATATTATT
This sequence comes from Varanus komodoensis, assembly GCF_004798865.1. Lineage (NCBI taxonomy): Eukaryota > Metazoa > Chordata > Lepidosauria > Squamata > Varanidae > Varanus > Varanus komodoensis. The sequence continues at coordinate 126,553,007 of NW_025335268.1, forward strand.
AATTTGTTAAAATATTTGTTAGCTGCCATGGCTTTCCAGAGTGACTTGCCTATAAAACATAAACATCGTAAAAGTTCAATTCCAAAACAAAGCAAACCATGAAAAACAATCAAATCACAGTAGGCACATTTTTTAAACTTTCAGCATAAAAACAACATTAAAAGGGTCAGGCCAATCCAAAGAATTTCACCTGCCAAAAGGAAGATAGGAATGAAATCATGCCAAACAAACAAACAAACTCATCTGGGGAAGCAGTTCTGAAACTGGGGTGCTGCGACAGAACAGGCCTGTCTCTCACATGGATGGACAAATTGTCTGTTTTGCGTTCTCCCATGTTCCATTTTTAAAAATCATTTCCCCTGTCCCATTTATGAAGAAATCTGCAAATTTTGGTAAGCTTACCAAAAAGAATCTGAACAAAATCCACATCCTTCTGCACTGGCCAAATTTAGTAGGTACAGATATGCCCAAGCAATGAGAAGACTATTTTATACCCACCATATTGAAGAGCTTATCTGGAAAAAAGAGGTGGCAACCCTCATTCAGAACCACAAACATAATTGACTATACAGAGAGGGATTTAAGCACACGCGTTCAAGATCTAAATGCTCGAAGCTGTCTGCTTGGACAGAGGAATCTGTCAGTCTTTCTTTCTCCTTCATTGGTTTTTGAAAATATTTCAAGTTCTTTTTGTCCCGTTTATGAAGAATTTTGTGAAGCTTGTGAAGTTCTTATTTTTAAAACTGAACCAAATGAAATGCATACCCAACCTGGTCTCTGGCCACAATCTACCTTACTTTAAAATGTAAGGGAAGGCGGGAGAGGGCCCCTGATTCCAGTCTTATTGGTAAGACAAGATCATGCTGGAGCAAGCAGCCCTTAAGGCTCTCTGCTTCTGAGCAGGATAGAGTTCAAGAGGAGGCATCATCAGCTAGTGGCCAGGATGCCCCTCCTACTGCTATTGTGACTCTGTGCAGAGATGGGTGGCAGGGAGAAGAGGAGCTCCCTGTCATGGGCCCACAGAGGAGGCCTCAAGACCCAGTGGCAGCGGATTTTGCTGCATGTCACTCCTGCAAGCCCAGGGTGGCAGTGCCCAGGTGCAGTCGGTGGCTGCAGACTCTGTTGTGCACCATCATCCCAAGAGCTGTGGGGCATGAGGGGTCATCACACAGTAGAGGGTTAGGGAAGCTTCCGATAGCCATCCCCGAGTACCACCTGGGCCCTTGAGGATGGCTGTCAGAAATACTTGCCAGGCTTTTCTCTGTTGCTCCTAGTAGACCGAAACAGCTGACAGGAGTGGCAAGAAACTGGGGATGGATTGTTCTTTGAAGATGCTGACCTCAAATGGCTGGTATGTGAAGTGGGGGATGGGCAAGGTAAGCCTTGATAACCACCCCCAAGTGGCACTTTGGGGGCAAAAGTCAGCCATGCCCCTTGGCTAGCTACTTAGCAAGGGCAGCAAGGCGATTTTGTCACTGTTGCCACTTGGCTTGCTTGTTGTGGAGCTTGACTTATGAGGGATTCATAGAATCATAGAATACTAGAGTTGGAAGGGACCATGAAAGCCATTGGGTCCAACCTCCTGCTGTTTGCAGGACACCAATTTACACCATCCCAGTCAAATGGCTGTCCAGTTTCTTTCTGAATGCCTCTGCTGTGGGAGAGTGCAGCTGGTTCCACTGTTGTATTGCTCTGAGAGTGAGGAAGCTTTTCCTGATGTCCAGCCTGAATCTGGGTTGTCTCAACTTGAACTGATTATTCTGTGTCCTACACTCTGGCATCAGCAAGAAGAGATCTTGACCTTCCTCTTTGTGACAGCCTTCGAGGTACTTATAGAGGGATATCATGCCCTTGGTTCAGACAACATCATGCATCAAGCAAAGACTGTTGGTTCTCATCCTGGTTGTCAATCATGACAAATATCAATCAATGCTAACCATGAGTGGATTTGCATAATACAACATTTAACCAGTGACAACAGTCAATGGTTGGTTATCATGAGAACCCAGTGAAAGTGTGACTTTCTTAAAGCTGACCCAGTAAATGTTAGAGTTAAGTACAGCTGAGCCTGGCTTTCTAACCTCACATACCTCCATCCTAGAGGCTGAAACACACTAGTCATCAGTGCAGCAAAGAGGTGTGGTCTATTAAGCTGAAATCAGGTCTCCTGGTTTCACATTCCTCCTCTGTCATGGATATACTCTGCAGCCATGAATGCATCCCTCTCCTCCTAAATTCCTTGTGTATTTTGATTAGGTATGTGGGTTTGACTCACAAAGTTTGTTAATTTAAATGCTACATAATGTGTGTGGGGGTAATATGAGTAAAATACATTCAAAAGATGTTTTATTTACTTTTTCAGTGTTAGAGATATTCAGCATAACATTGCCTTTAATGTTGGATTCCCACTGCACTTATTCCAGACAGTTCCCAGATGCAAGAACTTTGCTCTGTCTTGAAACTGTTTGCCTAGTTGCTTAGGAGTGGAAAAGCCAGGTCTGATCTGCCTTGCTATCATGTAATGTCTTGTGGGAACAGAAGCATTCTGGATCCTGCAGTACTGGAAACAGGGCCAGATTGGCGGGCCCAAGCCTTCCACGTGCCAAACTGCAATCTGTCTGGGAACTTTGACTTCTCCGGCGCAGCCTCAAGTGAGCGCAGGCGATGTCTCTGCAAGTTCTACATTGCTACCAGGTTGGAGAAGAAAGTTGCTGTGTGGTTGCAGTTACCTATGGTAGCAAAGGGAGGAGGAGAGGAGAGGATTTAAATACCTCCATTTAGTGATGATATTTCTGAGGCCTTTTCTTCAAAATCAGATCTGAGAACTTATTCTTGCTCTAGAAATTCCCCAGTAACTAAGCTGTTTTTTTCCTTGGATGTAGAGTGTTCTGACTAGTCGCCAACTGACAAATAAAGCAATGGTATATGGTTCAGAAGTGTTAGGTAGAAGTTTCACACTCACGTGGCCAACTCTCATCCACAGGAGAAAGTAGAAATTCCTAAGAGTCTTGGTCTTACGTCTCTAAGAGGAGCTCAGAATTATAGTGTGGTCCCCACTGATATAAGACCAGCTGCTATACAGATACCTACATACTTGCACATTTGGTTGAGAGAGACCAGCAAATGCTTTTATAAAGAGTAGAGTTAACATGGCCAGATGACAGACAAAGAACCAGTCCTAGACCAGTGAGAAGCACCAACCAAATCACAATATAAATGATGTCATTTCAACACAGAGATCGAATCTGAATGAGGACTTTGCAGGGTTCCTTCAAAAAGCACGCACATGTGATGTCATATATAGTGATCCTACACATTAGTAATTGTTTGCATGCATAGGTAAGAAGCCACCTTAGTTGTGGCCTCCCAAGACACATACGCTGTGTTGCATAGAGTAAGTTCCATCTGTGTAGAATTGTTACACATGATGATCTATGCACAGGAATGGTGTAGAAATAACTTCCATGTGGGAGTTTCATCATGGACTCAGCTGAGAGAGCTTGTGTTTGCAGCAAAACACTGATGGCAAGGGTCCATTAACATGCCTGTTTGGGGTTTTCAGACTTTTGTGGAATGCAATTGCCCAAGACTGGCTAGGAGTATCTAAATAAACAAAGCACACCAGTGAAGGAAATGTTATCATCTCCATTTCCCAGGCAGGCCAGTGAGGTTGCAGTCTTGTTTAAATAATGACTGCACTCCACTTAAAAATACAAAGATAATAAATGATACCTTCTTTTCTCCTTCCCTCTCCCTCCCCATTGCCCACAAGCCCCTTGGGTAGTCACTCAATTTCATTTTAGTTTACATCAGTTCTCACAGTAGTTCTGTCCAACCTCTGGAGCTGTTTTTCTTTTTCACACCAACCTAGTATCAGTTTATTGCTCTGAAAGCTAGCACTCCCATTGAGATGTGGCTGGTAGATCTTTCCCGCCTTTAATCATTCCATATTCTTAGTCTCCCAATCTACAGCATGCCTATATCTATCCAGACACATTGAGAGAGAAGAGTACCAAAACTGCCAGCTAATCTGTTCACTTTGCTAGATCCATGCCTCTTCTCTGCCCTCTCATAGTCAAACTTCATCACTGGATGCCCAGTTGGAACCATGAAAAGGGGTGAACTCAAAGCCTTTGTGCTGGTGCTGTGCCAGTTTAGAATTTCAGACCTGCCTCGATACGATAGCAGTTAGCGGTTCTAATGCTTTTTCTTTGGTTCCTTTATGCACTTGCAGGAAACAGTGTATCACCAGGGCAGGAAGAGATGAAGCTGACACACACCCCAACTGTATAATTTCACTGAGGTTTGAAAATTGCTGATTTGCTGAGTTGTCTGTGGCAAGTAAGAATAGGGCTGAAATCAAACAGACATTTTTTGGGAGTGCATCGGATTCAATTTCTTCTTCTTCTTCTTCTTCTTCTTCCTATTATTATTATTATTATTATCATTATTATTATTTATTATTATTATTATTATTATTATTATTACATTTCTATGCCGCCCCTTGCCGAAGCCTCGGGGCGGCTTACAACACAATAAGATACATTGAAATACAATAGAACATAATAAATTACCACTAAATACAAAAATACAAAAAAATACACTGAGATACAATAATATAAAATTAAAATTAACAGTAT